>NC_043985.1:24395210-24749377 GCF_902150065.1 Myripristis murdjan
CTGATTTAGAGAGCAGTATTTGTTTCAGTGAGTAAAAATATACCGCTGTAAAATTATATTGAAACTATCATTTTTTAAAATCATAATAAAAGTATCAGTGTCCAATGACCTTTCACGAGACCAAGAGTTCAGTCGTCCGAACCTGCTGCTCAGTCAGACTCAGAGTCAACGAGACTAAAGCCTCTGTGGCAGTCATTCTCCTTGTCCACTTTTTTTTCTCTGATATTTTATTTCTGTTTAATTTCATCTGATCATAATTTACTTTATTTTGCCCTTTTCAGTGCTATTGTTTATTTGATTCAAATGTATTGTCTTCAATCAGCCTATTTCAATTTGGTTTTAGGCTGGAAAGCTTTTTTTTTTTTCCTTTTTTTTTTTTTTTTTTTTTTTTTTAGCTCAAAGCTAAGTTTTCAGATTTAGCTTTTTCAAATGTTTTCAAATTTTAACGAGATAACAATGTTAAAATAAAATGTACTCATATGTAGGAAATGTCAGGGTCCTATGGTTACATGGGTTTTATTTTTGTTATACCGTCCTCCCAGGTCTTGTGCTATGCATCTCTGGCCTCTTTTGAAAACACAGATAAAAATGAATAATGCTGATCCACAAACAACATAAAGTAGCTCCCATATAGACATCACAGTGCCATGGGCTCCGGCAATAAACACAGACCAGCAGACCAGGAAATATGTCCCAGTAATGATCTTTGAAACAAACAAACAAACAAACAAAAACATTCCACACATAAAACGGTTGTGTTTATGTGTCAGTGCATGAAGATCAAATTTGCAGACATTTTCTTTGCCTCTACTCACTGTGTAGCAAAGTGTGTATACATTAAATACTTGGTAATCAATACTTATACTCTATGTGTGGGGCTCCTTATGCAGACACTAAAAATGAACATCTTGTCTTCCAATTAGGTTGAGAAATTTGATAAAAAGACATCTTCTGGCAATGAGTTAATTAGTTGATCATACTCAGGAGACCTTTTACCCCAGGGTGAAATTACCATGTGCCATTAATTTACATTATGACTCAGATTAAATACATCATACTATATAAAATCGCATTACTGTTGATAAGCTTGGAAAATAATAATATTCATAACTCAAGGTATTTTACTGTTATTGGAGGAATGACCAAATGTCAAATTATAATTTCAGTGGTTTCATCATATTTTCATAATTTATGCCATCATGATGACGGATGATGTTGATCGTTCCATCATTTAGTTCTCTGCAGCCTCCAGGTCACAGGGAGTGCTGCTGTCTGTGCAGGGTCAATGCTTCATTTCCAACAGCTGAATACCAAAGCCATTAAAATGCAAAAAAAAAAAAAAAAAAAAAAAAAAGACTTGCCACTAAGGTTAGTCATTGTCATAGTGGCCATGTTTCAAGCTCCCTCTCTCTGCCCTGTCTTTCCTGTATCTCTCTCTAATATGACCATCAAATTAAAAAAAAAAAAAAAAAATGCCCCCAAAATCTTGAAAAATCAGGCTCTTGCACACAGTGTGATGTAGCTTTGGACACAATCAATCTTCCCATTGACAAAAAAAAAAAGGACTGAGACGACAATAACCAGAATTATGCTGTAATCCGGAGTTTCTGTGTGTGTACTGTTGCTGTGAGTGATGCTTGTTTTCACCAACCTGTTACACAGCAGCCAGACAATGAAAAAGATGGGAAGGATTTCTTGAACTATTGACAAAATGGTGCTTGAGAGCCATGCTCTTGCAGGACTGTAACAATTCCAGCTGAGCAATCCACAACCCTGCGTTTTAAATCAATAGCATTTGAAACCTAAAGGCTGAATTATGCTTCCGCGTAGGAAGAGTGTACGGGGGTTGTGCGAAGCACGCATTTCCTACGCAGCGCGTGTGTGTCCAACATACCTCTGCAAAACACACTGAGCAATCCTCCGCCCACCAACCCTGTGACGTATGGTCGCTGCTCTTCTCTACGTCTTTGTAATGGTGAGAGGACGAGTCGTATAGGTGCGGGTACTTGCGCACCTCCTCGGCCAGGCGTTCTTCCACGAGATCCAGCATTCTCCAAAGTTTTCAAACACAACCGACGGGTCGAGACACAACCGTTGTTTTAAAAACGGCGCTGCCGGCCGGCACAACAACAGGATGTGATGCCGGTTGCAACGAAATGCCGGAAATGATGTACTTCGGCGGACCAATCACAGCTCTTGTGGGGCTGCGTAGGGTCCGCGTAGTTACAATTTTTGGGAGGCGCGCGGCAAGGCTCTGTGGCGGTCGCACAACCCCCGTAAGCTTCGCACAACCTCCGTACGCTCTTCCTACGCGGAAGCATAATTCAGCCTTAACTGCTCGCGTTGAAGGACTATGAGTAAAATACGCTTTTAAACTCTATTTTACTAAATTCTATATTAATGTAGAGTCAAACATCAGTGCTCTCCAAGAAATCCCTACTTAGAAGATGTTTTTCTCCTGTTATTTGAGTTATAAAAATCCTTTGCAACGTGGGCTATGACAGCTCTGAAAAACAGCATGCTACACTGAGCACACCATGGGAAATCAATAATTCACTGGCAAGTGGTGTCACTAAATTGCCCAAAGAGCAAAATAAATAAATAAATGAATGAATAAATAAATCTTAGATCCAATAATGTCAATCAGGTTACTTTTAGATAGGACAGACATCCACCTGTTGGTGCATAATTACAAACTGTATGGCACAAAAGTGAGACTGGTGCTGTGTTTTGTATTCACATTTTTCTCAGTGCAGAACTGTAACGTAGTTATTACCATCCAGAACTACTGCTAAAATAAGGAGGAGCATCCTTTGTTTGTTCCTACCTACTACTGGCCAATCAACTCTGCTTACAAAAATGGCCTCCGTCAAACTAATCTTTTGTTTTCTAGGACTAATTCTATTTTTTTTATGATTAATAAAGAGACAAGACCAAGTCAGACTAATTCTCTACAAAAGACTGAATAAGTCAGGTTTTAGAGGAGTTAAAAACTTTTAATTCCAAACTATGGTTTTGTTATTGATGTCTCCCATACAAAGGCAGAGGTCAGTATTGAAAAAATCATCAGCTTTGTAACCCTTCCCTTGTCTTCTCTCTTACTGATGCATGTTTCCTGTGTACATTTACATTTAGCAGCAGCAAGAGAAGCATAATCCCCATTAACTCTGGTCAAGGAAGTTTGCTGCAGTGGCTAGCCGAGCCTGTGAGACGATGATACACACTAACACTCTTTAAAAGCAAATGCAACATGTAAGTGTTGAACTTACTCAGTCCATTTACATGCGCTTTAATATTCAGGTTATTCCACACATTCAGCAGTTATCTGAATCCAGAAATGTCATGTAAACAAAAAAAAAAAAAGGAGATATTAAGCTACAGTATTAAGCTAAAGCTATTAAGAGAAACACAGTTAACACAGTTGAAAATGCAAATAAGGAAAACAACAAAAAAACAGAATCAACACACAATGCACAAAACTCAGGAGAATAAAAACATTGATCAACATGTTGATTGAAGAATGCTCAACAAATTTATGTTGTGATCGCTGGTGAGAATATAATGAAACATAAAACACCAACTTGTCCACAAAATGCCATGATGTTGCATGAATCTGTTTGAAAGGTTCATGTGTTTTTATGTGCAGCCACTCCCACTGCCATGCCCCACTTTGGCCAGTCAGAGTGAAAAATGAATCTGTTCTTCCTTGGTCCACGAACAACTTTTCCACAAAACTTCATGCAAATTTGTTCATAGCTTTTAGAGATATCCTGCTAACAAACAGACAGACAGACAAATGGAACGGGGCAAAAACATAACCCCCTGTCTAACTCTGTTGGAAGGTAATAAGACAAAGAGAATGGAAAGAAAAAAGGACTTTGGCCCGATCTTACAACACTCCTGCAGACGCCAACTAGCACCCTCCAGACAGGACACAGACAGAAAGGCTCTAATTGTGTCATGTATTTCATGATAAAATAAGCTGTGGGCTTTATTCATTTCCCACACAAAGAGACACACATTCGTACAAACACAGTTAAAGCAACGTTCTACTTTGTTTGTTGTTGTCAGTGTCGATGAATTAAATGTGGATGTATGTACTACTAACCACTATTAAAATGCAAACTGAATACAAAATAAGTAATCTTTCCTAGGTTCTGGATTTTGTGACTATCACTGATTATGTGATGTTCACTTGTACTTTCGGTTGCTGGAGAAATTATATGTCAAAAGACAGCAGTGGTCCGCTGTCTGGGAAAGTTGCATGCTTAGGGGCAACATTAATTAGGAGCTTTTCTGGGGGTGTGAGACTAGCATGGGAGACGGAAAAGAAACAGACAAACAAAGGAGCAAATAAAGAAACAAACAAAAATAAAGCAGGGTGAGACAAAAAGGCAGCACTGCTCTTCTTGTGTCAAACATCTAATTGTGGTTGTGAGACTATGTTTGCTACAAAGGTTGCAAACAGGGGAAGATGCCAAGCTGCTCATAGACAAAAAGACAAAAGACGGTGCTCTCTGTGATTCTGTGCACGGCCTGTGTGACCAGGGTAGAAAATATCGCAGCCTGTGTGGGAGCAGAGCTCTGGAGACAAGCATTCCCTGGAGGTGTTTTCAACACCATGCGCATGGGGTCTGCCAATCAATGGAGTCTGAGCGGGTCCATGTAAACAGGATTTGTGATGGCCATGACATTGTGGAATGGAAAGCTGCTGTACACGTATTATCAAAATGTGTATAACTTAACTGTCCTGTCATGTTCCAACTGCACATAATGAACATAGAGCTCATAATATTCAAACGGTTACAAACTGAACATAGAATAGGGTCACACATTATTTGGACTGTCCAATTTTATTAATATTTAACTTAGTATCAGCTTTATATCAGTTGAGTTTCATAACTGAGTCAGTGTAAATTACTTCAACCTGTCCAATGTAAATACTAAATACTAAATACTAAACTTAGTATCAACAGACAATCATTTCACTTTTAACTTAATTACCATCTATTTGTTAGGGTTAGATGCTGCAAAGTTGCTTCCAAGTTATACTAAGTTAAATGTTAAATTTGGACTGTCTAAATGCAGCATACCAAGGGTTAGATTCCTACTGCTTTGATGCTAAATTTATACAAAGTCAATATGAAGTTGAGTATTAAAATTGTACAGTCCAAACAATGAGTTGCCTAATTTATTAGAGCTATTAACGTGATAATGTGATAATCGTGTTAATGTGGAACAGGGATGCCACCATCTGACCAGCGATGAACTCAAGTGAGGTGCAACCTTGACCCCGCTGTGTTGTGTTCAGGGATTAAGGACGTTTCTTAGGGATGATCATGCCTCGACAGCCTTGCATTAAGCAGTTTGTTATCATTAGATTATAGAAGTCTTACAAATTCTCTCTATTTTTGACATCACGGAGTCTTCTTAACACATTGCTAGCAAATAAAACTAGCAAATAAAAGAGGGCAAGGACCCTTTTTGCTCCGTTTTTAAGGAAAAAGCTGCAACGTCTCATCTAAAATGTTATCTAGCAGTAGAGAGTGAAGTAGAATGAGTCAGGCAGATTTGGAGGGAGGGAATATCATATTATTGGGTTGTGTGGTGCGGGTCACCACTCAGCATAGTTGCAGATTAAATTCCCAGGACAACATTTTTTACATTATAGATAGTTTAATAGCCTATTTACTTGGTACTTTTTATTTCGAATAAAACCTGTTGACTGTCATAGAATATGTTACAAGCATGTTTGGAAAATTATCCTGCTGCCTCTTTGACTTTTTCCCTTCCAGGTAGTGGATGGGTAGTTAGGCAGATTTGAATTTTTTTATGAAATGGGTTGAATGAGAGGGATAGGCTGTCTTGTTGGGGTGGATGGTCATGGATTTAATAAAATAAAATAAAATAAAATAAAATAACTAAATAAATAAATAAATAAAATCCTGACCTGTGCATTTCACTTAAAGGGAGGGATGCACACACTTTTGTTGTAATACAATGATAGATTGATAGAAATTATATGTATGTAATAGAGACTCATCAGTTTTATATGTAATATTGTTAATTGTGTTATTACACTGATAGGTACGATCTGTACAGTCAGAGCACACACAGTTGTTTTTGTGAAACTCTGTGTACCCTGACATCGTCACACTGGAAGAGTAATATACCCCTGTGGGAATTCCATGCTGTTTCTCACACTGCAGTGATTGGCTGACCAACTTTTCAATTAATGCCCCCCATTGCTGTCACAGAATAAACAACTGTGAATCCTCCATCCATCCATTGACTCCTATTCAGACAGGACTGAATAGCAAAGGTCACAACTGTTTGATTGACATCTGCTCATTACACATCCGCATCCAACTTCCACTACTTTCACCACGGCAAGAAAAAAAAATCATGGAGGGGAAATTGATCCTCGCTGTTGTCTCCAGTTTTCACATTATCTGTTATCTCTGTTTGAGCAAAGGGACAAATTCAGCGATGGAAGAAAATCTCTGAAATTGTAAGAGTGGCTGTTGGGTGAAGAATGGAGGGAATGTACTTAATATCAGCACAGTTCTTTTGGTGCTGGCCAACATGACATCAGCCTAGCTGACAGCAGATATATCTTCATCCACTGCACACCCACACAGTGTCCAGAATTTTTAAGTGTAGTGTCTTCAAGAATTGGGACGGGTTGTCAGCAGACAATCAGTGCTAACACGCCAGAGAGGTAAAGAGATTATGTGGGTAGCTCTTTACTGTGGTGATGAGAAAGCAGCTAACTCTTAGATGGAACCTGATCTCTCTCTCTCTCTCTCTCTCTCTCTCTCTCTCTCTCTCTTTCTCTACATCCTTTGGATCATAGCCTGAGTGAGTGAATAATCAAATATACTCGTATACGGTACATTCTCCTCTTCTTTCATCTCCGTAGCAGCAGGTGTGTCCCCACAATAATCAGTGCACGGCTCACATTTAGACACGATCGACTGAAGCCAATAGTGGATTTGTGCTGCCACTCAGCAACAGCCAAGCTCAAAACCCCACATTACTAAATTAACACCCACTAAAGTGAATTGTTGGGTCACCTTTGAGATGTTGCATTATCTAAAGGGCAGTGCCATGGAAACCTGGTTGCTAGACCCATACAAGCATTCCCAATTAGCCAACTGCTCCTCATACTCTAAAATACAATCATCTCCCCCATCACTTACACTCACAAACACACACATACACACACACACACACACACACACACACCGATACATACACTGATACACACACATTCAAATGTACACGTCTCTTGTAAAATTCTGGAATAGGAAAAGGGGAAGGAGTGCAAGGAGCATGAGAGAGAGAGTAAAGGAAGACTGAGTAGGCTATTATAGAGGAAAGAGCGTATCCCCTGGAGGAGGCGCTGGCTGAGATGGCGTAAATGAGGGAAGCGCGGCGGCCATTTCTGCAGCCTCATTACAGTAATGGAGACCCATCCGTTCTGTCAAGGCCTCCAGAAAATCTTCTGTGACATGACTGCCTTCCTCTTTGTGCTATTCAGCATCACCACTCTGGGGGAGAAGTGAAGAGAGAGAGAGAGGGAGAAAGAGAGAGAGAGAGGGGGAAAAGAAAAAGTGGTGGCACTTGCTGTTGGGCTTTCATGTTGTATGGGGAGATTTGTACGTAAGGTGTACTATATTAAGGTCCTGATTAAGGTCTAGTATTCCCTGTCAGAGTCTATAAATTTCTGTTGGTGGTTGACTTTGTGGCCTTGGTGAGAGTAAAGAGGGGGTTGCCTTGGTGTGCAGGCTGGGACAGAAACTACAGTGGCCTTGTTACTGTGAAGAGTGGCTGGAAGCAGTCTGTAGTCTGATTTCACCTAAAGTCCCATCCATGTCTTCAGGTGATCTTGTGTGATGCAACTGTATCATTTAAAGGGACAGCATACTGAACTTGTGTATGGGCCGTGTGCATCAGGAGATGATGTCAGAATTTCACAGACTGAATGAAAAAAGGAAGCACAAAGTCATCTCCTGCATAGCTAACAAAAATTCTATGTATCTATGTTTGAGTTTATATGTCTTTAATATATATATATATATATATATATATATATATATATATATATTTATCTTCCACTACACTGTTATACTGCATATTTTCAGTTTGTGATGTTTACTGCATTCATTATTTTGTGCTGAAGTGTTGTGATGTACCTTTGTATCGTACCCACTTCCCCTTATCCAGCCTGAATTACATCTACATCAATTAGTGATTTCCTGCATTTCCAGAATGCCTCTCAATGCACCTGGATGTGTTGCATCAAGCCATTGGCTTGTATTTAGAGAGAACAAAAACAACAGTGATGGTGCTAGTAGCCACAAAAGAGCATTTTTTTTTCCCAGTTGGGAAAGTGTGAGGCATGCCCCTTACTCAAAACACAACATGTTTGACCAGTCAAAGATGGATTTTTCCTTAGATTATTTACTAGCGTACACTGCAGGTTTCTGTTTTCTGAATGTCTCTGAACGGATGACATCTAAATTGTTAAGGAAAGGCTCTGAGCATCAACACTATCTCTTTCAAGGCTTGTAGACTGATGCTTCTTGTTCTGTCTGAATAACTTTTCATAGCTCTCATAACCAAGGACAAATTGTATGGGCCTTGGGTGAGTGGTGTGCATCATGTTTATCTTAGGATATCACCGGTGCACATGAGCCCCAGAAGCTGCTTCAGCTGTTTCCTGCAGCAAGGGAAAGAAAATATTAGGGAGGAGCCTGATCTTTACAAGACCATGGACACCATATATTTAGTCTCTTTGATAATAAATCCAACTCTCTCCACTCTTTGCATCAACAGCTACGCTTTCAAGCACACGGGAAGGTCAGCCCTCTGCATATTGCAACGGGAGAGACCAAATTGCACTCTGCAGTTTATGCATTTGATCTATATTCGCAACAAACAGAACCACAAAACATCAGATCAAAATACAAATGTTTTGAAATGTGCTTTGAGTGTATGTGTGTGTGTGTGTGTGTGTGTGTGTGTGTGTGTGTGTGTGTGTGTATGTTGGCATGCATGTATGTGTCTGTCCATAAACACAAAAGATTACTTGAATATGTGTATGTGAATGTGTATATCTTTGCCTTACATACTGCATGTGTGTCCTTGTTGTCATACTGCCAGTACTATGAATTAGGTATCATGTGTCTTTTTCATTTATCTGAGATTCGGCAATTAGAGAAATTAAATGCTTTAGACCAGGGAACATTAAAGCTGGCCTCCAGCGATGTTCTCCTTTTTCCCTGGACAGAGCAAAGACGCCATTTTTTACACTCCATACATCCATGTATAGATCTGGCCCATGGTATTTGTTGTGCCTTGGTGGGGTGTCTTTACATTAAGCCTTTAGGCTGAATACATATCCCCTCCTCCCCAACCCCAACCCGCCCACACACCTACTCTCTAATCCTCGAGGCTTGCCATACCATTTCCATGCTGTGTTCACATTCCTTACAGTGTGGCATCATCATCAATAGTCATTTAGGAAAGGGCCGCTTTCCACACCAGTGGATACAATGAAGATTCATAGCCACCATTTGAAAAGGGTTGGGGGAGATGTACAGAATGAGAGCGAGATGGAAATTGCATACATACACCACTGGTTGTTCTGTTACTATTGTTTGGCCTTGCATGTCCAGTGAGGTGGACAAGGAAGGCAACAGATGACAAATGCTGAGAACTGTAAATGATCGTGATCATGGAGCGACAGGGAAGGGGGAGGAGGATATCAAAGCTAGGACACATATCACAGTCAGTCTGCATACCATAAAAAGTAATGTAAACCTGTACAGTAAAGACTGTACTCTGCGGGGATCTGAGCCTCCTACAGATACAGTAGCATGAACCGCTGCTTTGATTTAGACCTTCTCTGTTCAACTTGACCCATATCATAATGAAGGAGCGGGTCAGCATTTCAGGTGCAGCATGCATTTATTCTCTGCTAGTGTTTGTGTCTGCTTGTTTGCATGTATTTATGTGTGTTTGTGCATCAAGAAAATAGGCATGAGTGTATGTGTGTGTGAGAGAGAGAGAGAGAGAGAGAGAAGAAGAAAGGGAGCGAGAGACAGACACATGTAGAATGAAGCGTGTGTAAATTTTGCTTGTCTGTATGTGTGAGTGTTTGAATAAATCACACCCAGCTTTCAACAAATGCTTTATAGCATGTGCCACAAATGTGCACTGGACTGCTAGAGTACCTTATCATTAAGCGTGTTTTCGTAAATGCAAATACACACTCTGAAACTTGACCATTTTTGCTCCAAATCATCTTGTGGAGGCGAATAGAGCTCAAGGAAAGAGCAAAAAACAATTGAAAATTGTTCAGTGGAAGTGGAAATTAATTATGGATACTGTGATGGCATACCACGTAAAATGTTGCTGTCAAGTGTACAGTTGTATTGTCTTGATCAATTTGAAATATGCATACATAAATAAACTACAGTCTCTGAAACGATTGAATAATCCAATGCTAAATAGGTAATTTACTTGGGTAATGACCTTCCTCTGCTGATGATTAAAGATGAGTGATGGTGATGGGCCCTGATGAGGAAGTATGGGCCTGATTTCATGACTATGCATGTGCTAGGATGCCACTTCAGCCATGGGCCAGTTTTAAGAGCAGGGCATTCTGGCTTGACATTACCCCCCCTTTCTCACCCCATGCAGGTAATTTATGGTTCTTTATGAGGCTGACGTAGCATGCAGATGCAAAGATCAGTCTCTCTACTCTTTTTCTGACTGAGACCTTCCATAATAAGCTTGCTCCAGCCCTCTAATAAAGCTATTAGTGAGCTGAACACTGCATAATGGGTTTAATTGGTGCTTTGACTCGAAGAGGTGTTGCATATAAAAGTGTTATGAGGTGTTGAAATCCACTGTCAGATGACTTCCCATAGCAAGTAGACAGATCTGGTCAAATAGAAGGCAGGCGCAAATGTGTAATTTAAATCTTACCCCAGTGACAATAAGGACCCATACAATCATGTCTGATTTGTCTTTTATCTGCCTGATAAAAATGGTGCAGCTTTATGGGCAGCTGTGTTAATAGCTATTGAGCACTTAATTACATCGCTAATATCATTTAAACAGTCAAGCAAGTTAGAGGAGTTAATCTACTTTAAATTGATTCATTAGGTTAGGCTGTGAAAATGTATAGATGTCATGACTGGGTTTGGATAAAAAATAGGAATTTTCACTCTTGCAGATGGGCATGTTTCATTACTTGAGACACTCTCTGGTGCAACCATATCATCTTGCGCCATGTCAGTATTCTGGTCAGATGTGCGGTGTTGATACCATTCCCGCCCTACAGGGAAACTGGCAGGCTTCACCTTTGACCGACCTGATTTGATTTTGTCAAATGTGTTCCCTCGCCCCTAGCGAGACCAGGCCTGCTGCTCATCTCTGTCCTGCTCTTTTTCATCATGTTTCGGTCTGTGAATGAGAGAAGAATAGTGAGGGAGACCAGTGTGACAGTAACGGGAGGTGGGGCTGTGGGTGTGAGTGGACAAAATCAAGTCTATCACAGTCGCCTGTCTGGGAGAGACTGTTTTATCATCCCTGGCATCTCAATGTGTGACTGCAAATCTAGTGTCAGTGGCTTTTTCTTCCTCTCTCCCCTCTCCTCTCACTCAATCTCTTTCTCACTCTGTTTTTGTCTTGCTCTTTCCTCTGCTTGCGCCTGTCCTACCAAATCCCTGGGCAGTTTGGCTAGCATATCAATGAATCAGTCTCTATTAAGCTCTCATATGAAGCTGTAAGTGAAGCGAAACCACAGCTCTTGATGAGACTGATGTGGGTGAGTAGCAGTGCCTTTGGTAAGCCACTAGTCTCTCCGGTGAAGATCAGCATGGACCACTCTGGAGAGTTGGAGCAAGGACTTCATTCATTATTATGCAATAATTAAGAGCAGCAAATTCTCAATATGGTTCAGAGTTTTAGTCACAGGGAGAATAGCCAAAGGAAAATGGGAGCGATTAAAAAGCGA
Source organism: Myripristis murdjan (assembly GCF_902150065.1). NCBI lineage: Eukaryota > Metazoa > Chordata > Actinopteri > Holocentriformes > Holocentridae > Myripristis > Myripristis murdjan. Next base: position 24,407,242 of record NC_043985.1, read on the forward strand.
GAGAAATTGGAAGGAGTCTCGAGGTGGGAAGAGAGAAATCAGGTGAGAGAGAGAGAGTGAAATGGAGAAAGCGAGGGAAATGGGGTGGGAGGCGGGCGAGAGTCAGTGAAGTCCAGTACAGCTCGACTGCACAGCCTGTGGGACTGGAACACCTCTATGCAGCATCAGTTCCCATTTCACACTGAATTCTTTTCATCGACTCATTCAAACCACCCGAGGCTGCTTCATGCACATGCCACACAAATGGCAAAATGCACAGTTAAGTGTGAAGGGAAAAATACTCAAAACTCTTGCATTTATTGTTTGTAGAGATCAGTTGTCCGTCACAGAACAGGTACAACAAAGTGCAGACAAACTAATATTTCTTCAATACAGCTGCTTTGCAAAATAATGCTCCCATGAGCACAGTTGTGCTTATTGGCATATGTATTAGTGCATTATTGTAGATGGGTGCCGTAGTGGGAGAGGATAATATGTTTATAGATTAGTATCGGAAGAATTTTACCATTTTTCTTTTTCTTTTTCTTTTTTTTTTTTCTTTTTCACTGGCATATTAAAGCTGCATTTTTCAGTCATGTTGGTTGTTCTGTGATTACCTCGGGCTCAGAGCACATTCCAAACAACATCTTCAAGTTCCCCGCATCAAAATTCCTGTAAATATGCCAAAGAAATCATGTATTTTTAAATTACTGCCCAGAGGTAAATAGATTACATCTCTATCACTGCCTGCTACTGGCTTGGGACATGTTTTCTCTGCTTAAATGATAATTACTGTTTTTTTGATCTGAGATTACCCTGAGAAACAGGTGGAACTGAGGGGGATACAGGGTTTGGTCATCGTGCCACCATAGCTAATGCTGAAAAAAGGTCAAAATTTAAAAGTAGAGGCAACTGCAACATTTTTTTTTTTTTTAATTCTCACAAATAAACAACTGGTGAGGGATTAGTGGCATGTGGAGATGCTACTGTTTGTACTCATGTGTACACACAGATACACACACTCAATCTCAATGGGGAACATCAAACATTCACAAAGTGGGAAAATAAATCTTAGCATTGACAAGTCCAAAATAAAGCATACTTTTGTCATGATTAAAGTATGTTTTTGTATCAACATCTGTCTTTAAAGCTCTTCATCTTACCTCTATTGTTTGATAAATGTGCTTACTCTCTTATGAACAAAAATGAGGGAAAAATCACAAGCTTCCCAGGGACAAATAAATATTTGGCTACCCCTTCTCAAATTTCTTTCAAAGATGTATTTTGTAAAGACTGGCAGTGTGGAGTGACGGGAAGATACAGTTTCTCTGTCTGCTCGGAGGAAAAGAAAAGCCTTCATCTGCTCCCAGTCAAACCAAACCAGTCTATCAGAAGATCAGAAGGAGCAGATCCTCCAGGATGGGAAAACAAGAAAAGTAACTCCACCAGTGCTAAATTAGTAATCAAAATAATTAGCTCAATCATGTGGCAAACAAAATGTGCATAAGCAAGCAATTCGCTCTCGGTCTATTGACTGGGAAAGTAAAACAAACCCTGTCCTGATGTCTTCCAAGCTGAATAAGAAAAGCCAGTCAATTTATTTTCCCCACCGTTATGTCCAAATAATACAGCATACATATATGTAAAAACTCCCCGCAAAAAATAAAATAAAAGAGTTGTGCTTCACCCTACAGAATAAAAAACTCTGACTGTGATACTAATTGGAGGTAATCAACAGTAGAATGAGTGTTGGGACATTCATATAGCTCACATGGGAAAAAAAAAACCCTTGTTGAACCTGTGTATCATGTGATTAGCCAGCTCAGTATTCTGTGTAGAAAGGTAAAGTTCAAGTGTTTTTTCTACAAGAAATTACAGGCGCAATACTTAATTAATTTCCTTCAATGTCCCTGATTTTATATTTTAACTAATTGTGCCACTGGGAAATATTACTGTGAAATTTCAGTTTCATATACAGGGGGTTGTCTGGTTATAATCCTGTTTTTGATCATGGCTCTGGGTTGCATGTGGACATGCTTCCTGACCGCATGAGGCTGTTTTTTTTTCTGCAGTTGTAGACTCCACCCTGGCTCCAGCATGCACCCTTTTACTCCGTGCAAATTTAACTCTGGCCCTGAAAAAAAAAAAAAAAAAAATTGGAGGCATCACTTTGTCCAGTATATCCTATTTTCTATGGTTTGTGCCTCCTGTCTTGCCTATTTCTATCAGTCATGTACAACTTCATCTCATACACAAGTTGTTTGAATTTGTGAGGAATCATCAAAAGACACAGCTTAACCGTGATGCACTGAAGGTGTAAAGAAATCATTAAAATGTTCTGAGTTTAACAGAAGCTCAGTATATACTGCCTCCTGCTGCGTACTTCTTTATGGCAATGAGCAGATGCATCAAAGGATATACCTAAATCTGAATTTGGATGCACAGAGACACATGATTAAAGTCAGAGTTGATCATGTTGCTTTACAAACAGGAGCAGGGCAATCGACTGCATGCATGTAATCATCGAGACACAAGAACAGATTCATAGAAATAACAAAAGACAGCTTTCCATCTGTACTCAATTTACACATAATGGAGTCATGGACATAACACTGGTTTATGTAAAATTTCATGGCAGTGATACCTCTGATTTGTGCATGGCTTGTCATTGAGTTGAGTAATCGTAAATTAAGCAGCTAATGTCATGATAAAATGTATTTTTGACATTCAAAAATGTGTTGAGTAATTTCTTTCTCATAGGGAAACAGATTAAGAAATCATTTATTATCCTGTAAAGTATACTGTAATATATTTTTTGGATTCAGTTAATGCCTAGTGTTCTAATTACGAAGTGTGATGTCATCCCAGCCGAAAAAAGGAGGAAAGGAGAAAGTCGTTTGTATTATTTTTCCAGCACACAAATGAAGGGCAAAGGTACACCCAAAATCCTCAGTGCCAACATTATCCTTCAACATGGACATTATTTTAAGCATATTATAGTGTGTTAAATATTCATCACTGTTTTACAATTGATGTAATGCAATTATACATTCTGTCCATGATCCACATAATTCTTCCAGAAACATGAAAACCCCACAGACTGTCAGACTGAAGAAATACTTGGGGTATTATTAGACACAGTTAGGACTTAGGAGCACAGCACATTTGTGGCACAAATTTATTAATCTGCATAAGACTTATGGGGATCCAAGGCGGTTCATATGGCCTCTAAATGTCTTGGTGGTGGAGAGTGGGTGGTTGGAGGATCACAGATTTATCGATTGGCCGTTGTAGAGATGCACCTTCCCATATCCATGTAAGCTGTAATATTATTGAAAGCCATTAATCATCCTGACAGGAACAAATTGTGCCCAGGCATCCTTTACTCACAACTTAGAAAAGAAAAATTGAGAGGGCGGGGGTCTGAGTAGGCTATTTCGTACACTAACATCCAAATGGTAATGTGCAGGAAGAGCGGTAAAGCACAACTTGTCTTTACCTTCCCGTGTTTGACGTTACTTAAGTATGTTTGAAGTGACTCAGGATTCATCAGCTCGCTTCACATCAGGGTGCTGCGGTGTTAATCTGCCTCCCCTCCCCCACAGCTGTCAGCTGTTTTGTTGATGAGATCAAACAAATGTAAAATAAATAAATTTGCATCATCATTTATTTGCCAGGAATAATCCAGTGTTTATTTTGGGAAACATCACATCGCTTTCCTTTAAGAAATGTATTTAGACAAAACTTTTGGGCATATGCACTCAAGGATTCATGCAGCAAAATCTTTGAGGTGTTGTCAGTATTGCTGAGCTGAAAACCTCTTTCTTTTTTCTTTTTTTTCCTGTGCAGAACACACAACAAATGATTTGTGTTTGTTTTTCCAGCAGCACACTCTGCTCTATTTGTGCTGCTTACTCATTTCCATCGGAGCTGTAGAATATCAGACCGATTATATTCCATGATTTTACATATTTGCGTCACTGTTATTACATGTAACATTTGTTTTGATGTCATGGCAGAATCTTGCTGCCGTTCATACTTCAGCCTGGTGATTTCAGAGATGTGGCTCACGGTCTCAGTCTTTGTTGTGTGTGACAACATCCTCCGGCTCGGTTTTCAAGGCATTTTAAGTCCCACGTTTTGTAACAGAAAGTTTTGACAGACCATATTTCTAATTCCTGTGTTCCACCTCCCCTCTTCGGCTGAGCTCAAGAGATACTGTCCAGTATGTGCTAATTTTATGCAGGGTAAACACAGAGATTGGGCCGTATATGTGAAGAAATTGGTGTGAAATCAACATATCCTCGAACTCGACTCCCCCTGGAGCCTTTCTGTGATCAATTATTTATGTACTGAAGAGAGCCAAGGAGCTATATTTAAAGATCATCTTCCCTGTATTTTTTTTTTTTTTTGCTATCTTTAAAAGAAATATGTGTATTGAGTATTTATGTTGATGCCTGTGATGAATGTTAGACGAGAAAAGCAGTGAAGTTCAGGAGAGGCGAGAGAAAGATTAAAAGTTAAGGAGAAAAAAACCTGGGAGAGTTGCTGGGATGTGAGGTTAATGTGATACCATGCTGACAGAGCAGGTTCAGTGTGTTCTCTGCTTAGTGTGCTCCTGCGCTGCAGCTCATCTCCAGCCTCCTGTCACTCATACGCTGCTATTCCACCACAGAAACCTGAAGGGAGGGAGGTCCCATCACGCCACTGTGGCACTGGAAGCCAATCAAACATCTTAGACCCTATTAGAGCAATCTCACAACCAGTAGGAATGAATGAAAGGAAGTGCAGACGTAGCACTTTACCAGGTATATATGAGACAGACAACACCCTGCAGCAAGTGAAGCATGACGTTTGAATTTGGGCTTTCTGTAGGAATTTTATGGCTTTACTTTAAGGTTACTGCTGAAATTCTGTGGAGAGACTGAACAGTGTCAAATGTTGTGGTAAACGTTGAGTGAGTTGAAATGCAAATATTCAGCAAATCTGCACTGACTCTGCTGGCTTAAACACTCAGCGCCTCACTTTGAATATATATGCTTGCATGGAATAAAAAATGAGTTATCGGAATTTCAGGATGATTTTTTTTTTTTTTTTTTCAAATTCTTGCTGAAAATTGCACAAAAACTTAGTGTTGACACTGCCTACAATGGGAACAAAACATATGAAGCGTCTCTGTATCCAGTGAACCACCCACTCGATGTTATGGGCTCAGTCCATGTGCTCTTCCTCTCGTTTCTCCAGTTTCACTAATAGTTTTAAAACTTAATCATCTAATTCATGGGCAACTCTGATGCCCCTAATTCTGCTTTTTGGCTTGTGGTTGCTGGCGAAATAAGAACTGGCATACTTTCTCCACTCCTCTGAAACTTCTCCCCTTGCGCTTACATAAGCCTGCAGTGTGAATTTTATGTGATAGCATGAAGGACAATATAAGCAAATCGAAAAGTCTGGGTGAGGCAGAGAGTCAGAGGGAGCAGAGAAAGGCGAGGTGGTGGCGGAGGTGTGCATGCATGTGTGTAACAACAATAAAATAAATAAATAAATAAATAAATAAATAAATACTGTAAACCCCAGGCGGAAAATGGTTCAGGATATCACATTTTCTTTGAGGAAATCATTAGCAGTTTTAATGAGAAAATAGGGGTTATAAGACATACAGGCAAACAGATACACACATATGCAGAATGTACAGACTCATAACCTTGACAAGGGGCCAAATGACTCTCGAATTCCACCGGCTTTAAAAGAAAAAAAAAAAAAATAGAAAAAGAAAAGAAAAAAAGAAGCCACATATGTCCACAAGGACACTGACATCCATTACAGAAAATTATGAGCCTGTGGGGAGTCAGCCTCTTAGAGGATGCTAGCTCCTGGCTCCTTCTCCTCTCTATACAAGTACACAGATTTGCATTTCTGTCCCATTTGAATAATTACATTTCCTTACACTCACACTGAGGTTTGTTTTTATTTGATAGCTTTAAATTAGCCTCCTTCAAAAGATAATTATTCCCTTTGGCTAGGTATCTCATTTGAGCTCTCTGCAGTGATAAGATTTGTTTAAGGGGCCTTTTTCTGTGACCCTGATGTACCATTCTTTCATCCTGAATTTCCCTCTCTTTCTCCCACTCTGGGCTATGGTGTGTTGTACCTGCCCATCTCAGGCAGAGAGACGGTGGGGGACAAGAGAGAGAGAGAGAAAGAGAGGTGGTGTCAGCAGAGAGACAGTGCTGCTGCTCTAAGGAAAGAGTGAATAATTGAAACAGCCTCCAAAGAAAAGTGTCTAGTTCTGATGGTTGGGCTGTCAGCATACAGTGAAGTAGGACACGGTGCCAAGCAACTTTACAAGCTGTTGAGGGGGTCCCTCCTAAATGAGATGGTAATAACCAGCTCTCCTAAGCCCAGCTTAGGGACGCTATGTGGGAAAGATAGTTTAGATGGAGAGTTGTGCTCTTGCGGTGTTATTAAACTACACAAAGCTCTGTCACCATGATGGGCCCGTGATTAAAGGACGTGCAGCACCAGCGCCTCAACATCTGACGGTCTCTTACAGCTGAATGGGGAGAGTCCAAGCAAAAATGCAGGCACACCACAGCACATACAGTGTAGCTCTGATTCTACAGTCCACAGAAATCCAAGTTCTTTGTTATGGTGGCACAAGATGGATGTGTTTTTAAGACATCTTCATTCAACGGTGAAGATGCTCCACATTTTGATTAAATCCATTTTATCACCTCTCAACACCGAATACCTCCCTCTCCCTCCTCCAAAGCCAAACAGCTTGGAGACAAGAAAGAAACCCTACTGCTACTTGACACAGGTGAAGTGTATATTCATATAAGTGCAGTTTCACAGGCATAAGCAGTGACAGTACCGATGTTACTGAAGTATTCAAAGACCAAGGTCAAGATGCAACAATCCTCAAATACAAAGTTAGAAAAAAAAAAAAAAACACTCAGTAGTTATAAAAACAAGATTCATGCAGCATCTTGAGAAAAAGCATGTTTGCTTCACACAAGACAGAAAAAAACACCCCTTTCAAACAGAATCAATGATGTTTTCAAATGTATAATTTGTTGTGAAAAACCTCAGTTGTTATGTTATTAATCAAAGCTTTTCAGCAAAATGGATTTTTTTTTTTTTTTTTTTTTTGAAATTTTATTGTGCGTGTTCAGTTTGTGTGCTCTCCACAGAGATGAGATGTGTCCAGTATTTTCTCTGGAATTATAAGTAGAAAAATGTTATTGATCCATCCGCCTTAAAAGGAAATTGGTCTTTCTGCTGACCCAGTAAGGATCCCATCACTGGCACATGAACACATGGAAGGTTGAACAAAGAACAGGGTCAAGTGCCTTGCTCAAGGGTGTCGTGACATTGAGATCATAGTCTCAGCCGCACACAATGGTGAGTAATCTAAGGACTTCTCTGTGATTCTGTAACATTTTATCTCTCAGCTGCAAGATAGTGAATTCATCCAGTTTTGCCTCCTTGAGACCTGTCAGTTGCCACTTTCAAATCGGTTCGTCTTGGGGGAGTTGAACTGGTAACCCTCCAATTGTCGTCCCAATTTTCTACCTCTGCTGCCCACTACCGCATAGAGGCACAGCTATTAATATGCTCATGAATACGGTTGGTATAGAACACAAGCAAAATGAAACACATTTGCAGCTAAATGGTGAAGTCATCTTTGAAGCATGAAGATCACAGTGGATGTCAACAGAATAATTCATGGCAAGCAAAAGGAATAGTAGGAGGATAGGGGTATCATAACTGAGAGCACATCATAAACATAGCATCTAGTTTCTCTCTCTCTCTCTCTCTCTTTCTCTCTGTCTCTCCTTCTGTCTGTTTTTCACTCTATCAGCAATGAAAATTCACAAATTTACTTACTTTAGATGCACCGATTCTCTCCTAGAGGTGCAAAATCACTCCTGTCTTTTCTCGAGATGTCATTCAAACATATAAAACAATTATTGTTGCCGGTAAACAATCAGAGAAAATGATGCAGTAGTTTCCAGCTTGACTCAAGGAGCTTAGTGGTGTTAAGAAACAATACTGTGCAAATGACAGCTTATAATACACATATACAAATCGAAACAACTCGAGTGTTGTATTACTGTATATTAACATGACTGCCCTGTTGTGTTTTGTTTGCTCTCTCAGGATGTTATTGTCTCACATTGTTTCCTGGATGGCTGCTGTAGTAGCTGGCGCGAGCGTGTGCTACCGCTGGCCGCAGGTTGCCATAGTATTGTGTGGGCGACAGGAAGCGCGCAGGAATTCAGGAGCGCACGGCAGTGAGGAATGAAGGAACAAGCTCTCTCAGCGTGGCATCACATTAACCTCGTATCCCTCCAACATTAACATCTCCTTCCATTTCCCCCTCTGTCTTTCTCCACAATTGTTTAGCTGTTATTCCTTTCATCATCTCCAGCGCCCCTTTTTTTTTTTCCCCTCGCAAAATGATGAATCCCAAAGGGCAGATCATTAAAATTGGTGTAGTGAGCAGTGTGAAAACATATTTTGTTCCTAAGCAGTGTGAAAACAGTGTTCAGTTGTGGAGTGGAGTGTTTAAATCTGTTGATTTTTCACACTAATTGGGGCATTATAACAGATTGCTGAGGCCTTGAGGTTACAGCTTTGCGTTCGGCATCAGATCAGTACATTACACTCACACATCAGATCACAGTGAGGGGTTTGGAAGTGTAAGCACGCTGGACTTTCATTTTTTTAATGCATATTTCCCTTAAATCCCAACCTTCTATTATGTTTTTATCATGGTTCTTGCTCTTCTATTCAAAATGACACACTCCAACACATATGACATATAGCACTTCCTGTCTGCTCTGGTTCTGCATAATAGATGGATATAAGGTACACGACACTGTTCATCGAGATGCAGCTAATGCAGAAGTGGATCCTACACTTACCCTCTTAGTAAGCAGTAGATCAGACTGGGTGCATCTCCTACCCCGGTGTGCTGAAGCCCTTGTGCTGTGCTCAGGTAATTACAGCATCTGTTAAGAGCTTTGCTGATTGTTTTTCATCTCCACATGGTCACCACTCCAGAAAACCAATTACCCAGGGGAATACTAAATCACCAGCACCGATTTGTTATTCTCTCCTACTTCTGGGAAAGACCGGAAAATGTGGGTAGGAGCGGGGACGGGTAACGTACAGGTAAAACACATTAATGGATATGTGTAAAGAAAAGTAAAAGGTATAAATGAGGAGCTGATTAAAAAAAACAAAACAAAACAAAACATAATGGCTGGTGAAAGAAAAAGGTTCAAAGTACGGAGAACTGTTTTTTCTCTGCATTTGCTGTATAAAACTGGACTTTATCATGAGAATTAATGTAGCCATGTATTGACATTTCTCACAAGTTTTCATTAATCTATCAGAGAGTAAAGTCATGTGTCAGATATTTATTCATGGTGCCGTTAAGTCAGTCAACATAATTGTTAAGATATCTCAAGTAGGCCGTGCGCAGACCTAGTTTTTGTTTTCCATAATACATTCTGTTGCTACTTGAAAGATCAGGGCTCGCTTTCTTTTCTGAAACGTCTGCATGATTGACTCAGATGCACAGGAGTGTGCGTCACTGAGAACACTGCTGTTGCTCCCTATAAGAACAGAGTGTATAGCAGACGCATGCATGGCTTTTCTCCTCCGAAGAAATGTTTCAAATGCCAGAGTCGCTCAGATTCATCTCTCCAGTCATGCCTCGCAGTGGAACCTGATTGTTTAGATGGATAAATGGCGTGATTCACATTAACTCCTGATTAATTGTTTTAATTTATTGTGCCGACAGAAGAGTTTTCCTCCTCCCCTGACCTCAATCTTCATCGTCCTTTGTAACCACTGTGATGACTTTGAGTTCTATTTTCTCCTTGCTGGCTCCTCTTTTTGCTCCTGCTGCAATGCTGCCGCGAAAAGCTATAAGCCGATTTGAAAAAAAAAAAAAAAAAAATCATACAATGAGAAAAGTGAAAAGCTTTATTCTCCTGGAACTGCGCCGGATTGCCTTTATAGCAGTGCCTGAACTCCCTTTTTATTTCTGCAGTCCTTTAAACTACCGTGTCTAATTGTGATGGCATTTTTAATTAAAAGTCAAGGATATGTGGTTGTTTGTGAACGGAGACTAATCTGTTCCTGCCCCCACCTCTCCCAGTACTAGCTATCTACCATCTATCTGCCTAATGAGAAAATAGAGAAGCCGGCGCAGGACTTGTTGATATTTGCCCTTCTCTAAGTAGATTTCTGTGAATTTACGATTAGCAACCGAGCCTTAGACCATGCCGCGCTGTAGCTCCAAGACCTTATGGATTACTTAAGATAACAATGAGCGATTTTCTTCAGGCTTGGAACACAAAAGCTCAGTAGATCCCATAACTATGGTGACTGCATCGTGAACTCAATATTATTTGTGTCACTATTTAGGGAAAGAATTTGTTGATCAAGTACAGGACTTACACTCATATTCTATACACATTTTAGTGATTTTTTTTTTGTACTCTGTACCTTGTAGGCAGCAAGTTGGTTTATTTGTTGATTTAAAAGAATACCTGAATAACTTTATTTTGGATAAACTGTTACACTGTTTGATTTAATTGCCACCGGGGCAGGAGGGAGGTACAGTGTGTTGAACAGGGAGGCATTCAGCTCAGTTCAAGTTCAGACCCACATGTTGGCAAGCATCCGTCTTGCTGAGGCGTCCTTGAGCAAAATGCTGAATCCCTCCCTGCTCCACTGACTGCTGCTCTGTACCAGACCTGAAGTCTGACCTCCCTGTGGAGGGAGCACAGAGAATTTGCATACATGGATCAATAAAATGTCAAATTATTGTGAAGTTTTCATTATTCAGTTTAGTCACAACGTTGATACTTTGACTTTGTTAATTTGATGTGAGGCGAGATGTCCTCTTATAATTCCCTTGGCTTTTTTTAATGTCACCTGCACAATCTTTATTTCTCACATTTTTTTCTTTTTTTTTAGTAATTTTTATTTTGGATTCGATCTTTTCATGTTCAGTTATAAACTTCCAACTGCAAAATATCAGTTTGGCTTCAGCATTGACGTAAATGGCTTCACAATTCATAGGAATGAAAAAAAGATGAATGCCTTTGAAAAAAAAGAAAGACGTTCAGACTGAAGGCCACTATAAATTGTACAATGGAGATGATGGATTAATGGATAAAAGCTGAATAAAATGAATTCCTGTGTGCGTTCTAAGTGCACTGTGAATATTTATGAAACCTTCCCTTTTTCTATACAATGAAGGTTAAAAGAACTGAACAGCATTATCTGAGATTGGTAGACTACTGGATCACTTAATCTCTAGAACAGTCATACCTCATGTTAATGAAGTTTACCGGAAAGTTCACCGTATTTGTCGCAGAATGAACTTCCAATTGGATTCCTAGGGGAGAGAACAAGGTTCATTGTTCGAGCTAGGTGTGTAGTAGCTGCTGTGGTTGTGATTGTGTCCACAGCTATCGTGATGGCAGAGGACCGCGCTGCCCTCCGCTCTCAAAGGGCCCAGCGGGGATGCAGAGCCACAGCTGGGACTCGGCATAGAGGAGAGATTAACATTGTGCTCCACCACTCTGCATCATGGAGAGGGCCCGCTGCCCAACCTAACAGCTGAGGAGGAATAGCCATGCCTGTAGGCAAGCTAACCCCAGAGATGGCCCTCAACCAGCGCATAAATCCAACCGATTCCAGCTCACACAGCCATCAGCCAGATACAGACTCCAGTGGTTTTTACAATGGCAGCAGTCTGGACACCTAAGGGGAAAATATTACTTGAAATCCTGTGGCACACATAAACAGTCCTCTACAGTCCTGTACAGGTGTGATTTTTGTTGTTGTTGTTGTTGCTTTAGTCATTTTGATTAATTTCACAGAATATTGCCATTGAATATCTTTGTCATTTGGTAGACAGTTAGCGGCGTAGTGGATACTAAAGGTGCACTATTGCTGAAAAAAAAAAAAAGAGGAATACAGAGGTAATTTGATGGTTGAGTCTACATGATTCTGATCATTAGCCCAATTTTTACTGATAAATTACATGCTTTTTGTCAGCTGAGCGTAATGATTCACACTTAAACCAACCCTCAGCAGTTTTGTATCTATAATGATGATGATGGTGAGGATACTGCTACTACTACTACTACTACTTCTACTACTATGACTAATAATAATAATAATAATAATGATAATAATGCCCCTTTGTTTTTCTAATATTTGTAGGTATATTGTGTGAGACCTGCACCTGCAAAGTATACCAAAACACACAGAACATGCCTCCTCTCTCTCTCTCTCTCTCTCTCTCTCTCTCTCTCTCTCTCACACACACACACACACACACACACACACAAGCAGAACTGCACGTCCACCTTCTCCCTGATCAAACAGAGAGTATCATTTCTTGTAATGTAACACACCATCTCTGACACAAGAACACTAATGCAGAAATATGCGGCGTTAAGGGGAGGCAGGTCAGCAAATACTGTGGTTCCTCATCAGCAAACCGCACAAGAAGCCCATTTTCACACCAGCCGGCTACAAACACAAGTGCGCGCATGTTCTCTCTTTCAAGTGTCTTTGGTCAGCTTATATTAGTATTAGTAACAAGGAGTGCAAACCTCTATAAGTACATGAACAGCTGTGTAGCATTTTCCTATATAACTCCTGCTACCATTCTTGCTTACTGCCTGTGGCTACCCCACCTGCAGTTATCCCCATAGTCATGTTATGTAAAGGAAATTAGATCTAGTTAGTAACACTAGCTTCTCAGGCAAACCCAAACAAAGGTTCAGATAACAACTGTTGGATAACCATAAATTGTGCTTATCTAGGAGGAAAGTAACCAAATCAGCATCATTTTTCACTCCTTTGGCTTTTTTTCTGGTTTGTCCCTCTTTCACTAATAACATCAGTGTTTATTCTTGTTCTTTCTTCTTGCCACCTTGCTCTATCAAAAGCAATTTGGGAGGTATATCAGGCTTTTTTGGCCTTACAACTTGCTGCTCCCCTGCCATAATTTGCAATACGCACCAGTTTGTGTGGGAGCTGGTCGAGGCTGAATATTTACAAGGGCATGGGAGGTGCTCCAGCTACAGAGCAGAGGTATTTTTATGATCTAGGAAAAATACATTGAGCTGAATACTGGGGTGACTTCGGACCAAATCAATAATGAATTCTAGACCTTGTAAGGAGATTGTATATTTCAAGTGCAAATGCTATAATATGGAAGTTGTGGGAAGGAGGAGACAGGCGATTTCTCTCTTTGACATCTCCAACAGGCATCTCATTTATTGTGATGTTAACACGTTTCAGGTCAGTAAAATGACATGTGAACCCATAGAGTCTTAAATAAGGAGGATCCCACATGCTACTCTTGCTCAGCATCACAATTTATCGATCATACTGACATTTCAGTCCCCCTGGACCTTCATAAAGAGTATTTTGTCCTCGTGTGATTGTGATGCTGAGCAGAGCAGTGTGCGGGATCTTCCTTTTTTGAGACTGATACTTTCCAATGCACCTGCACCTGAGATTGCTGGATTTGCGAATATTCCCTTTAAGAACACAGTGTGAATGTAACCACATGGCACTAATGTATCACCATTATGGTCCATTATGTGCCTGCTACAATAAGCTACTTTTGAGTGATCCACAATCTATTTTTCAGTCACTTTTCATAAATGTATTTACACAATGGCCCTCATTCATCAAGCATTGTGTAAATATGTGTGACTTACACTTTGATTAGCTAACTGCTGCCATATTCATCACTGTTCCCACTATTCCACTGTTTCCGTCACATCTACACACGTGTTGATAAATTCCAATGATTCCTAAATGGGAAGTACATTCACCAGGCTGTAATTATCATAAATTAAAATAATGACTCTGCCTCCAAAGTGCCATATTAGGCAAAGGAGGACACCCCCATTCATAATCTTTAAGAGTGAAATGGCATCAAACAAAAAGAAAAAAAAAAAGACTTTCAGTGATGCAGAAACTGAATGAAATACTTGATGGGGTTGCACAGCAGGCTGGATAAATTTGACATATGAGGTGAGACCATGGACCAGGTAAGCACTGTTACAATGTCAGAGAAAACCATGCGAGAGGGTAAAAGAAGGTGATTTAATGGTCATTCCATAAGAAGCCATGTTCAATTTTAGAGTATGGGGGAAACTTGAAGTGTTGTTTGCAATGGCACTAACATTCATCCCATTCAATTCCACTTTCAAACAGAAAATGACAAAAACAGAGATATTTTTTAGATTAGTTACTTGATGTACTTGTCCATTATTGTGCCTTGATGCATGTTAAAATCCTACAATCTCTCCCTTTTAGTCTACACACTTTAAAGACTTCTCTAAACCTCAGACTGAGGAAATGTAGAGAGCAGCAATTCCGGTGGTTTATTTATTTATTTATTTTATTTTACTTTACTTTTTTTTTATAGAAGTGTTGCTTTGCAATTTGAGGTGAGAAGCAGACCAATAAACTGATTCATAAGCAGACTGACACATACATTTCAAAGTGTAGCCCTTTGCAGTGACATTTAATGCTGCTTTTCCTATGTGGCTTGGAGAAAACAGGGATGATAAGGGCACTTTTAATTATTTCTGCTCCTGCTGTGTCCCCCATCCACCCCGCTTCCTCCTCTTCAAATAAAATGATAACAGTTCTCCCATTGGCTATCCTGTGTTTATAGTGAGGGGGGACAACAATGTAAGGGACAAGATTTGTTTTATTGCTGCTTTCATGCTCTCCATCCTTTCCATTCTGTCATCTCCCTCTGCCTGAGTTTCTTCATGTGTGTCCTTCGCCTTGGCAGAGACATTGCTGTAAACCTGCTTCTTAAATAAATAGATAAATAGATAAATAAATAAATAAATCTCAAGTTTTTGTATGGGCAGAGGAGACAATTTCAGGAAATGCTGTGCCATGCCTCCTGCCCACAGCTCATTTTGTTACTGGTGCTTCTTAAAAGGAGAATGGCAGCCCACTCCCCATTAATATTTTTTGCTTCACCGATTAAAGGGACAGCCTAGAGCAGTGAAAGGCATTTGTTCACTCAGGGACCTAAAACTTGGTCACTCAATCAGTTGAATGTGGAGTAAAGTGCATTGTGGAAGTCGGAGCCCTTCTCATCGCCATCTTAAGGAATTTTATGTTGGTCCCTGATCTTTCGCTTGTTTTCATTATTTATTTATTTTTTTTCCTAATCTTAACCACATAAGGGCTCAGAGGTGGTTATTTGAAGTATGAGCATATGGGAACATCCAATAAAAATGCTGTACAATAGGGCATACAGTCAGTCTTTGCATGATTTTCTAGTCAACCAGCTTCTTTCTTCTAATGTTTCTCCTGTTCCCCTGCTTTAAAAATACAAAATGTTGGCACCCAGTAATCCCACTTCTCCGCTGGTGAAATAGACCAGCTGATTGTCAACAGATGATTGCCTAGCTTCACCTAGGAAGAGTAAGAGGTTTGGGGAAAAAAACATGTCTGTTCACTCATAAAATAGTCATCATTAGTTAGAGCTGCTTGAAGAAGCTTGACTGTGAATTATCGTGTGTAAACTGCAAATAAAACTGTTTCATCATTCTGTTGATGTCAAGCTGAACAAAAGAGTCTATTAAGTTATCCTTCAGGCCCTCCTTAGATATGCCTTGACTTGTTCCTTCGGCTTTTAATGTTTGCTCTTTCTATCACAACACTG
The DNA here is from genome assembly GCF_902150065.1 of Myripristis murdjan. NCBI lineage: Eukaryota > Metazoa > Chordata > Actinopteri > Holocentriformes > Holocentridae > Myripristis > Myripristis murdjan. Next base: position 24,422,969 of record NC_043985.1, read on the forward strand.
AAAAACTGGCTTCAACATTTATCCTCCACCTTGTGAGGCTAACTGACACCTATTACCCTTTTCAGGTTGTCATTTAAAACATAATGGACAGCTGTTTGATGAATTCTGCAGCAAACACAAGTCTCAAAACTCACAATTCAATTCTTATAATCCACTTCATAATACAGAGTTGACTCCATGCCCTCATCTCAGTTTAGACTGTGTAAAATGTCATTTAACATGGCAAGAGCTCTACTGAAGCATAGCACTCAGAGAAAGAGAGTAGCAGTCAAGAATTTAAAATGGTTGTTTATGTGCTATTTCACACAGGCTTTGCCCTCTAACAGGTCTCTATTGGCTTAGCCATTCATCTAGTTGCCTCTGTGCATTGAAAATTTGCATGCAGGTGCTCAGCCAATGAGGACTATTCAACCCTAAGGGGCTCTGCCATATGTATATATGAGGTAGGAGTAATTCCATTCATCATCAACTTTTCTTCAGTGTTTGAAGATGCCGATGAGGCAGTTGTTTGGCACTCCACTTGCAAAGCACTTCCCGTTGTGTACTGTACTGATTACCAGAAGAAGAATTTCATCACTTCGTCAAGTACCTTGGCACTGGGCTAACATCTTGGGGGATGGCAGTACTGCTGGAATGCAGTGACTGTGGGGATCTTCCATCTGCGAAGCACAAACAGCACTGGAGCCTTTTCCACCGCTCCTCAGAGCTGCAGTTAGAATTTGATGACAACAAGGCAGAATGTGGTGGTAACCCTTCTGAGTCCATCCTCCCCAGTCTTAAATGGCCTGTGCTGGATCTCCCCTACCCTTGCAGGATGACTGATGCCAAGAGTTGCCATTACATTGAGGCAGAAAGAGGCAGCCCAAACCCAGCCCATCTTAAGTCTCCTGCTGCTGGCCCTTCGACCCCCTGCAGAAGGGTGACCGATGCTACCCCTGGAAGACACTGATGACAACACCCTCTCATCTTTCTCTGCCCAGGGAGCATCCTGCTCCTCTACTCTGTCTATTCTGTGCACAGGAGAAAAGCATTAGCAGCTCTGACAGAAACATTAGCTGCTGGAACATCAACATGACTGTTGGACCTGGCCCTCCGGATATGGATCCGATCAGGACTATGATATAGTCGGCACAGGCCTAGCCAGCACTGAGAGATTCATGTAGGAATGTAGTGGTGTTCCCCTGCCAACTTATTTGGCCATATCTGCCTGATCTGTTGCATGGTGGTTTACTGCCATCGGGCTTGTGATATGGCCTGCTGCTGGCATGTCAGTGCTACAGCAGTGGGTGTAGAAATCAGACTTCACATCACAAGTCAATAAGAGTCTCATTAGATAATAATGTCTATGAATTAAAATGAATATAAACACTTTATAACTGTTCTATGATCAGAGGTAGAGCCCATTAAAGAGTCATAGTCACTGAGGACTTGAAAAAGGAGTGGTGTTGCTATATGGTGTATAAGTCCCATAGGGTTGAATAGGCTTGCACTGGTTGGCTGAACATGTGCATGCACATATTCATTGCACTGAGGAAACTCGATGAGTGGCCAGGCCAACAGAGCCCAGTTAGAGGGCACCGCCTGTGAACATAGAACTAGAGTTACCATGCGTAACAATCATTTTTAGATCAAGTGACATGTATCCTGCAGCTTGCCTGTTGGCAACACTACAGTGGATGAGTCTATTGAGTTATACTGAGTGCATATAAAGATTATTGCTTTATAAAATGGTGATAAAAGTATTGTGTTAAAAAAATAATGTTAATGTTCAACAACTCTACTGATTTGAGTCATATTGTTCTACAGCAACTGAACTGGCTAGTACATTAATTAAATTAAAGCTTCACAGGCAAATAGGTGTACATTTTTTATGCATTTTATCGCAGCTTCCAAAGTGACTTTAACCAGTCAGAGATGATGCATCAGTACAGAGGAAAGAAATCTCAGTAATATGAATGCAGAGGTCTGACATCTTGACAAAAAAAAAAAAAAAAAAAAAAAAAAGAGTTTGAGTCCAGTTTGATTTAGAACCACAGACAGCTGAAAAATGAGGAATAGCCCCCTGATGCAGTTATATTGAGCAGGTTTCAGCACCACAGACAGGTCACTGTTATTATGCTTGCTTCACTGAGGGCTTTTCTCAGGGTGTGTGACCTGAACAGACTGTGCTCAGGGAAGCAGGAAATGTGAGTCATGCTGGCAGTCTGTATATGCACACCTTTACCCCCAAGTCATAGTGAGATGTCACCTTTGCCTCCAGAGCCACATGGACAAACTCTTGCAGTGGATTCAATGCATTCCTCATGTATTAGAGAGGTAAAATACAATGTTGTTGTTGGTTTTTAAACATTTCTTCTTTGCCAGACTTAGTTCAATTTCACATTCTTTTTTATGGTTCATTTTAAAATAACTCTTGCAAACTATTAAAAGGGCATATTGTCCTGAACTATAATATCTTTTCTCCATGCACGTGGGAACTCACTCATCCTCTGCTCAGTCCACTTCTTAATCAACCTCAGCCCCAAGATCAATAGCCTGCGAAGGACAATCCAATCAACCACTCATAATAACAGACCAATTAAAATATAATCCATTTATCCATCACCTTTAATAAGCATATTTAATTTTCAATGAGATTCTTCAGCATCCTGAATGCCTCTTTCAAGGGCAATTGGGCGTAGGTACCAACAGTACATAACTAAATCCCCCAAATAAGGAATCCACCTTTCCTCCTCATTATGAACTTAGCAGCATAGCGTTGACCTATGACAGGACTAGCTTCATTAAGATGCTAAGTGCATCTCGCCTTCTAGGGAGTGAGTCTGCCGACCATGTTAGGGCAATCAGGGAGTGCCAAGTCAAACACTGCTATCTAAGGTTTGATGTACTACTAACAGTGCATGTCCTTAATGGCCCTTGGCTTTTGTATGAAAAGGTAAAAGAAATGGTTTGGCCTCCATTGAGCAAATCATGAAAAAGATGATCTTCCACCTTACAGAATAAGTACGAACCATTACAGGGGTCGGTGAAATCATAGCCTCACTCTTTTCAAATGCACTAAGTGAGCTGTTAAAGATCACCTTGAAGGCATTGAAATGAACAATGATGGATGCTGTTATCGATGGTTCTGGCAAAATTGACAGCAGAGGAGATAAATATGGCCTAAAGTGTGCCAAATGCTGTCATAACCACTTGCCCCCACGCTTGTCAGATAACCATATGAATTTATGCTGCTTAGGCAGACATTATAAAACAATTTCCATGCCATTAGATCTACATCAAGAGTAATGCTATGATGAACACCAACCTCTCCTGACCCCTGCAGTTTATCACATATGCACACCGTAAATATGATCCACTATCTAGGTGGGTCACCACTAAAGTATTTTGTTTCACCTACCCTGAGGGGACTCTTTCAGAGAATATCTGTTTATGTCAGTATTTTAGTTTTAAGTTAAGTTGCTCTCAGAAAGTAGTACTTTAGGCCTATCTGCTTTATCAGTCGCCAGTCTCTCTCTGTCTCCCTCTCTCTTTCTGTCTCACTGTTATGCAGAAGGGGTTCTTTCCAAATCCGACATCTCACTGCACTCTGGCATCAAAGCCCTTTGTACAAGAGCCGACACCTGGTCCCTCTCTCTTTGCCAAAGAGGCCTAGTGAGAGGGCTCAGATGCCTGGAAGAGCCGGGAGCATTTACAACACCCACCTCCTGCTCAACCCATAACCATGCACAGGCTATTGGAAGTCCAGGCAAGGACAGGCTCCGATGCCCTAAGCTGCCCCCCTGAATCCCACCTTACACCTCTACAGACACACAAACACACACACACACACACACACACACACACACACAGGCACATACACAGAGAGAGAGCGAGAGAGAAACTGAGAGACAGGCTCAGAGAGGCTGTATAGATTCCAGCTGATTCATACGTGTTGGATAGGTGTCAGACAGAACACACTATACTACTGTGATAGCACGGTGTATCTAATGGTGCTAAATTAACACTATGAAGGTCAAAGAGAGAGAGAGAGAGAGAGAGAGAGAGAGAGAGAGCATAACCAGTTTTGGACGTGGACTAATTCATAGCCACTGCAGAGGTTTTAACTGACTATTTCAGTCTTTTTTTTCTGGCTGCATGTATCCAAATAAAATATTTTTGCAGTACATTTTAGCGTCTGTGGCATGAAGTCCTGATTTTCACTTTAAGCTGTACATTTACCTCAACAAATATCCTTATGTTTTGATTTGTTTTCCTGACAAATGGACTGCTAAATTAAGTCATTTTCTAACTGCAGCAGTCCATAGGACACTATCCTGTTTTGTATTTTGCAGTATTAGGCAGCTTTATGTGCAAGCGCACCCCTCAAACCAGATGTTAGTCATAGGACCTTACCCCTGTGTTTCTGATGCTGCAAAGAGCGAATGTATCTCCCTTTTTTGAGACTATGGTGTTCTCAGTTTCAAAGCAAAACTTATCCCCAAAGACGCTGAGCTGGTTTTCTGTGAGCAATAGGTTTTAGATGCTTTGGTCAGTGAATTGGAACTGGGCCACATTTATCAAGTTACATACGAACACAATTTTTGTTACCCCCTGTGCGATTGTTTACAAATGAAAACCGATTTTTGTCAGACTTTTTGGGAACTTGATTTGCTCTGATATACAGGACATTTATGTAATTTATGAAAACCTAACACCCCATGTGTGTGTGTGTGTAAACTCTAATTCACTCTCAGTATTGGCTGCTTTGAACATATGCCTACCTTTCCTCAAACTCAAGTCTAAAGAAAGCATTCTTTTTTTTTTTTTTTAAGAATTTTATTTTTAGATGACATTGCAATTAATGATCAATCAGGGCTGTTTTATTTGGTTATAAGATATTACTTGTAGGGCTAAAACACTGCAAAGTCACAAAAAAATTTGAACTCACAGGAAAGGAAGAAGTGGTCAGGGAAACATTTACCTACTGATGAACAATATTCCGGTGAGGTTTGTTTCCATGAGTTGCCGCCCGGTGAATCGCTATGTTGACCTGGGACCATGCCAGTGATGGCACCGACGTGCTCATCAGTTTGGGAGAGTGCACCAGCAGCTGTTACCTGATCTCTTTCTGTGGCCTTAGCATTTCCTTTGATTGGCGGTGATGCACTTTGCAGTGAGCAGTATTGAGAATGACTTCACATTCTCTTTATCACGCTATGAAAATTACAGAAGCTTCATTATTCATAACAAGATGTAACCAAATGCACAAAACTCTTTTGTTCTAAAATTGATTACACTTATTACTTTTTATCCCATTCCTTTCTTATCTCACCCGACCCCAAATCCTCTCTTTCTTTCTATCTAATTTTTTCTTTCTCAGTCTACTTATTTTTCTTTTGAACCAATTTTAGATTTTTGAGTCATTGCAATTAAACTGGTCAGGAAAACCACAGTATTCATTAGACTTCCCTGAACTTGGTGTTGCAGAGCTCAGTGTATTTGCTGCATGTACAATATGCTTACTACATACAGGCAATGTAAGAGTGCCACAAAGCAAATGGCAAACCCTGAACTATGCTCATGCCTTAGTTGGCAATACCTGCACAGAGTATCCTTGCTGCTCTGTATCCTTCCCATCCTTCCCATTCCCAAGGATTCACAGTTTGTGACTTTAATTTGACCATATGTTTTCTGAATGAATCGTCTGAGTTCTAAAATGTGGGTTGATTCCAGGGCATTGCAATAACTTGGCCACATACTCACACTGGATTTCCAAACATTCATCCACTATTGGCTGTGCAGAATTGAACTTGTAATTGTAGCTATAGTCAGGGAACACAGCCCTCACTTATTTCATAGGATGAGTTTTTTTTTTTTATTATTATTTTTAACTTTTTACATAGTGGTAAAATAATATGAATAACAGCGATATATGACTGAAAAAAATGACAAGAATGATTCAGTGACTTTAGATTGATTTTTAATGCAAACTTAATTATGCTCAGATTTCAGTCCTTGGGAAATTGACATAGACGTATAAAGAAAGGATATAAAACATTGGAAAAGCCATGCATTACATTGTCAAACATGGCACCCGAAGGCACAAGCCAGCAACTGAAATGATCTATCATCAAATTCTGAGACTGTCCTCTGGAAAAAAAAAAAAAAAAAAGTCCATACAGTGTTTGTACAGCAGCTTATTATGACCTATAGAGTTCAGTAGTGATCTGACAGTGATTATTAGCCTTTATGCCATAATCAGCCTTGTTTTAAGAAAAAAAAAAACATGTTTTATTTGGTGTGTGTGTGCACCACAGAAGCTCTTGACTGAGGAGGATGGAGGGGTGATGGATGGGTCAACCCACAGTTATCTAATGTTGCTGGTATGCTTTCCCTGAGCTGACCAGAGTTCAAATCCAAGCTATAGCACTGTTCTCCTTAGGGTAGCTAATGTTAGCAAGCTCACCTTTTCCTAACCTTAACAATAACCTTTTTCTAACCTTAACCAATCTTTTTTAGTGGCTGGCTGACCAGCTTGCTACCTAGCTCACTCAGGAAAGAGTCCTTTGGGTCATATTAGAAAAGGTCCTGTGGGTCATATGCACAACTAATTTAAGAAACACTCTTGTTGGTTGTACTAGAGATGCTCCTGTGGGTCGTATTATAGAGCTGGAACAAATGACCCATGTGGTTGTACAGGTTGGAGGACATGTAATTTCAGTAAAGTTGCTCTGCTGGGATTACTCAATCAATGGAATTTAATGACATTCGTGTACAATCATGTACCTCCTTCAAGCAACGCAATTTTCCCCCAACCAGCCAATACACGCATGTACTTAACTCTATTAATGTTAACAGTGTTGATATCCTCAAGGAGTGAGCGTTTTTGCAAAGTACCCAGTATTAGACAGCTTGTAGAGAATAAGGATTTTATTTTACCACCTCAGCTGCCTCGTGCAACTGACAATATAGATTTTAAAGGCACTGATAATGATGACTGTGTGTAACTTGAATCCCTTCAGCCAAATAATTCCATATGAATCCATACATGACAGCGATACCGCGTTAAGCTGTAGGGGTTTGGAAGCCAGTGTTGCTTGGGGATCTACATCCCTGTAAATTCCCCTTAAGCAAATCCAAGCTGACTGCTTTGACAAGGTGATGTCACACAACCACTCACCACTGCTGCTTTTCTCTCCTTGCAGCTTTCAGTTCCACTGGGGGGAAATAGTGTCGGCTTAACGGCTTGATTGGTCAAGTAGCACATCAGAGACACTAGACAACAGTCAGTCTCTGAGCTCAACATTGCTGTGCTTTGTTTTCTGTTGTTTGTTCATACGGAATAAAGACAAAAGATAATGGGTACTGACATCCTCGATGGGCTGCCTCACAATTTCATTGCCAAGAAAAATAAGAACAAATTGAGCTGGGTGCTAAAACTTAGGTTAGATTAAAAAAAAAAAAAAAAAATAGGTTTCAGCGTTCCATTTAGAGAGGATGGAGAGGAGACTCTTCGAGAACGTTTCCCTGCAGAGCCGTGTGACGAGGCTATATACCAGAATGACCTCCTGCCCGGTGCTCTGCTGACTATTTCATTTACAGACAGGAGGTCACAAAGGGGGAATAGTTTGGACTCTGCAAGAATTCATTACCCCAACCCCATTACCTTGAATAGAAAATGAAGTCCCCGGAAAAGGAGGAATTAAAAGCGGAGAGGGAAATGTGCTAGCTTCAAAAACATAGCCACATTTGGGCTGCCAAAGGTTAACTCTTAACATTTTCCCAGTGGCGGCTGCAGCGTCAGGCATACTCGATGCCAATCTGTGAGCAGCCACAGTGTGTTCCTTATGATGTCAGTGGCTGGGGAAATTGGAATCTTTATCTCTCTCTCTCTCTCTCTCTCTCTCTCTCTCTCTCATACACACACACACACTCTCTCTCTCTCTCACTGACTGCCAGGGTCTTGGCGTTCCAAACATGTCTGGGTTTGTTAATTACCCTGAGAGAAGGAGGGAGGGAGAGAGAAAGAGAGACTGTTCATTGTGTTAAGGATGCCATCTTTGGCAGTCTGGCCAGGAGTTAAAACAGTTATCTGCTTTTATGAAGTTAGATATCATCAGATAATGATCTCAGTGTCCTGGTGTTGCCAAAACAATATTTTTTTTATGCTGGAAGAACCCTCTTGGTTTAATGCCTGTCAAGTCTAGCCATGCACAATATTTGGAAATAGTTACACCCTTTTAATACAACTTGATTTTTTATAATTTTCCTAGGTTAGCAGAAATAAGTCATTCAGATAGAAATGAACTAATAATAAATGTATTACAGTACAGTTTATGTCATGACTCTGCCACCCCCTGAGCATCCACAAACACATGCACACTTACTTATTTTTTAAGTTAAAATGTTGCACTGTGAGTGTTGTGCAGTGCACACATCTCCCAACAAATGTATCTGAAATTGGCTGGGGTTCCATGTGCTGCTGTCATGTGTTCACTATCAAACGGTGCTGCATGTTGATCAGCAAGCCTTTCAAATTACTTCTCCCTTTCCCTTCCTCTCTGTCCCCACCCAACTCTCTGTGCTCTGAGGGTGGGAGGACGGGGGAGATGGGTGCATTAATAATGCAGTGCTGCCTGGAAACCAAACACGCTGCAGCGGAGTGCTGTGTAGAATTCTAAAGAGGTATTTGTTTGTACGCGGATGCCACCCTCCTCCCCCCGCTCCTCTTCCCAGCCCTCTCATGTCTACCCCCGGCCCCCCCTCCTCCCCTGCCTCAACAACCGGCCAGCATCAGCGTTCAGATCTGTTTGTCTCCTCTTAAGAGACCTACAGACTGAAAGAGGGCTCAGGGATAGTCCCGCTGTTGCATTGTTGCTATAATAACGAAGAGGCTTTAAGTGCATCCATTGAATTGGTTTCTTGACTTCTCATACTTTGCTTCCAGAGAGTAGATTTACAATGCACGAAGGAAGACATTTTGGTTTCAAAGCTGAACTGCTCTGAAAGGATGCCATTGTGCTCTTCTTCTACACCAAATGAGATGGGGGCAGCATAAAAAGTTTTCATATGAGAGATGGCACTGGCACAAAAGACAGTCAAAAACACATAATTCTTCTTTTTTCGTTTGAGTCAACCTGCCAATTCGAGTAAGTTGTTCATGATTATGCCTATACAAGTGTGTTTGTGCGTGTGTGCGTGCGCACATGCGTGCATGCGTGTGCTCGTGTGTGTATGTGTGTGTGTGTGTGTGTGTGTGTGTGTGTGTGTGTGTGTAGGGTAGTGTCCATATGTCGATGTTTACCACATGCTCTGCCCTCTGTTTTATTTTACTTTTTTAAAAAATATTTTTGTTCCATTGTTAACTTTGGTGGTATAAGAAATTCATCCCGCTTGTTAGACTGAATGTGTACTCCAACATAAAATAAATATAAATAAATAAATAAATAAATCTTTCCAAAGATCAGCCTGTCTTCCCATAACTCACACCTCTGAGTTTTCTTTTCAACAGTAAAGGCTTATAAAAGATTGTTATGAACATCAGGGCAGACTCATACCATATTACATATTAATGCTTGGTAGTTCAGCTTTTGGCCATTATTTTTGAAACTAGAACAAGTTAATAATAATAAAAAAAAATAGCTTATTATTGATCAGTGCTTGTTTAGTAACCCCACATAGTTATGTTGGAAAAAGGGAGTAAACAAGATGGGTAAATAAAAAATATACACCTAAATAACACGCATTTGAAAACACTCATCATATCTAACTTACAGCACATTTATTCACCTTCCACTTCAGGCAACAACAACTTTTTTTTTTTTTTTTTTTTTTTGGATTAAAATTGGATTCTTCATAATTACAACCTTTCTTGGGAGGACCCTGTAGAATAGCTTTAGATGAGAACAAAAATGAAACAGTCCTGCCCCGTTTGTGCACAGTGTGTTGCCAAAACAAGAACTAGATAGTTACACAAGATCAGAAATACCCACTTTCATCGAAGAATATTTTAGCAAATGTTGTCAGAAGGCTGCACTGATTAGGGGAACAGTTAGCTATAGCAGCTTGCTATGGGTTATGTATGTTATCCCCAAATCCGCCATCTGCCATCAGTCAGACACTCAGAGCTCACAGCATACAGTAGGTATACATATATTGTATACTCTCTCACTGGGCCGTGGCTTATCTGCCTATCACGTACCACAGTTTGTTTCTCAGAGTCGAACCTCACTTTTATGTGAGGCTGCAGCCACCATTAATTAGAGACTGATGTGAACAATGACACTAATGCTGCAAAGTGGAGGTCAGAATCATTCCCATTAATGTAACCTGTAACTTTCTTGTTCATGTGAGTGAACAAGAAAGTAAAGTGAGCAGTCTACATAAAGGTGACACCATTAAACCGCTAATTTAACAAAATACGCTCAGTTTATGGCAGAATGGATTTGTTGGATAAAAAAAGCCTGCATGATAAAAGTAGCATTCAGTTTGGATTCGCAGTCGCCATTCTCCAGATACTTGCGTGGTATTTATCTGGATGTTGGGTATTTCTAAGCTTTCAGAAAAGTGATACCTAATTACAACTTGCATGTTGGCATGAAGGTTGTTTACAAGTTAGAAGATGGTACATAGCCAACAGTGAATACCATATGATGTGAAAGGGGCATATAAATAGATAATTTGAGCTCCAAATAATGTCATCTGTCTGATATTTATGAATTATCAACTTGCCTTTGCCCTTGTTCTGCCAAGCACAATGAGTTTGACCTTCACACCTGCTGCAATCAACAGATACAACCGAGCAGATTAGTAATGCATAACTCTGGCATTGCTGGAGTTACTTGTAATTATGGGAGTCACCAGTATTGACTCGTCAGCTCCTACAGATTAAAGCATAGGAAGCAGCTACTGTGTGTATGCAGCACCCAGGAGGCTACACCATGGTAACACTTATGTAGGAATATTATATAACTCACACACAGGAGGAGCAAGAGGGACAATAACCTTGCATCAATTTACTTTAAGCACATAAACTTATCCTTTTATGTTTCATTTCCCTGATACAATGCTAACTCAGTATCCCTGTCTGCATTTATGTCTACCTCTGCTCTATGGATGTTATGATGTCATTTGTATAATTCTACGTTTTTTGGTCATTAAATTCAAGGTGGAAAACAAGATAATATTTGATATGGAAGCTTAAGCATTCAAATGCAATGGTTCTGTTGATGGTATGATTCATGCCCTTTTTAAACCACTTATTTTCCAGTATATTCAAGTTGGTGAACACAACAAGCCACTGTCTATTATTACAATGGAATCACATTCTACTTTAATGAGGCCAGCTTGATGAAACACAATCTGTGGAGAAAAAAAAAAAAAAGAAAAAAAAAAAAAAAGACCTATGCTGCAGAGTATTCCGCTCATTGGTCAAGAAATGCCCTATGTTGGGTGGCAAGATATCACCATAAATATCTCATAATGAACCAGCAGGCCCTGGCGGCTCTGCAGACCTGCGCATTAGGAATGGATTCACCTGCATTTCATCAGGGAGGAGGACGTCCATTGGGAGCCTGCGGATTTAGGTTGAACTCAGTGATGGCCTCGGAGAAAGTTCAGACTGCCTCTGTAGTGAAGACTGATCACCTAGATCACTGCAGAAGACCTGAACAGCAGAGGCAGCGCCGCAGTCTCTGTGCCGTCTCGCCCTGTCCCCAAGACAGCTCCAGATCCAGACTTATCGATCCGCACTGCTACATGGCGTGTACAGCTCTCAATATCTACCAGATCTATTACTCACTGTACTGGCTTGGCTTTTGGGCTGCCATTGATTGACCATTCGTTTCCATTGGAGCGCCAAATGATTGCACATGTTGTACAACAGCTTTTCCTGCCATTGTCTTTGACCGCAATCATTGTGAGGTCCAAAGGTTTAAAGGTGATTGACTCTCATTTTGTTATTGTGTTGATCTTATTGTTTCAGGGAGGTATACAGCATTCAAACAGTATGTCAGTATCATTATCAAACCTATGGCAGCACAAGGCTCATGGGAGACAAACTGAGATCGTTAATTGCAAAAGGATTAATACTTAACCAGTGTTGAATTGATCATTTTTCATTGCACATACTTGCATGATCACACAAAGACACCAATGCTAACAACCTGGCTGCTGATGCAATTTTAGCTCAGTCCTGTAAAATGCATCAATTAAACTAAAAACCAAGACAGAGTTTCGCTTTTTGATAAACCATGTACATCCGGCTAATGTGACTCTCTGCTATAATTCAGAGGTTTTTTTTTTTTTTTTCTAAATAAAGATAAATGCTTGATCCATTTGTAAGTTCATTTGAATTTGGAATTAAATCATTACTCAAGACTGCACAGGAGCCCATTACCGAATATGTGCTGCATGCCTTTTAATGTACTGAAGAGATACAGTGCCTTATAAAAAACACTGTAAAGCAAAAGCATTTGTGGATGATGCATGGAAGACCTGCTGTATTCATGCATTTGTTGGCACAGTAAGCAGACAATAAACACGTGGCCACATTTACTTTAATCATCCATCCCCCAGGACAGTCATACAGCTTGCTATTGGTTTGTTTTTCATTCAATTTAAATTTCACACCATTTAGAATGAACATCTTCTCAGAATAATCTTCTCTTAAGTGTTTATAAATTATACATTAGTATGAATTCGTTTAGCATAAATACTTGTCTTAAATTAAAGCAATAGACACCGTTGTGGAGGGAAAAAACAAGTTGCTGTAGGTACTAGCATCTCTAATAAATTAATGCATCAGGTCTCTCAGCTCGCCACTGGGCCTTTTTAGAAAGCATTATGTTTGCAAAGTGTCTTATTTTGTCCAGGTCACACATAACCCATACAATGTAGCATAATGGAAAAATAGCCTAGTCATGAATCGCTTGGAATATAAGCATGGGGCCCTAAACAAAAAGTGCGGAGTTTATTTGAAAATAATTCCAAGATAATGCCAAGCAGGCTTGTTTATCTAGATGAATTTAATTGATGCTTGTTTATTTAATTGTGTGACTTTCAGTTAATTTCCTTCATAGTTTACAGTAGATTACACGCATGACTCATTTGCATCTGGGAGGAGCGGGCCCAGAATTTTAAGCCATACCATACCTCAAATTTATTATTTATTCATTTATTTATTTTTGTGTCAGTTCATTGGAGCAAAATGTAATATCAGATTAAATTAGTCTGATTGGCAGACTGTTAAGCAAGGTAGTAAAAAAAAAAGCAACCAACAACAACCTTGTGCTAAAATATGTAGTGATGATGTGTGCATTGAGAATGCGCTCAGGGTACACTGTTTATAGTCTATGCAGAGCTAAGCTTGGCTGGGTCTAAGCATGACTAAACAACTAAATGGGCCAGTGTGCTTTGTGCTAGAGTGAATTCTACTCAAAATGTTTTTCAGTGCAAATATATGCATGTGTGTTTGTGCATGCGCAGACACATTTGTATTTATGTGTGTGCTGTTGTGTCTATAGCAACAGCAGGGAAAAAAAAAAAAAAAAAAAACATAAAAATGTATGCTGTGCTTTTTCAAAACAAGCTGTGGGTTCAGGTTGATTGGGGAGCATTCAGTGCTCAATGTATTCACCATACAATTATTGTTACTCTGCAGATCCTCACAGATGGTTCTTGTTTGTATGTTGGAACTCTAGGAATTGCAGCCTCATCAACACAGACTCCACAGTATCTTCCAGAACATCAGTGCATTCTTCGCTGATGTACTCTGAGCGAAGGTGTCATATACAGTGTGTCTGCCCTTTGAAAAGTGTTGGTACACAAGATTGAATGCGCCTTTTCATGTAGCAATCACCAACGTCACACACAGCAGCTTGTAGCCCCTGTGCGTTAATAGATGCTTTTAAACTGCATTTCCATCAACAGAGCTTTTAGATACGGACACAAAGTCAGCTTGATGCACAAGTGGGCATAATGACACGTCAAAATAAAAAGCGCATTCTGGTTTGGCTGCATTAGATAGTACACAAACGCATGCTGTGATTTGACCTAAACCGTATACAACATCAGAGCTCACACAAATCGCGTCCTGATACCAACATAATTAATTTATGAGTAAGTTTGAATTGGCAGGAAAAAAAAATCCTGAAAGAGCGCAAATGGCTCATTTTGAAATGAGATGTGAAAATGTGAAAAGTTGAAGGATCTTGTGGCCTCGCTTGGCTGTTCTATATTCATGGTGTAGCGCTGGCCATCCCGAAATAAATGTCAGGACCAGTGTGAGGAATTCTTAAGTGCTGTCACATATTGATCTCTGTCTAATAGAGTTTTTAAACAAAGATCCATGGGTTCAAGAGACGCCCTTGCTACCAAGTATGTTACCTTTGTGTTCAGGACATGGGCCATTGAAACCTTCATGTTGTCATTTTGTGTTAACACCATTTTTCATAAATGTAAAAATCTTTACAGTATAACTAAATTGTGAAATGTTGGTAATGAGCATACGTATCAGCTTTATTCACACATTGTCATGTGGGAATTTACTTAGATACAGTGGCTACTGTACACATGTCCCCATTATAGGTATGTTCATTACAGTAACAAACTCAATTCACATTTGTCCAGACTCAAGGACTCAATCTTATCTGCCAACATTATGATCTGCCCTTTCTAGAGCGATGGATGATTATGTTAGGGCATGGTAATCGATGTCTATGCTATGGCAACTGATTTTAAGAGCAGTACGATGCCATATTACTGGGCATGGGATTTAGTTAGCAAGTAGGCATCTTAACATGTTAAGATGCATTTATAAATACGTGTTGAATGTACTGTATGTCAAGCTGAGGCACTTCAGTGTATTTAGATGTATGTTGTAAGCATGTGAAATGTGGCATTTAATGTTTTTATGTATGCCGTGTGTCATACTGTGGCACTCTACTGATGAAAGAGAAAATTTGGAGCAATTTAAATGATGAAGTAATAGTACTCAATCGTATGGTATTGTTTTGTAAATCACAGTTTTGTATCATCCTGTAGGCGTCTGATAGAGTGCTGTACAAAACACTGATTAATCAAGTATTTGCCCCTGAAGTGCTCTGTGCTGTATCGGTCTTGTGTGAGGGCAGGATCACACAGTCAAACATCTACACATCTGAGTGTTTCCATGAAATGAAGCTGCCATGAGGTCCTCAAAACAATTAATGGCCTTCTCTCTCTTCCCTGCAGCCTGCCATACAAACGCCACTGGGGTTCAGGGCCTCCACAGCCTTGTAATCAAAGTGAGCTGCAGAAAATCTGAAATCTTTTTTTTTTCTTCATGCCAGCAACAGCGTAAATGTCAAAGGCACTGAATAGTGTCCTCTCTCTTTCGCGTGCGCGCTCTCTCTCTCTCGCTCTCATTAATGTTGTCCAGCAGTAATCAGGCTGTTATTGCAGGTCCTTTGTGATTTTTTTTCCCTAACAAATCCCCTTGTGCAATCCTAACCTTTAGTAGTCTTTTAATGTTGCGGCTCTGCTCCCATTATTGGCAAGCCAGCATAATATCTGCATTTCTCTTGCTAATTCTCAGTTGTATGTCAAAGTACAACACAGATCACGTGCCCATATCAAGTACCCCGGTGAAATCCACTGTGGGCCAAAAAACAGCAAACAGCAATTTCAGGATCTCAAAATAAGTAAATAGGTAAGTAAGTAAGTAATTAAGTGTGTACGTGGGTGAGAAAATAAATATATTAAATGTAATTGCAATGTAAAGAAGGTGAGGATGTCAGGATTAAAATGGGCATTATTTTAGTGGCTACACATTGTGCAGGTAAAGAGAAGAAGGTATATGATGTTTATTGAAAATAAGAATAAGAATAAAAGAATAACAACAATTTTTGATCAGAAGTCTAGTGCCCAGGAGTCTTGCAGTATTATGAGCCTGAGCAAAGCAAAAGTAACTCATTCATGTTTAGCATGAACAGAATTTTCTAATTTGACTGAAATGCCAGCACCTTCAACCATGGTGCCATGCCAAAATCAGCACAATGTCGCTGCACAAGTAAAAGACCTTTTTGCTGGTCTGGCTAACAGACCCTAGATGAAACATTAACTCTGCTTCACTGTGGGAATACCATCCATGGGGAACACACACCATGGGGGAATACACACTGCAGTGAAAGACACAGACTGCTCATCACACAGGTCCAAGGATGGACCAAGGATTTACAACAAGATCAATAGGTCTATGACATAGATTACGGTAGCCTGTAATGGACATAAATATAAAAATCGCAAACACAAGCTGACAAAAGCAGTTACAAACTTCTCACATACCCTGTAGATGCATGAATGGCAAGATTCATAAAATATCAAAATATAGACCAAGCTGGTTGCTGCGGGTCTTGTTGATTTTTGTTGTTTGTGTGATATCTTTATTGGCTTAGCCATGATCGAATCCTCACAGAGAAAACAGATGGTGAGCTTGAAATTACTACTAAACAAGTTTTCACTTGTTTTCTGTTGAATAGCTGATACTGGGCACTAAGACCCTGCTGAGGCTGTCAATGAGAGATATGTTTACGTATTAGATAATGACACCAGGACCCGGTACGCCCTGTTAGTGGGCATAAGGGGTAAGGCAGCTATTGATTCCCAAACTGAGATCAGAGTTTGCTGTCAGCCTCAGTTGAGAGACAAGTAGGAAAAACCAGTGGAAACCATCTAATGCCAGGAAATTCACGGCACATTACTTGCTCAAACAATGCTGTTGTTTGTTAGAGGCCTCGGCTTGGTCTCTGTTTGAGTCAACTTTGGGGAATGAAAGTTTTAGTCAGAGTTTAATCAGATACATTTTCTGCCATGGGTTAGATTGATAAAATCTGTATGGAGCGGCATGTGTGGAGTCGTATGTTTTTTTTTTTCTTCCCTTTTTATTTTTTTCTGAAATCATCAACATTCAAAATGCAACCACAGAAGCAAATGATGTGAGTAAGTGACTTTTTAAGGCCTTATATATTTAAAAGTAACATCTACAGGCCAAATATGAACATGGTATTCCAATAAGAGTGGCTTTCCAATTATTCTGGGTGCGAGATGTTTATTTATACCTGGATGCTCTGTATTCCCTCAGTGTGAGTTCAGAGTTATGACTGCAGTTTTCTCCCAGTGTTTCTGAGGTTATGGACTAGATGTACAGTTTTGTGCAATTCACAGATATATGGTAGCCCTTTGAACTTCAGTGTGTCTGCACTACCCAGCCTCCTTGTGTATATTCGAAAATACTGTAGGTGTGTTGCCCCTCTATGCCAATATCTGATTAGCCTTATCCTGGGAAATGCAGAGCATTCCTTTGAGGAGGTGAGGTGCTGATCCTCCTGGTATCCCTTCCTCTAGCAGCGCAGAGCCCACCGCCCGTATGTAATTGTTTATACTTCCCGGCTGTTTGTCAGAGCTGGCTCTCAGTGCTTCTCCATTTGTTGTTTTCCCTCTCCCACATGTCTTCACCTGTTGCCCAGATATTTATTTAACGCCCAAATGCCAATTTTACCAACAATTTCATGTGCTTTTAAACAGTGAATTATTTTTTTTTGATACACAGGCTCTGTCCTGTCCCCCCCACCCCCCCTTTCAGCTGAAGCTCTGAGGCAGGGAGGGCAGCCTCTTTTTCTATTTTTGGCTGTATGTGCTCCTCAATCTTTTACGGTGGTGTAGTCCTATTGCCTAGTGATTACCTAGTTATTACATGTATTCGGATTACAGCATCACGCATTCCTACACCTTGTAAATATAACCAGATATTGAGTGCAAATCTATTTACATCTATCTTCTACATATTTATGAAAAAAAAATGTTAATCTCATCTGAAAATGCTTCATAAATATTATTAAAGCGATAAAATCCAGTAAAGAGAGTTATCACATATACAGCACTGTCCTTGTGACTCCCTTTTTGAGTGGAGTCATAACTCCATACAATTTATTGCTAATAACTTTTGAGTATAGGGTGCGTAAAACGGAATGATAAAATTACCTTATTTGTGTTTCAAAGCCACTTTATAACAGGATCTAAGTGTGTAACTCTGCACACCCAGCGCTGAAGTTTCTACAATCAAGCCCCTTGGACCATTAAATGCTTTGAACATCCTTGGATTTAATGCTAGGATGGAACTGCCGTCCCCAGCTCTCATGTTGGAGGATTAGGTGCCTGAGCGTCGTGAGGCACATACAGTTACATCTCCTGGGCTAACACTGTACACAATATTGAGCCGTCACTTTGGACTACAGTAGGGGAACCTCTGGCCAATTCAACATGCTTTATGTATGTATGTTGGCACACAGCCAGGCTTTTTGTACATGGAATCAGCTGTTATGGGTCTTTTGTCAATTCTGTAAAGGACAAGCCATCGTCTTAACAGTATTTATCTTAAGACGTTGTGGCTTCCATCAATGCTTAAAAACCAAAGGGAGTTTCAGCTGTCTGGTGACATACAGGTCCACTGAAATTGAGGTACATATTGCGACTGTGGATTTCAAGGGAATTTCAGTGAGGGAATTCTACTTTGCAGACAGTTTGGCTTCACCAAATACATTTATGTCTGGATGTGAAAGCACACACTGTCCTACGGAGTCTCAAGGGGTGTAACCCTATCCTCTTAGTAAAACTGCTGTGCTTGCCAGAGCATGATTTCATATTATCCGTAGTGCATACATGGCATTGGCTGAACCAAATGACAGGGAAAGAAGGAAGGAGAGTAACATTAATGCCCTGGGAAGGCTCAGTGGGGAGCAGGGTTAACCTGAGGGAATGAGTGTGCATATGTGACATAACTATGTGTCAGTGGAAGGCAGAGATTCCCCTGTTGTATAAAGCACTCACAGGCCCTGTAAGTGTGAACATTAAAAAAAAAAAAAAAAAAAAAATCCAGTTTAGTTTTAGACAGCTTCACAGAACCGAAATAGCTCCATTAAAGGTCATGAGTGTCGTTTTTTTTGGCACCAGATGCAGGTGACTGGGCAATTTTAATTCCTTTAGATCTCAGTGCAACTTTTGATACTGTTGATTATGCAATTCTATTTTAACAGCACTACACTGGTTGGTGCATTCAATCACCAGCTCCTCATTTGGAGTTGCTCTTAATACAGTGTATTGGTTCAGATCACACTTGCAAATGAACAAAACCTCTTTCGAAAGCACTACAAAAAGGAATGCTGCTTTATATTTTGTGTTGCCACTTGAGATGCAGTTTTTTTATTGGTATAGATTCCTGAGATCTGCACCAACTGATGAATGTGGGTGAAAGCCATTCTTTATCATTACAGAGCGAGAGCAAATAACCTTATTTCAAGTGTTGTTCCATCAATCAAATATTGGAAATAACGGAATATATTAAAGTTGCAGATGCACATGTTTAATTTTGGTACATGGTGGATATTGAAGAGATTAGTAAACACTTGCATGCTATTCAGAATTCAAAAGCATTTAGAGTCTGGGTTTGTAGTAGGTATCAGTGCCTTATAATGGCTACATGCATGATTTAGAAAGTATATATATATATACACTATATTGCCAAAAGTATTCGCTCATCTATCCAAATCATTGAATTCAGGTGTTCCAATCACTTCCATGACCACAGGTGTATAAAATCAAGCACCTAGGCATGCAGACTACTTCTACAAACATTTGTGAAAGAATGGGTCGCTCTCAGGAGCTCAGTGAATTCCAGCATGGTGCTGTAATAGTAATGTAATAGGATGCCACCTGTGCAGTAAGTCCAGTTGTGAAACTTCCTCGCTACTAAATATTCCACAATCAACTGTTAGTGGTACTATAACAAAGTAGAAGCGATTGGGAACGACAGCAACTCAGCCACGGAGTGGTAGGCCACATAAAATCACAGAGCGGGGTCAGCGGATGCTGAGACGCATAGTGCGCAGAGGACGCCAACTTTCTGCAGAGTCAATAGCTTGAGACCTTTAAACTTCATGTGATCTTCAGATTAGCTCAAGAGCAGTGCGTAGAGAGCTTCATGGAATGGGTTTCCATGGCCGAGCAGCTGCATCCAAGCCTTACATCACCAAGCACAATGCAAAGCGTGGGATGCAATGGTGTAAAGCACACCGCCACTGGACTCTAGAGCAGTGGAGACGTGTTCTCTGCAGTGACGAATCACACTTCTCCGTCTGGCAATCTGATGGACGAGTCTGGGTTTGGAGGTTGCCAAGAGAACGGTACTTGTCTGACTGCATTGTGCCAAGTGTAAAGTTTGGTGGAGGGGGGATTATGGTGTGGGGTTGTTTTTCGGACGTTGGGCTCGGCCCCTTAGTTCCAGTGAAAGGAACTCTTAATGCTTCAGCATACAAAGACATTTTGGACAATTCCATGCTCCCAACCTTGTGGGAACAGTTTGGAGATGGCCCTTCCTCTTCCAACATGACTGCGCACCAGTGCACAAAGCAAGGTCCATAAAGACATGGATAAGCGAGTTTGGTGTGGAAGAACTTGACTGGCCTGCACAGAGTCCTGACCTCAACCCGAGAGAACACCTTTGGGATGAATTAGAGCGGAGACTGCGAGCCAGGCTTTCTTGTCCAACATCAGTGTTTGACCTCACAAATGCACTTCTG
This sequence comes from Myripristis murdjan, assembly GCF_902150065.1. NCBI lineage: Eukaryota > Metazoa > Chordata > Actinopteri > Holocentriformes > Holocentridae > Myripristis > Myripristis murdjan. Next base: position 24,443,563 of record NC_043985.1, read on the forward strand.
GAAGAATGGTCAAAAATTCCCATAAACACACTCCTAAACCTTGTGGAAAGCCTTCCTAGAAGAGTTGAAGCTGTTATACCTGCAAAGGATGGGCCCACATCATATTAAATCCTATGGTTTAAGAATGGGATGTCACTCATGTTCATATGTGTGTGAAGGCAGCCGAGCGAATACTTTTGGCAATATAGTGTATATATATATATATATATATATATATATATATATATATATATATATATATATATATATATATATATATGTATATGTCTAGGTCTAACACATGGAAAGGATGAATTGTTTTCTATCTCCAACCATAAGGTATAAGTCAGTGCTCTATAATGCTGTCATATAGTGTTAATGTTTGAGTGGCTTGCCCAGCAGTCGGTGCTCCTTCAATCACATTGTGCTGACACAAACTGACTATAAAGGCAGTTTGAAAAGTTTGAAAAGCAGCCTACATTATATCAAATCGAGTTTAGCATAGTTTATTGCAGGCAACATTACAGATTTACAAAAGACAGCTGTCAGGAGAAACTCTGACTTACTGTGAACACTGGAAAGAATAAAACCAATAAAAAGAACTTTGAGGTGGCAGTCCATTTGCATTAAGGTTTATGTTGTACTTGCTTCACTCAAGCCTCATTAACTTACACTAGAGTGAAAGACTTCCATGCCTGAGCAAATATGACATACTTTGTTAAATGAATTGTCTATTACCCCCGCGTCTCCAAAGACACTTTTCGTGTCTTTCTAGTAAAGATATAATACTTTGTGTTCTTTGAATTTCAAATCTATTTGCCCCTTTCTCCTTTGGCATAACTCTCTCACCACAAAGCTTATCCTCCCCTTCTTATCCTTCAGTGCCCTTACACTTTCTTCGTTTTTCATTGTATGTCCAGAGCCCCACTTTGCTTTCTTCCCTTATTTCCCACTTCAACTCTCCACTCCACTCTGCAGATCTAGATGTTCCCTCTCTGTTCCCTTGTCCTCTTTGGTATCGTTGCAGGCCCTCCTTCAGTGGCTCTGTCTGGTGTGTCAGCCTGTGAAGCTTCTGTGCTACAGTACATCCTGTTGATAGGAAGCATCCTGTGCATCATCACTCCCAGCTGCCTGTGGGTTCAGCTGGCTCAGTCTGGCCCATCTGTGTGATCTTCTGCCAGATAACTGGGGCTTGGCTCCACATGATCCATCCCTCTCCAAATCATTTGCCAGGAGAAAGAGGTAGGGAGGCTGGAGAGGGAGAGGTGCAGGTTGGGTAGTCGACACACTGCACTGACTGCCTACATCGAGGGGACTCAGTGTAGGCAGTGCTCATACCCAGGCTCTCCTCTGCTCCCCTGAGAGCAGTATAGATTGTTCTTGTATGACGGGGTGGAAGACCACTCTGCTTGCAGGGAGGCATAAGGAAGAGCTGCAGGTGCGGTGGTGATGCAAGTATCTAATTTTGTGTGACATTTAAATGCCATGACTACCATTGATATATAGTTGAAGTGCACCCGGGGCAATATTCCAAGTTTCTTTGATGTATATTGAGGGGAAATGTAATAAAAAAAACAAAAAAAAAAAAACAACAAGTGAACTGGGCACAGAGTTGTGTTCATCATCCTCCGCTAATTCTTTTCTGTTGTGTAGTGGTGACTAAAAACAATGGCGTAGATATGGCTCAGAGGGCTTCTGTGAAGGTCAGAGTTGAGTGAGCTTTCAGGAGATGTGGTCTTGCTTCAGTGTGTCACTGTTAATGTAGGCAGTAGCTCCAGAGATACTGTATAAAGGAGAAAACCCATGCTTTAGACACTGGACAAGCATTCAGTGACATGCATACATACACACAATATAAACGTTTGCATAAAGGAATATATACAATGAAAAGGGTTGTCAGAAAAATACTACATTTGTTTTACTCATACACAGCCACACAAAAGCAAACTTTAATGAAAACCTATTAATGGACATATTTTATTTCTCTATTTTACCCTGGCAGATCTATATTAAGTGAATGTTAGGTAATGCATTTCAGTGATGAGATTTCACCTCCGTACTTATTTATAGTTGTTGCAGGATATGACAGAGAAATCAAACAGATGAAAAAAAAAAAAAAAAAAAAGAAATTGAGAAAATCTGCTGTATTAATATGAGCACATAATTTAGACTGTAAATGAGGGAAGTGATGATCCAGTTGGCATATTCCAGAGGTCACCCGTAGTGATCTTTAAGAGGATTTTAATTAAGCTGCATTAACTCTACCACACCAGAAATGATTGGGTCAAGAGACTTTGATATTTATGGGTAATGATCATGTGGGAAGCACACTTACTATAAGACTCCCTCTCAAGGGAAGTCTTCAATGGTAAGCCTTTCACAATCACCATGGGCTGCTCTAATTATCTAAATGAAGCTTCAGAAATAAGAAAAAAAAATCCAATAGGTTTCACCCACATTTGTGGCCGGCGTTTTCCTCACCATTGCATTTTAATAGCTTCTACAACTTTGTACAAGATGTCACAATTTAATGAAACACGTTTGATGTCATGTAAGGGGTTTGGAGCTGGACTTTAATAAGGCCGTTAAGTGGTAATGAGACTGAACAGTGCTCTGTGAGCCTATGATGACTGCTAAACGCTGTGGTTGTGAAGGCCCCTTGTTCTCCAAGGGTGGAGACATCCCAGTGTTAACTGGATTACACTCCCAATTCTCTTTTGAAATAAACATAATCCTGTGTCGCAGCTGTTAAGGGGTCTTTTTCTTTTTGTTCCTCTCTTTTTTATTCTTTTCCTTTGATTCTCACCTTTACATGAATGGATGTGGCAAGTGAGGGACATATGTCAGGACATCCACTGAGACATGAATTCACTGTTGAATCCCAAGTGGGATTTAGAGATACCCTAAGACATGGTTCTTTGCACTTTCAACAAATGGTCATGTGTTGATTATCAATTTGGTCAGTTTTATATATATATATATATATATATATATATATATATATATATATTTTTTTTTTTTTTTTTTTTTTAATAGATTTTGAGTGATAATTTAAGCAAAATGTTAATCCCAAATTAGCAGAAGATGGTGTAATGCCACCTCTACAACCAATAAATGTCTTCAAGCACTCGGACCAAGTACGGTGTGATTGCTGGATGGAATATGAAATACAAACAATTACAAACAATTACGACTGACATTAACACAACCTGTTCCATCATTGTACATGGCAATTTACAGAAAGTTAGCCAGGTATACTTTTTAGAAATTTTGAGACTATCTACTAATATTATGTTGATCTCAAAAGTCAATTTAATGTTTATGTCTTTCCTTAAAAAGAAACCTTTTAAGCAAACATTTATTTGTTATAACAGTTTTTTTTTTTTATGTTTAGTAATTATTGGTGTGCAATATTCATGACACTAATGTGTTTTTCTTTCTTTCTTTCTTTCTTTTTTAAGTGCTGAACCAGGCTGTCACCTACCCTTGCCCACCAGGCTGCATCCACTGATCTGGACGACAACGCACCGCTGGCAGAGGCAACTGTGTTAGAGAAGACACATGTGGCACGTATGTTTATTCTTATTGAAAACATACAGCATAATATCAATTCAAATCAAAATTTGGTGTTTGTTTGGTACTTTTGATAATCATTTAGTTTTTCTTTCTTTTTTAAAATACCCATAGGAGTAATTATGACAAACACCTGCTGCCTCTTCACGAGTATTGGTACTGGGTAACTATAAATGTATATTTGTCATAAAGCTGTTAAGACAAATTTAAACTAAGTATTTTTTTCCCCCCAAAGGACTAATTATAAGCAGACATTGATCTTCCAACATCTGAAGACTCCACATGATGTAAGGACCCATTTCATTTTTAAATGTTCATTTACATGTGTGTGAACAAAATTTGGGTCATATTGGCTGTGCTCTAATAGGATTAATAATATTCGTTCATGCATTCAGAAGTTCTAAAAATCATCTCCCATTTAAGGCTTCTGTTGGACCTGACAATATTGAGGGGTTTGGAGCAGTGCAGGACTTGTCAGAGTTTTTGGCTGGCCTCAGAGACCGCAGTCTGTCCTTGACTGGAGAAGAATGTGCACAGATCATTCCGCTGTGGCAGGCATCGGGGGAGTAGACCCACCACGTCATCAAACCACCCTAAAATGTGGACAATACGAGGCCACTATGATTATGAGGATGTTAACTTAAGCAAACATGGAGGCTTGATTATCTAAAACCTAGTAGCTTCATTAATTTAGATAAGTTTATTAAAGGATCTCTATTAGCTGACAGCACCTTCCTGGGGTCCAGAACATACATTACATAAGACAACAGTAGTTTAATCAATAACAATCCAAAACATTAATAATAAAAAAAAGCAAGACACTTGCATACAAGCACATCCTAGAGTGCATCATCACCAGTGCTAAAGCGAGACCACCATCCAGCTCCCAGCAGTGAATGCTGCAACTGTCACGCAATGGTGACTAAATTAGCATACTCCATATATGACTGGCACAATATTTTATGCAGAGCATGTTTTATGCATTGTTTCCACTGGTCAGTCTTGCATTCCATTGGTAATCAGTTTTTTTAACATGATGGCTGGCTCAGCAAATGGAATGTAAATCTAATGAAGTAGCCATTTTACAAAAGCAATAATACATGAGCGGGTGTGATCAGCTGATATTTGGTCACACCCTCCCACTCTTTATTATTAAATATTGTTCACAATAGCCCTGAGAGCTTCATGCGCTGCAGCTTAGGAGAACACATCTTCAATGGAAGTGTTTCTAGAGGACACTTAAAACTGGTGAACATGTGTGATTGCTGTAAACAGGGACTCCCAAAATTAGTATATCGATGCAGAAAATGCATTTTCGATTGAAGAAGACGACTTTCATGACTTACCATTGTTTACTGTTTTGAAACAACATTATTATTCATTTTCTTAAGGATTTTGATGTTGATTGTTAATATGAATTCAGAGTAGTCATACTATGATCATAGGTGGTCAAGAGCGAGTGGGATTTGATATGAGGACAAATTTTCACGTACGTAGCTTTACCTCGACTAACATTCACTGCATTAATTCTTCCTTCCTCACCCATTTTCTTACATCAGTTTCCCTCTGGCTCTACCAAGTCAAATGTGTGTGACTGAACACACAAAAGGATCAGAGAGATGACAGGATCTGAACAGTTAGCGTGCAGATGGATGATTGTGGGCCTTGTCTCCATTCAGATTTTACTGTGTCTCTCACCACCTTTTGTGCTCAATGTATTGTCCTCACAGCCCAAACGACACTCTTTCTTTACATCAGATAAACCAGAAACAGGACTCCAGTTAACTCCAGTCCTATGGTCAGCTCAGCGCCCGGTCAAACACAGACTGCTATAATGAGCGTTCAGTTGTAAAAAATAAAATGTCATCAAACCAACATGGGCAAAATATGTAATACATGTAACATATGTAATTACTGCATCTCGTATATCAAGCAGTGCATCAGCATGAATCTGACCTTAAGAGGATTATACATGGTATTCAAAATACTGTACACCTGAACCATGTCAAGCAGTGGATACAGGACGAGGTGACTGACTGTGGAAATGATTAAACCTGGGGTGATCCATGGAATGGTTTTCCCCAGATGATTGCTGACTCCTCGGAGCCTGAGGGAGGTGATTTCATAACCTGGTTTGCTTCCGTGTTTCTGTTTGCTATAAGAATTCACTCACCTGTCACTCCAGCCAACCATTTACACTGGGGATGTTTTTATTTTTTTTTTTTATTATTACGATAGAATTATTATTGTTTTTTCCCCTTTCAGTCCTGATTGATAGTATCCCCTCCAGTCACAAAAAACAAATATAACATGAGTGATCTTATGTTGCTCTCCCTGCACCCACAGGCAATAGCTGCTTTGAGGTCAGACCACATTATTCCTCCTGTTTTAAACAAAAGCCAGCTTTGCAAGTAGAGAGAGACAGTGCGGAAGTGATGTGAAAGAAATGAGCCTAAAGAATAATGGATATTTCAAAAGAATGATTTGTTACTGGCTCCACAAATGTGACACAAATTTAACCTTTGTAACCAAGTATATCTGCCTGTGCCCACAGAATATAAACATACAGTTTCATTTGAAAAGACAACTAGTTATGTGACTAAACTTAAAATGACTGAAAAAAAGTGTGTTTGGCTGCGGTTGACGAGGTCCAAATGGGGTGCATTTGCAGAACACTCAACTTTAGCCTAATCAGAGTCTGCAATGCAAACAGCCTCTTTTGTTGTGCATGGAAATATAATTAACATAATTAAATTAGATTCAAAAACATTCCTAAAAACATTAATACATTATTAGAATGAAAAATTTTGAACAAATTGCATTAATTGTTTAAATGATGCTTAATGAACTTAGAGGAAGGAGTGAATGAGTAAACATGATGTGGTTTCTCAGTAGCCTTCAGTCCTATTTGGGGTCTGATTTAATGCCTGTTGTTTTTATTCCCATAAATACTTGGATCTTGGGAGTGCACCGTATTTTATTGGCTGGCTGCCTCTCTTTCTGCTCACCGGGGTTTACAGGAGGATGGGTGTCATATAAACATGGTAATATACCAGCCTCACTCATAAGCATTGGGAAGAAATACTTGAAGCTTTAATTCATTTTATCATGAAGAGACAGGGGCAATAATCTGCTGTGGAAATGATTACAGGATTGTGTGAAGTGGAAAATGGATGGAGATGAAGTGGAGAGCATGGAAAAATACAAAAAATGAAAGATTGTCTGCTAGAATCTGATGTTGTGTATTTGATGCAACAGATTATGTGGACATGGGTATTGTTTGAATTACAGATCCGTGGTTTGTTGAATATCACCAAAAACAGGAATGCAGTTTCCTTTGTGAATAGTTTTAGAAAAAATAAAAAAGAAGAAAGAAACAGCAGAATGACAATGGACATTCCAGTGGAATCTGGAGATGAAACATGCCATCTTTTAAGGTCCTCTGAGCAATCAAAGTCAACACCCAGATACCCAGTAATATCAACACATGTTACCACTCTGATAATGAAATCTTACTTCACATACTATACTGTATACATTTATGGGTATTTTTTCAGTTTTGCACAGCCTCCACCCCCCAAAGGGGCTCTGTTGGCTTAACCACTCATCTGGTTGCATCAGTTCGCTGAAAAGTTGCATACATGTGCTCAGGCAATAAGGTTGAACCTATGTGACCTCATGATGCTCTGCCTTACGTAAGGCGAGCATAGCCTTTCTTTAGTGCCTGGAGATAGCAATACTGTCAAGGACTTCTTCGTCTGACACTCCTTTCCTGGGCATGTAGGGCACTTGTGACTCCACTATTGTTGATCCCCACCAACATGAATCTCTGGGAACGGCGGAATGCCAGAATGCATCGATTGCCAGGCCCCTCCATCAGCAAGGTGTCATCAGCATTGGTGTGACAGTGGGGCAGAGTCTGCCAACCTCTCCCCTAAAGGTGGCCTTGCTGCTTCGGCCATAGATCTCATGCTGCCAGCATTGATTCCTGGGAAAAGCTGATGACAACAACATCTCATCCCCACATCTATGTCCAGGCGTCATCCTGCTCCTCTATCCCTGCTCATCCTTTGGTGAAACAGGATTTCCACATCATGAGAGCAGCTGCAGACATGGTTGGCCTACAGCTCCTGACATGTGACTGAGCCATCCCACCACCCTGGTGAGATGGATGGCAGCAACTTGCTTGGAAAATCAGTGTTTCAATCTTTGAAGGGGAAGTGTGACACCTTGCGTCAGGGTATCCTCCCACTGGACTATTCAAACCATAAACCAAAGGCAGGGAGACTTTGGATTTTTTTTCCACATTGCACATGTGTTATGTTAATAACAGTAGATATTGTTAAGATTGAGCACACTGCATGGAGTGGAGACAAGACCGCCGGTTCCTTATACAGCAACCCCCAACCAGTCTGTGCATTACCAGCTCATTTAACAGCCCATGATATTCCTGGAGTATAACCTCTCTGTCTCAGGAAGCTCAGGAACTTGTACAGAAACATTTAATACTGCAGTTTCTCCAGGGGACAGAGACAGAAGTATGTGTTTTCAGGTTGGATCTCTATTCTCTCAAGGTATGCATCTCACAGAGGGCATTCCAGATGCTTATGCTGAATAAGCTACTGGAATTGATTCAGCAGGGTGACTGGTGACTAGACTAGACACCCCAGCAGATCTGAATGATGCTTTCTTTCACATCCCAGCGGTGCCCTGTGACAGGCACATCCTGTATTTTATTTTAAAGGAATGGCTTATGAATATAACAATTCTCTATGACAGTTCTCTGCCCCCGTGCACTTTTTCCAAAGTGTGTGGACACAGTTCTTGAACTACTACACCAGTGGGAAAGACAATTCTTTTTTTTTCCCTTGTGTACAATGTTATTCTCATGACCTGGCCAAAAGAGTGCGCCATGTTGCATAATTGGTACAACACCTAATAAAGCTAGGTTTTGCCGTCATTTGGAAGAAGAGCAGAGCCCAGCCGATGCAACAGGCTCCAATTCTGCAAAATCCAAAGTAATCTGCTGGAATCCAGGCAGATAGTTACCAGGAAGATGATCCAGCAGGTGCAGCTGGACAGAAAAGTTTTCACTGTAATGCACTGCCTCAGCCTCATGTTGGCAGCACATCACGTGGTCCCACTGGGGCTACTTAATATGAGATGCCTGCAGGGGTGGTTTATCAAGTTGTGTCTGGAGATGAAACACACTGCACCTGGTGACCTATTAGGAGGACCCCTGAGATACTGCTGGGAAGAGTAGCGACTTATGTTTCAGTGTCCATGGACACCTTGTGCAGTGGTGGTAGTGTTTGTCCTCTAGTGTGAACCACCACATCAACCTACTGGACCTGATGGTGGACCAGTTAGCTCTGCAGCACTTTACCCCACTGTTTCCAGATCCAGACACCTGCTATTAAAGAAATCATTTGCGCAACCCAATGCCTACTGTACCTTGTCAACTTATAAATGTAAACAGTATACTATATTAGACATGAACACTAGAGATGCTTATTAAAATGAAATGCATCTTACAAGCTACGTAATTCAGTCGCTGGTGCACTTGGCTAGAATAAAAAAAAAAAAAAAAAAAAAAAAAAAGCTGCACTGATGTTGTGTCTCCCTCTGTTTTTCTATAAAGATGGATGAGTGAGCATCTCATCATTCCCAGTTAGGATGTGAGCAGACACAACTGTCCAATAAATACAGTCCAAGGATGTGAATTACATCTGTCCTCATTGTAAGTGTCTCATTAAGCCATGCTATCTTGACTGAGGGATACATGGTAGCAAATTATAGGGGAAACTGTTTGATGAAAATGTAGTGCACAGGAGCTAAAGATAAATAATGCCAGCAACTTGAAGGTGAGCACAATCCATCAGTCCCCTGTGGAAATTAATGCAGTTTTTCCCTCTCCAGAAGAGTAAGACAGTGAAAGACCAGACAAATCACACACTCCCCTGTGACAAGAAGAATAACGTAAATGTTCAATCACAGCAAAATAACATATAGCCCTTAAGTGAGAGTTTCAGACTGTGTAGTGATAAGTCATATGACCATGCAGCACTTGACAGCAAAGAATATGTTAGCTTGGTGGCCATTTAAAATGTCAAATACAGTATTTGCTTTTTGCTTTTTTTTTTTTTTTTGTATTATTATTTTTTTTAATAACATAGCCTACTTTTAATATGGGAAATTGAATAGAGGTTGAAATATCTGTCTCTTTCCTTTCCAGCACGCTCGGTGATAACAGGCATTACTGGGGTTATTTTTTATTCAAATAAGCTGTATGTCAAATCTAATGAAAGATATTCAGGATGCCAGCCTGTCTGACCTTTTTTAAGACAGAAAAGTCACACGGATAAGTTGTAGATTTAAATTTAGATCAAGTCGAATAATGGCACACAGACCCTATCCAAACAAAGGCATAATTGAAGTGCCGCTCAAGAGCGCGCGATGAGTGCACGGTGTTTTTATGTGACGTGGAGCTACTCAAAGTTCATGAGTGCAGCCATTTTAGAGGGAAAGAAGACAGCTCATACAACAAAGGCATCGGTTACTCAAAGAGAACAAACTGCAATTTAGCTGTTTAGTTTCTCAGCAGGAGGCTTAAGGGAAGATGTGCGCTGCTCGGGTCAAACAGCAACATCATACATAAAGGGTTGCTTATTGCAACACCACTATGATTTTTGATTTTGTCATCCATTGCACTGTCCTCTTATCCCATTTTGTTAAGTTGCTAGATGCTCCATCAAAAAAGTCATTATTTAGAGATATTATCTTTTGTTATACTACGACACAAACAAATTAGGACACTTGTTTTTTTTTTTTTTTTTTTTTTTTTTTTTAAATCTCTAAATGTTTGCAACTGCTTGACAAAAAACCTTTCAGAGACCTGCAGGGAGAACAATGTAGTCAATATCCAGTGGTGCATTGCTTGTAAATGGGAGGCAATGGGCATTTGGGGATTCACTCGTGTGCTCATTTACATTGTGTTTATCTGAAAGACTCTGTGGCTCAAAGTGAGAGGATAAGTATGCAAGCTTTGTAATGGACAGTTGTTCTGTCCCGATAACTGATCCTCAGCTGAAGCCACACTACAATTACAGTAATGAACTGAGTTGTGCTCTGAATTTAAATTTGATTCCAAGTGATGAACTTGCTCACCTCGCAAAACCTTTTGGATTTCAGTCACTGACACATAATGTTCTGCTAGTGAATATTCCTCAAATATATTTTCAGTCTTCACACTGACTTTGTTAGTCACTTGTGTTGAGAACAGAGAAAGACGGGCCTTTTAGGAAATGTGCTTTTATCACACCGACGGTACAGTCCCATGTACAGCAACAGTGTTCATTGCTGAATAGTACAGTGAAACTATTGTTTTGATTGCTTTAACTTGGATAAATAGTACACTGAAAAGTTCTTTCCCCTGAAACTCCCTCCTCCAAGAAAATTGTAAAAAAGGTGAAAACCAAAAATAAAAAAAGAAAGAAAAAAAAGAAAAAAAAGTAAATATAACCATTTAGAGAAATCTGAACAGAGCCAAAAGGCAAACAGATTTGATTCATTTCATGCTTGACTGGCAAGCTCGAGCTTTCACTTTCAAACTAAATGAGAAAAATACATATTTGAAAAACATGATGTAAGGTCTCTAAAATCTGTCAGGCAGTAGTATAAATCCATTAGCCCTCCCATGGGGGAGACATCCACTGACAATTTCCTCTTCCTTCTTGCCTTGATAGATGCCACAATTACACATTTAGCAACAAGTCAGATCACATTTGATCAAGCTGCTCTTTACTGTCAATTTTTTAGGCCCTGTCAGTCATTTGAATAATATTAGTTGAGTTGATGCAGTGAGGTATTACAGTCTAACTATCCTTCGAGGCATGCCAGGATTTTAGGGCGACTGTTATTTTTATTTATTTATTTATTTTTTGATTTTCACTTGTTTGTTGGCTTTTCTGAAATTATTCCAAACACAGCAATTTGTTAAGTGGACAGGTGATTGCTTTGCTGATTTGGGGAAAGTTGTGATCTTCCTATTCAAATTTGAATATATTTGTATGACTAATTGGCATCATGGTGTTCATTGGACTAACAATGTTCATAGGAAGGCAATATTATCTCAGCTGAAATTGATAATTGTATGACTACACTGTGCCATTTAGCAGCTTTGATTTGTGATTGATTTCATACTGTACTCTCCTCCTTTTGTGAGTGCAGTGCAAATCACGAGACGTGATTTGGCATAGACAAAGTGAGAGCTGCATTTTAATTTTTAGCATATTGTACTTCACAAGCTTATAACTGTACCCAAACACCCTTCTTTCCCACAGACAACAAACAGATGTACGTCCACACACACACACACACACACACACACACACACACACACACACACACACACACACACACACACACACACACACACACTCATTCACACACTCATTCACACACATGCACACACAAATACAAGACAAGCCAGTGATGAGTGTATTAATTACAGTTCCACAATCAATAGGACACATTAAATGCAGTTTAGTGCAAAGCTAAATATGGCATTTTTTTCTGACCTACATATAAAATGTCTGATCTCACTGACCTCACTAACACTGTTCAACACCTTCAAAATAAAAAAAAATCCCTCCCCCAGAAAAAAAACCCTCAAAATCCCATCAAACAACACATCTCTTTCTCTCTCTCTTTCTCTCTCTCTCCCTCCCTCTGTCTGTCTCTCTTTCTCTCTGACTTTAAAGGAAAGTTCACAACAGCCACACAGTTTGGCCCGTCCAGCAGGGGTCACTGTGGTCTTTAGAGAGGTCCAGCAAGCCACAGTCTCCAGGCTGCTGCACATCTTGTCTTCTCATACCACACACATCCTCAGTATCGCTCTGCATTATGAGATGCCCCATGTGAAATTATACATCATCTAAAAAGCTCTGTTCTGCATGTGTTGCATGTTTAATTTTAAACAGAATGGCTCCATGAATCAATAAGGATGCTGGTATTATGAGACTTTTTTTTTTTTTTTTTTTTTTCAGTGCTAGAGCAAGGTCTGCTTACACACTGAGTGGGGTAGCTAGCTCTGTGATGGTGGTATTGGTGATGATGGGTATGAGGGGAAATGTGTTGAATGGTGGCTCCACGGTGCTATGTGGTTTCTCAGCCATGTTTTTCCTGGAAGTGGGTTAAATAATGAGCCTGCAAGCCTTCGGTACGGTACGTCATTTCAGACAAGAAAATGGGAGAAACAAATTAAAAAAAGAAAGAATAAATAAGTAGTTTAAAAAAAAAAAAAAAAAAAAAAAAAAACAGCGCTATTGCACCTTACAAAGGAGGAAAAACACATTCATCATGTACATCACATTCATCATGTATTCACCAGATAATGAAAACATGGCCATGCATTGCAAATTAACAAGAAGGAAGAAACACACCTTTGCAATTTCAGAACATAATTGTCATTTACAGTACCAGATCCCACAGCCTTAGAAGGGCATTCAGTACAACTGCCGTATTTCATTAACAGAAAAAGTAGCTTGTGGTAATTTTATGTAGCATGAAAGGTAAAGAAAATAATATGCAGTAGTATTTTTGATCAGATATAAAAAATGTGAAAGGTTATTGGTGGGTTATGGCCAGATAGGTGAGATATCCATACAGTCATCATGACATTAATAGAGATTCTTGTCATAACAAAAAATAATAGGGCAAGAAACATCCTCCTTGTTCTGCCTGCAACATAATTGCCTCAATATTAGCTGATCAATACGGTGCCATATTCTCCATACAGGCAATAACAGAATCTTCTGTCTCTGAAATGTCGATGCATCCCTCTGTCAAGGAGCAACAAACACAAAGATAAAATGCATATCTGGCCAATTTTCCTGTCAGATGAATGGCAATACATTTCTGAAGCTGAGAATGTTAAATTGGCTGGCGAGTATTGTGTGCTTTTTTGTTTCTGCGCCTGCATTCATGTGCACATGAATCACAGTACATTCACACATACATGTGGAGAGCCAAAATGTGTAGCTCCATGTAATGCCGTGTGTGTTTTAAAGCACGGAGCCTGGACGAGCCATGCACACAAAGTCCTGTGTGCTTTGTTTTATTTTGATAATGAGCAGCAGAAATTTTCAGATAACGTGTGATAGAGTGTTGGGTTTTTTGTTTTTATGGCCAATCTGCTGCCATATGTGTTTTGCAGTAGGAGTTCCACAGAGAGAGAGGGAGAGAGAGGGAGAGAGAGAGAGAGAGAGGGAGAGAGAGAGAGAGAGAGAGAGAGAGAGAGAGAGAGAGAGATCTACAGTGAAGGCTTTTGTGTGTGCCCTGAGACAGCTGTATGCTCTGCTGATAGCACTTATAAAACCACACAAGGACAAAAGCCTGGCAGGGGTAGCAGATTCTGATTGTGTGTGTGTGTGTGTGTGTGTGTGTGTGTGTGTGTGTGTGTGTGTGTGTGTGTGTGTGTGTGTGTGTGTGTGTGTGTGTGTGTGTGTGTGTGTGTGTGCGTGCGTGTGCGTGTTTGTGTGTGTGTGTGAGTAGGCTAGGGGTTTGTGTTTGTGTGTGGGAGAATGCATGTGAAAATGTAAGCACTTGGACATAAGGATAGGTTTATTTTGGTGTGTATGTGTTTCTATATATCTTTAGACACGTTTGTGTGTGTGTGTCTGTATGTTGCATAGGTGGTGTGTTTGTGCGTGCATCAGTGTAGGTGTAAACACTTGGACACATCCATGAGCATATTCTGGTGTGTAGGCGTGCATGTGGCTGTGTGTTTATATCCGTGTGTATGTATGTGTTTGGACATGTGTATGTATGTGAGGGCGTGTGTGTATGTTTGCGGCAAGGATAGGAGGTGTGTTCGTGTGTGAAGTGAAGGAGTGTGTGTTCCTCCACAGTGCATGGACGTTTATCCTGGCGGGTGTGTTTATGTGTCTTTGTATATCTTTACATATGTGCATGTGTGTGATGGTGTGTGTGTGTGTGTGACATAATGAGCAACACAAAAAACAAATCGACATTAACACTAGCGCTATTTGTCACTGTACTTCAACCTGCACTTCACACACACGTACAAACACAGGCTCAACAACTTAACAGGCAAGGTCAGCCTGTTGTGTCCCCAAATACCTCGACTCCAACAACACAGCCCTAATCTGGGCAATTAGCACCAACTGCCAGCGTTGCGTCGGTGCAGATCAGAGGCAATTGGGCTTTGCTTTTTCATAGCAGGTTTTTGTCATGCTGTCTTGGTAATGGTACTCTGGCAAGGCTTTACAGAGCTGGAGGTTGTGACAATGTCGGTCACTGCTCCTCGCCGATGACCTAATAGGAGCCCTGCCTGGAAGCCCTTTACTGGGCCTATCAGCCAGTGCTATCAGCAAGCCCTGTTAATGAGAGAGAGAAGTACAGGACACGGGGATAGATCCACAATAAGGTGGCAGGAGCAGAAAGATGGACATAAAAAGAGGGCTGGAGAGAAAGAGATAGAGAACATCAAACCAAAGAAAATCAATGTGGTCCTCTTCTTGTCATGCTTCTCAGGCATGGGAATGATTAACTTAATTGGCTAACGATCTTCAAGCCCAGGCTTGTGCCTAATCCCCTAGCATGCTCCTGACCCCCTAGTCAGTTTGGCTCTGAGACTTTCAATTTGATGATCTGGAGAGGAACTGTACTTATTTATTTAACACGCAATTACAGTGCATTGGTTCAGGCTCAAGCACACAAGTACATTTGTATGGACATGTCATGTCCCAATTCAGGTGCTTAAATAGTTGTGTAAAATATGCCTTCCAAATATGTAGCTGTACATTGTAATTCTGGGCCACAGTTGCACCATTTGCCATCACTTTCCCCAGTATATATCAGGACCATTGAGATGATGAGGTCCTCTGACATTTTCTCTAAGCCTTGAGAATGGGTCAAATCCGAGGGCTATGTGAAGAGGTTGTATGAAGTGCAAGAGCACAGAATATTTCCTAGCTTATAGCCTGAGAGATACTGTTGGTTCCAAAGACATATTTAGTGTGGGATTTCAGCCATCATGCCATGCAATCCTAGGGAAACATACCCTTCATTCACATTTCATTTGAAAGCTGTGTAGATTTCATGGGGCTCGGTATCAGGGGAAGCAGGGTGAGGAAGTGAGGGAGAGAGAAAAGGAGGAATGAACAGAGTTGCTGCTTGGAGCTACTGCTTTTATGCAAGTAAAGCTCTACTTTCAGAGGTGGGTGAGGGGTCAGGATATGAGGTAGTGGTGGTGGGAGAGTTCCTCGATAGATACTGCCTTGACCTTGCATGGGTTATAAAACCAAACACTCTGCAACACTATCTCTTTCTTTTTTACCATTTTTCTTCTTACCTTACTGACAGATATATGCAAACTAGACCTGTGTCAGCTACTATTTGCCAACAATGTTGTTGTCTCAGTGTATTTAAATGCCAGATGCGTGGTGTTTACCACATGCCAATAAAGAATTCCACAAGTTTACACAAAAATATGTTGTATGTCCCTTGAAACTATCTGAATTGCTCTAATGCAGTAAACCACATCCATGTAGTGTTCCCCGGTCTTAATGCACAAACACATGTACACATAGGCACATAAGTGGACACAAGCTTGCATGTATGTATGGGGGGAGACAGGGATGACATTTTCACAGGGAGACACAGGGTGTGTGAGCGTACAAGAGACGAGAGTGTTGACAACGTATATGAACTTTAATATGCTATCATTTTTGCTGTTAGTGCTTCATTTTGTAAGATAGTGAGGATGGAATGATGATTAGTGTGGCTGCCAGGCTTGTTCTCGCTATCAAACATACCCAGGATCCTATTGACATGGAGACTGACTCCCACACGATGTGAGCCAATCACAACACTCGAGGGCACACCTAAGCCTGCATTTTTATCAGGTATATAGTGTAGGTCCTTTAAATTTAATGGGTTTTGTCATATCTCCTTGCTCCATTATATTTACCCTCACTGGGACATGCAGTCTTCTTCAAATATATTATAATGGCATCATGAACAAACAGCAATCAAAACCATACCGACCCGGGCTGAGGACACTTAAAATCTCCACCAAATGAATGTGCTGATCTGTAGGTCAGATCTTACGCGTTGGCCAAGAGCCTCTCCAATTGCTTAAATAAACAAGTCGCTTTAAAGCTCAGAAGAGAGCCCCTTATTTATTTGTCTGCTTATTTTTAGCAGGAAATAAAGCACAGATGAGAGATGGGGCATGCAATTCTACCCAACACCACTAGCAGCATAATAGCTCAATATGATGGATTTATCAGTGCATAGTTGTGTATCTAGGTACTGTATGTGCTCCCTAAGTGTGTGTGTGTGTGTGTGTGTGTGTGTGTGTGTGTGTGTGTGTGTTCCAAACCCTGCAAAAAGAAACTGCCATCATTTTTTTCCCCTCAGGAGGCAGGTATCATATTCCTTTTGTGCTTGCAAGCAAACGGTGGCATAAATGCCCTACTCCCTCTCACTTAACCAGACAAGTCTGTCATCCCCTGACCAGGGAAGGGCTCGGATGTGAATTACGGTAACCCGCGGTTACCAGGTAACCAAAAGCACTGGTTTTAAATCATCATCCCTATATAAAAGTACACATATTTAAAGTAGAGCTATGGTAAGTGACTTTCAGGAGCGAGGGAGTGTGCGGTGTACAAATCTGCCACGTCAGTCACACAGCCTGCTAGCCATCTGAGACAGTCACATACTGCTGCATTAAAACTCTTTGTTGAAAGAGCATGGTGAGCAAAAACATTAGAAGATCCATACGGCTTTATTTGACACTGCTATGCCACTGTGCTGAAGATGTGTGTGTGTGTCCACCACAGCATTTAATCCCTATATTTTTGTATTGCTGGTTCATGCACATGATCACTGTAATATGCTCAGTGATTAAAATGGACCAGTACCTGGATTTGTAAAGTGCTTAGAGGTTAAAATATAGATATGGACACCATCAGTGACTGGAGCTTGAGAGTTAGTTCCAAATAAGAAACTCTTTTGGAGCTTTGGAAAGAAAGCAATATAACACAACACAAACAGCGTTCCATTAAACTAAAGAAAACACTGATGCAAGTGCACGATAGTCAATCACAAAGTTTACAACCATAACCATTAGGCTACTGTAACTCTGTACAGAAAATAAAGAAAATAGCTCCAACAACTGGAATTCAATATCCTAAGTTTTTCTGAATCCAAAAGTCCATTTAAGTTTGTGTAGTTGCAACCTTCGATCTATTATAAATCGTTGTGCTATTGATGACCAGGTCTTTAAGGTTTTGGAAGTCGGGTGCACCCTTTAAAACAAAAAGCAACAAAAAAGAAAAAGTGTGGGGTGTTAAAGCCCAGTCCTGTTGCACTGGTGGATACTGGATGAAGATGGAGGGGTACAGGAGAAAGGGTGATGTCATCAAACAGGTTGACACGCCAGCTACTTTGTCAAGAAGAATCCATGTTCCAAGTTATTTTTGGATCCTCAATACTCGATACCTAACCTGTATATTCACACACTCCAGTTACTCCAGTGCACTCTCAAATTCAGGATTACTGTATGCCAGTAATAACAATACCCTAATGAATTGAGCCAGATGAATTATCTGCTGCAATAATAAATACTCAGATTACCACATATTAATTCAGTAAGCTTGTATTGTGACGCTCACCATCTGAAATAGATGCAGTACTGCAAATTTCGTTGCATTTTTCTTTTTTGCAATGACAATAAAGGCATTCTGATTTTGATGTTGAGAAAAACACATATGCAAGATAAGGAAATAAGTTTCTCTGGTGTTAACCTCAGTCTCTATTATTTTATTTCTGCATAGATAAGTATTTTTTCTTATTGTTTAGCAACTTTTACCATCTCTCTTGGGTTTGCTCTGCTCTCATCACATCTTCCTTGCTTCTCATTACTGTTTTCTTTAGCTTCTAGAGGGGAGTTGGGTTTTAACTCACAGTCATCCAATAAGACCACCTGCAGCTGATAACCAATTAGAAATTAAAACTGACAGGTAGCAAATCCAAAAAGCATATCAGTGACAGTTCAGTGCGTGTTAGAGAAAACAAAGAGAAAATAAATACATTAATAATAACTCTGGAACTCTTGGAAACACTTTTTTTGCACTGATTTACAATCTCAATCCAGTTCAAGCTCACTTTACTGCCATGTGTGTATAATACAATGAGATGCATGTGTGTATGTGCACCTAGATGGATGTGTGCCTGTGTGTATATTTATAGTGCCAGATCCACACAAGGTGTGCTAATCATGGACTTTATCCGCTTGTACAGTATACATTTACCCGGGGGACCAGTGTCTCTTACCGCCTCCTACTCTGTAATAACCACAGTCTGCCTCAGATAAAGCACAGCATCTGTTAAACAGCAGGGTGACTGAGCACACAACACAGACTACCATTACAAACGGACCACTGCACAGTGGGCCCTATCTTAAACACCTGGGTGACCAGATAAGAGTGAGAATAGGAGGAAGGGGATTAACCCATCAACCAGTTGAAATACTAGGCAGGGTTCACTGAATCAGGGTTGTGGTAAGGGGATGATACACGGAACAGAATGTAGATCTACAGTAAGGAGGGAAATGAAGAAAAAAAGAGGTAAATGGTGAATGGCTTTATAATCTGCATCTGTTTTTATTGTTTCATAATTATTGTGGGCTCATTTCTGGGGCTTTTCAAGGGTCAATACGCGTTGGCAGTGAAGAGAGAGAAAGACAAATAGATGAGAGGAGCGATGTGGAAAGCACAGTCAATCCCTCCCCCCTTATCCTCTTAAAAACTCCTACCTTCCACCTCTTTTCACTGTCGGTGCAAAACAATCAGTCTTGACTGAAAAACGCTGTAAAACATCTGTGGCGCTAAACAGTTTAAGAGTACCGATATTGAAAATGGAGATGAAACCCAGAACACTGCAGACAGCTCAGATGGTTAAAATAAAAACGACTGTAGTGTACTCTAAGATGACATGCACTACCAACAACTCTGGTGGAAAGCAACTGTTAGAGAATAAAATCAGAATAGTCCATGTTTTGTTGCATTTTTCCAAATGCAGTGACTTGAAAAGACTAACTGCACAAAGTCAGGTTCATTCATTATCCCAACAATAGCTCCCCATGTCTCCAAAACTAATCTTGAACACACAGCAGCGACTTAATTTTTAAATACTTTTTGTAATTTTCGTATGAGTTATCTATCTTTGAGGAAAGCAGCCTCTTACATATAATACGTAATTGGATGTTATTTCAGAAAATAAATAAATAATAAATAAATAAATAAATTCCCTAAATGCTCCAAATATTGTCATGCCAGTTTTATCATTTCTGCCTGTAGGTAACATGATTGTAACTGATAAGTTAACTCTTAGTATTGCCATTTCCTTTGCAAAGAACCTCAGTTTTCTGTTGGCGTTATGATGCGTATGCAAACTGAAGGACCATGGTTGAATTTTTGACGCTGAAATATTGACTGGAAAACCATATGAAACAGTGAGCAGCACGCATTGCATAACAGGCAAGCAAGGAAAGGACAATGAGAAAAACATTGAAGAATGATGAAAATATTATTTGACACTTTGCTACTCCTGCCTGCAATGGATTTAGATGAGAATAAAAACAGAGTAAACAACACTGGCAGAAGATTCCCACATTTCCTTGTGCCACTGTATTACAGTGTGT
This sequence comes from Myripristis murdjan, assembly GCF_902150065.1. Lineage (NCBI taxonomy): Eukaryota > Metazoa > Chordata > Actinopteri > Holocentriformes > Holocentridae > Myripristis > Myripristis murdjan. The sequence goes on from NC_043985.1 coordinate 24,463,847, forward strand.
TATTCTCCTGCTTCGTTGCTTTGCCATCATAACGATTGCCAGTAAACAATCTACCTAGTTTTTTTTTTTTTTTTTAGTCAATGTTTGAAGTACAGTAAACAAACCCTGCAGTAGCAATGGACATTGCTTTGTGCCAGCTGAAACACCTTGATAAACAGGCTCACTTTGGCATCTGTGGAGATCCACTGAACCAACTTTTAAGGCTCTTGACAGAATTTGAACGCATTGTGCCTACTGATGTGTTTTATTTAATTTCTACAGAGCTGAATTTCATCCTTGCTTCGCCGCCCATTGTCACCTTCCTCTCTTGTCCCTAACTCAAATTACGCCTCTGTTCATCAATTGCACCCCGCATGCTGATCGCTCCAGAACTCCAGCATATTGCCTTTACGAGCTCATTAGGTGGACAATATTGTACTTAGTGTCAGCTCGTTACGGGGGAAATTTGGTACTGTAAACACATTGTTTGTGTATGTAATCAGAGTCAATGGCGAAAGCAAGACAACTGAGGTGATTTTGGGGATAAATGAGCAGACGCGAGAGCTGGCCAGTAATGAGGACAAAAGTGTGAGAGGGGACCGGAAAAAGCAGAGGGGGGATTCTCTCAGCTATTGGAGGATAAATGCAAACCATTTCAGCTGCACTGGGATACAAGTGCTCTTAGGGGAGGGGCATCTATGTCTTGCAATGGTGTAATTCAGTTCTGATACTGACAAACACACACACACACACACACACACACACACACACACACAAACACACACACACACACACACGTACGTATGTATGCATAGCACATTCAAATAGACAACCCAGGAAGAGAGCCAAATCATATTTCTCTCTCGATAGACAGAGTACTTTATTGATCCTCAGAAAGGGAAATTATATAAACTATTGGTGTTTCCATTGCTTCAGGCTTACAGTATGTCAATTTTTGCAACATAGATTGCTGTTTAAACCACCATACAGCAGTGTATAGCGTGTTTGACTCAATGAGGGGGGTGTACTTCTACTATAGAGGTGAGTCAGCCTTCACATTGCGCTGGATGTCAATCAACAACAGAGATAGGCGTTTCCATAGTAATGCTGGTCAGGCCAGTGATTGCTCCAAACATTTTTTTGAAACACGGCAAATTATCAGTGTCACGGGGCGTCCCGATGGCTCAACTGGTAGAGCGGGTACTGCGTGTCAAGGCTAAGTCCTTACCGCAGCCCATGGCTTCATGGCATCCCCTCTCTCTGCTCTGCCTTTCCTGTCTCTCTGGCTACTGTGACTATTAAAATAAAGCAAAACAACAAAAACAACAACAACAACAACAACAACAACAACACTGCTTATATTTATTGATCTACCCTGTAAATGTGTGATATGTCTTGTTGCTGATTAATACAGAAACACAATTAAAGTTACTGCACAGCAGCCAAAGTAATGTGTTAATATAAAACTGTAAAAACAAAATAGAGAGACAGATAGGTAGCAATTATTTTTCTACAGTGCCTCTGACTGAACATGGACCATCACAAACTGCAATAAACTGTAATATATTATTGATACCTCAAAGTATCAGCCCTAATTCACATTTCAAGGTGTTTTCAAGAACAGCCGTCACCCAAAACTACATTACAAAGCCTAAAGCTCTGACAGCAGATAAACATTGCACAAAATTATGGGCCATGTCCTGCCAAAAGGCCAGCATCGTTTTGGCAAAGCCCTTGAGTGATGAATACCTGTCAGTCAAACACATTAATGGCACCTGGTTGGAGCTTCTTACAGCTCCCCTTTTACATTCAAATTTCGCATGCTTCTCATGTTTCATCAATGATTTAGAATGACCTGATTCAGTTTTTTCGGCTTCCTCTTCCTGGATGAGACACCATACACAAAAAAGAGACAGAAACAGGGAGGGAGAGAGGCATGTACAGTAAGTGAGATAGACTGAATTACTAAAAGGAGACAGAGTTAAAGAAGTGGTGAGTCAAGTGCTTCCAACAGAATGCATCTACTTTTTGGTAAATGAGAAAAATAATGGTGTGTTTTTTTTTTTTTAAGATTCTCTATAACTCGCCTTGGCTCTTCTCTGCATTTCTCTACCCATCTCTTTCTAGTCTCTCTCGCTTTCTCTCCCCCCTCTCTCTCTCCTTTCCTGCTGACAGAGAGAGAACTAAAAAGTGCCAGCCCTGTTCTCTCTAAGCTTGAACTCTGTGTGCAGGCAGAATATAGAGTTTAGCTTTTATTTTCTGTGTGACTTTTTGTTCAATGAGATTTGGAGAAGGTGACTTTTATCCCTTAGGGGAGAAAAAAGAGGATGCTCTTATGCACTCACACAGAGTGCAGCAATTGGTTGACTGAGAAAAATAAAAAGGGGAAAATAAAATGAAAAGCTATTGCACAGGGACCCATTTGCTTAGTAACTGCTATCTTTGTATTTGACTCCTGGATTGCTTACTGGGACGAAAGCAGGCACAGGATATAATGAAATACAAAGATGTATTATGGGATATAAGTAATGGAGCCATGCACCCAGATATTTCAAGGCTTACTCTCCCTGTTTAATTTCCTCCTCAGAGAATGAAATGACCCATAGTATTAACCTTCAAGGGGAAAGAGAAGATGCTTTTTCTTGAACACTAAAAAGAGAGAATAATCATCAGTGGATTGCGCAGTCACTGAGGACAAAGCTTTGCATTGAACCCAGGGGGTACTCTTCCTAACTACAGCATCCGTGGACCCCATTGTGAGTGAGGCACATCAAGGCAAAAGCCAAATGCTATATTCTCTTCGCTCACTGAGCTGATCAAAATCCTCGCACCCAGCCTGTCTGACAGCAGCACCACATCCATTTCTAATGAGTCCAGTGGGGACACCTTCCCGAGAGGTTGCCTCTCACTCTGCCCTCAGGGTCACGGCGAGATGGGACACAGGGATGCTTTAAAATTGTGATTAGCCTCCTGGGTCAAAAAGAGGTTGATCTGTGGTGCACCTTGAGGTCTGGCTCAATATACTACTCCCCTGTGATTGTCCTCTCCTTCATTTCCCCCCTTTCACTTTCCTCACAAGAACCATAGCCCTAATTTCATCTCTCTCCTCCACCACTTCCGGACTATTTGTGCTTACTCTACTTGTGAGCTTACGGACCTATAGGGGAAGATAGAAAAGTAAGCAAATTAGCCATGCTGTTATTTTCAATGAATTGTATTGCTCTTTAATGTTTATTCATCCAGGGAAGATTTGCTGAGCAGGCACACTCTTTTTCAGCAGTGTATGACTCTGCTTTCAAGTCATGCTGCATGCACACACACATGGGATCTACAACCAGCTCAATCACCTTCTGCTACTACTGGCCACTGAAGAGGTTTCACTGGAGGAGTTTTCTGATTGAGTGCCTTTCTCACAATTTTCCCAGCCAGTCTTTGAATTCAAACTGGCAACCTTCCACTCAGTCCAAGTCCACTTCTCTCACATTTAGGGTTTGTTTTAGTGCAATGGATCAGGCATTGTTTGTCGGTTTAATTTTCACAACAGCCCTTTTCCTGCAGCCATTTTCCAGACCCCCTAGGAAGTTGAATTTAATTCAACTGGGGAAGCAAAATGGTGCCAGTAAATGAAACTCATTAGTGGTGCCAAGAATTTAGCTCAACTGAGAGGTGAAAGTGGTACAATTGATTGAGAAAGTGATACAATTTCAGTGGGACTGAAGAGAAAAGGAGCTGAAAGTGTTTTTTTCCCCCAGTATCTACTCTGTGGAGCCTGCTCAGCTCACTGCGCTAACAACAACAGTCACATTAAATTACAAAGCAGCACGCTCCGTGTTAACAGATGCCTCTGATAGGTTCTTGTCAAGATTATCCATGCTGCTCTGAGGCTGACTGTGTTTTTTTGGGGTGGGGAGTGAAGTTAACAAATGACAAAACAGGCAGAGCCAATCATGGTTCGGGCCCCCTGATACAGCACTGCACAGACACGTCCTCCAGCTAGAGCCCTATGATGCATCTCTCTGGCTGTTTTCTGTTAACTCGGCTCTTTCAAGGCCATCCATTCTACTGTGCTGCCTGATGTTGCAGCAAAGTCTTCCAAGTCAGCTCCCTTCCCCCATCTACCTTTACAATTCATCTACTGTGCGTTGCAGGTACACCGGTGGTTTCTGAGAAGCTAAAGGGGGAATAGCAGTCTTCTTCACAAAACAATTTCTACCTTTATGTCATTTCTGTCATTTCTTGGGATTTCATTTTGTGTTGTCTGGGGAAGAGAGATGTGGCACGCCATTGTCCCGTTCTCTCCGCCCACTATTCTCTCTTGGTTGCATGCGAGAAGACTCCAGCACATGGTCGATCGCATCCCAAATGCTGACCAACCACTTTCCTCTCCACTCTGATTTCTTTTTTATTGCTCATTCACCCAACCTCTGACGATGAAGATTGCACTATGGCAAGATGGTGTGTACCCTAGCCTATTCCATGACTTGTCAGGCCACTTTATCATTCTCATGGTTTGGTCAAGAGTGGTGTGCTGTGCTGTAACACATTTTTTTTTTTTTTTACCAGCAAGCCAAAGTATGGAGTACACGCTACAAATAACTGACAAAAACACTGATATTTCATAGATGGAAATACTGTATTTTGCTGAGAAGACCATACAGTGAAGATGGTGCTCAGTGAGAGGTGTTTTCGCAAAATATCAACATCACCCACCACCGTCTTTTTTATGCCGTGTTCATGGCTGGTTTCAGAATTCAATCATCTGTTGCATCTACCGTTGGTATGAGAAGTTCAGTGTCCAGGTCTTTTTTTCTCAATTTCCATCTTTTCAGTCAGGATAGACAGACAGTTTTTCGCCACAGGTCGCCTAAACTCACACCACAAAGGGTGGAACTGTGACACTTCACAGAAACATAGTGCTTTAACCAAGGAGAACGCACAGTACATTGGGAGACAATGCCCCGAAAGACCCCAGATTACTCCGTGGGACAGCTCATCCATAACCTTTTATTTTTCTCTATTTCTTTTATGTCTCACTCAGGTCGCACTGTGCCATAATCTCAAAGGCAGTAAAAGGAAGTGAGCAGCTCTCTCGAGATGAAGAGGAAAACACTTAAATGTAGCTGAAATCCTTCTACTCCCCTGCTTATTTTGTTTTCTTTTTCATTTTTAATGAGACGACGTCGAACTGAACATCAGGAAACTTTGCAACTGCTTTGACCTGCACCACAGAGCTTTTTAGTCAGGAGTATGGCATATCATATTAATTACCGTCTTGTCACTCAGAAGTGCTGCACTTCCAGGCTGTAGCTCATAATTGATGTAAAATGTTTATTTTAGCAATACTTACAGTAATGGTGTTCAAATTATGTCTCACATATACATTTTCATATACAAACGCTCTGTCTCAATCTGCATTCAGCTCTCACTTCAGCAGTATCTCGGTGGCAAGAAACTAATGTTCTAACATTCTCTAAACTGTGAGATTTCATTTTTATTCCGCAAATAATAGGATTTACTTCACTGTGAGAGTTTCACTTGTTTATAAGATCAAAGAGCAGTAGGATAACAAGTTTCTGAGAGGAGGCATGCATGTGGCGAGTCCAGGGGGGGACACAGTTTGTCATTTAAATGATTTGGCAGAAAGAGAGATGTCGCACAAATTTAAATGGAGATCAGAGGCTTGTAAAGGCACATTTGAATTTTTAGAAGTTCCTAAATTTGTTTGATGTTCTGATTTGTGTTACTTTTATTGAAATTAGAACTTTAGTCACTCTTTATGCTTGGGGGAGTTCAATACCAAAAATCAAACAAAGTTTACTATATATATGAGACAAATTCTTGCTGTCAATTGAAAAATAAAGGCAAACATGCCAATAAACTGATCAACTGCTTGAAGACATATCTTTAATTACTGTAAAAGACTAAAATATACTTATTATTATCAGTACTTCTTTTTATTAGTATTATTATTAGTAGTAGTTGTAGTAGTAGTAGTAGTAGTAGTAGTAATATTGTTGTTGCTAACAGTAGTGCTAGTAGTAGTAGCCTTAGTCGTAGTAGTAATAGTAGTAGTAGTTGTAGTATTACAAACAGCACAGCGCCTTGGAGGCCGTATTGGATAAACAGATGATGATTGTTTGAAGTGCCATTTCTTGCTGTTTCAACTCCACCAGGACTGGCCTGCTGGTCGCAGGCACCGTGCCGTGCTGTTCGTTCCGTGATTGCCATGAATGCAAAATGAAGCATAAATGAGCCATTATGAAGGACCTCCCTTCTGATCTGCACTGCGTCACTTCACTTATCAACATTATGCTTGAAAGTTAACAGCAGGGTTAACAGGATGTTTTTTTTGTTTTTTTTTGCACCACCTACATTTGCATGTCACTGATGAAATACATAAAAGCACTTTGCAGCATAAACAATACCACCTGCTGCTGTCAAACATTATATTTAGATTGACCTGCAAACACATATACACACACACAACCATGATGATTTCAACATTAACATTAATTGAATACATCAAGGTGTAGCACTTGCCATACTTCAAAGACCATTCCCAATCTAATCTTAGTGGAGAGCAAAGACCTAGAGAAAAAATGTCCGGAAGCCATAAAAGAAATGAAACCTACTTTAGTGCGACTTGTATTATTGCCACCTGTAGGCATTGTGCACATTGTGAACATGACAGTATGCAAATTATTTCGCTGACTTCATTTACCATGAATATGTTTATACTGCCGGTTAAATATAGATGTACAGTTATCTGTATTGGCCTCATCAAAACAATGGTGTATTCATCTCTTTCTTACATCCAGAGACTAATGAGGACTCTGCGGCCTCATCAGTTTTCTCAGTGTGGCAGCAGCCAGCTCCTGGATTTGTGTTATTGATTACTGGGTTAATGTTGTGAATTTTAATCTGATGATACAATGGGTTTTTATAATAATATGTTTCTCCAGTGTGTACATGAGGCAGTTAGATTTGTTTTTGCACGTGACTGGAGATTTAAGTTATTTTGTTAAGGTATCTCAGTGCAAGGGATAATTCCTAGTAACACATTTACACCAGCATTTGGCTTGAGCACATCAAGTAACATGGTGGCCAGTTCACTAACATGAATAAGTGGTTACATACTAACTTTATTTACCAAAATCAATGCAGTACCAATGCAAGACAGGCATCAAGTAACTTGTAGATTCTTCTTTGCGCTATTGGGTATTTATTGCAGTAACATGTATTTTCCAGAGAGCAGTGTATGGTAAGTGGTAAGTGCTATTTTTCAGTATTTTTCAGCTTTTTTCTTGTTGTTCCATCCCTTTAAGGGCTTGTTGGGTGCATTTTGTGCGTGTTCGAGTGTTGTTTGTGTCCTGCTGTTTGGTTTTCTGTGGCCCACTTTGTAACTTTTAATGGTTAATCACTTGAAGTTGTAATTCTACAATCCTGTGATTCTACAACAATCCTGGTGGTAGATAATTTAGTTATTCTTTATTGCTGGCTAATCGAGTCTGTAACAGTTGGGCAAGGCTTGGTTGCTCAGCGAGAATTGTGTTTTTTGAGTTGGTTTTGGGAGCACTGAGCGCTGGGGGTAAATTAAAAGAATTTAATGATTAAAGTTAAATAGCGTGAGTAGACCAACAAAATCAGTGCGCTGAATTTTAATTTTGCCAACACCTGCATCCTAAACTGCGAAGCAACTCCCACCAGTTTCCTAGAAACAGTGATTTCCACAGGTTGTAGCTGCCTAGAGCTGGCCTCGCCTTACTTTCCTACCCCGGCCAAGACCACCACAGCTGGAAAGAAGCCACTGCCAATGACTTCTCCATCAGCCTGGCCAGAACATGCATGTTTGTGCCAGTGGCCTGCCACCCTGGTTACTTCATGATGTGGTCATGGCAGGACAGGCATAAGGCATTTTTGAATTTTTTTTTTTTTTTTTTTTTAGAGGCCACCACAGCCATGTAAATCAAGAGGAGAGGTCTATGCTGCCTACATTGCCAGGAATTGGCAATCACAGCAATCACTCCACTCACTTTCAGCCTCTCAGAGTCATTCAGACAGTCGCTCCTTTAGGCTATCTCTCCACAACCGGGTGGTGTGGTCCATTTAGGGAATAACCCAAGAGGAGCCAGAGGTCAAAAGTGAGCTGTGGGAGTGCAAGCTGATTGTTTAACCGGTGGACGCCACCCTGGTAGAGAAAAGTCTGGTTCCACAACATCATGGTGACCAGTGAGCTGTCCTCTGCTAGCCGGGCCAGCTGCACAAGCCGAGTGGGAAATCACCACCGGCCAACATGTTCAGTTCTGACTGTGCCTTTTTAATATTAAATCTGACTGTTTTCACATGCATTTGCTACAATTAAATAAAGCTATAAATTAGTTTTGCCTTACCTCTCCGGGTCATTCAGTCCCAGTTTAAATTAAAGCACACTGATTTTATTGGTCTAGTCAAGTTACCCAACTTTATCAGTAAATTCATTTAATTCACCCTCAGCTCTCAATTCCAAACAGCTCCAGAGAGTGTCTTGTAATTCAGATGGTAAAGGTAATCCATCAGAGGCTGGCAATATCTTTTACTTTTTGAAAAATGTTCTGTTCCTTTTTTTTTTTTTTTTTTTACATAAATAAGTGCATTGGGGAAAAGAATAAAACACAGGCAAGAGACAGCAATGAAACCGTGTGAAAGAGAAACTTAGAAACTTAGAAAAAAGGAATTCTATGTCTTTTTTAAATAACCAGCACATGAGAAGAGATACATGTAAATGCAAGTAGGAACACCAAAGACCCTTCGCAAGCAGGTGTAACTCGTGTTGTATCCCATGCGATTTCAAAAATGTGTTCTTTACTCTAAGATGTAGATACAGAGGGCTATCAAGTGATTTTTTTTTTTTTAAATCACATCAATCACAAGGTAGTCATGGATTAATCATTATTAACCACATATTTAAAATCTATGAAATTACTTGCTTGCTTATCCTTTGTGGTATAGTATAATTTGGAAACAATTGTTGCTCATCACAATCTCTTACATGATGGCCTCGCCGATGTGTTTTTCAGTCTGTTGTCTTCAACAGCACTAATGGTCTGATGGTCCATTTTGTGACTGCATTGATCAGTTTTGTTGCATTGAAAGATTTGACCCTTACACATTCCACAAGAATGATTCGATAGCACCTCTGCCAGTAATGCTAACATTACTACTATTGGAAGAACTGGAAACATGTTATGATATTTTAACCTTGTTGCGCTTTGAAATACCAATATTTCAGTGTTGAATATATGAGCGTATGACTTTCTTTCTGCCCAGGGATCCATTGGGATCAAACATTGTGTAAATTTGTCTTAATAACACATTTTAATAACACGTTAAAGGTCCTCACATGGTAACATGGCACCTGATTTGACTTATCACGCTGCTGAATGAGTGCTATCACACATCTGTCCCAAATGGAAGGGCAAGCAGGGGCCTAATAAACCTGTAGGTGGGTTCAGAATGCTGTTATCACCCATTTAATTCAGTGAGCTAATGTTGGTGGAGCCCAGTCAGCTCACCTGACACCCACTAACAAAAAGGAAACTACAGAGGAACAACAGAAAAAGAAGACCTGGCGCTTATTTTGTAGAAAAAAAATTACTTGTTAGCAGTTTAAGTATAGAAAGTTACATGATGCAGAACTGTAAGTAATTAGTTTTCCTGATTGGTGGTTTAACGTGTTAAGTATAAGATGTCATTGACATCATACAAAAGTGTAACCCAGGTGCAAAATGCGGCCTGTTGCCTCTCAGTAATTAGGTCATGTTGTCATGTGACTGCGTGCCACCAATCAGTGCCGCATATAGGGGTATCAGGAAGTAGCTTCGAGGCTGCCGAGCCGCGGTTGTGACTGAGTTTGCTGCAGGAGCCGCTTACCACTGTGGTCCGTCACAAGTGTGCCTGACATCGTCACTTAAAACTGAACTGAAAAGTGAACTGGCCAGGTTGAACTGAACTACAGCCAAGCCTCTACTTCACTCCTGCCGGTGCTGGTAGGAGGCTCCTTGCAGCCATAGAAGTCTCCTTTAAGAACTTAAAGAACTCTGCCCAGTAATACACCACCCACCCACCCACCCACCCACCCACACACACACACACACACACACACACACACACACACACACACACACATTTCTCATGGACTTAACTACTGATGCACCCACATGGACTGCTTTCCATAAACTGGAAGTGGGGTGTATGATTTTGGGTTGACAAATTTCTATGAGTTGCTTATGATGTTTTGTGCTTGGGACTGAGCTTCAAAAACTGTGAAATTTATGTTGAATATCAAACTGTGACTTTCAGTTAGAAATCGTGCCTTAAAGGACACTGAATGGCCATTTCACAGATGTGATGTATTTGCTGTTGCATATTGTTATTTGTTTATTTTATTTCTTTCTGCAATACATGGTACCATTTTATACCAAATCGCAATACTGTCTGTGTGTGATTCAAGACTGTTCACTTCCTCCCTGAGCCGAACTTACAACTTCTGTTAACTCGTACGACTATTTAATTGCAGTTAGCTTATGCTATACATATTCATAACTTCCTATTCAGATAGGCTACGAAAGTGTTGCATAAACACAATAAATGGACACATCAAGGGATCAGCAAGTCTCCTTACAAAGATAATATGCTTGTTGTTGTTGTTGTTGTTGTTGTTGTTGTCGTCAGCACTGACAAAATCTAACTTTAATACTAACAATACTACACTGGGAATGGTGCGGCATCCCCAGTGTCAATAACATTAATAATGGTACTGTTTTTAAAGTGTTAAACACACATGATTACAATATGTAAATTCTAAAATACCCTTTCTTCTATTTGAGTGTACAACTGACATCGTGAAATGGCATGCTGGTTTTCATTGTTATTTATCATTCAGGCTGAAGATGGCTGAGACACCAAGTAAGGTGCACATTTGCAAATCTAAAAATGAGGCAGCTATGAGACAAATGTGAGCTCACCCTTGCTAATGAAAGACTGGGATTACTGTCTAGTTCTACCAGGACCCCTTATGGGTTGTTGTAAATCAAAACAAAAATTAGTTTGGTTTAAATGCATGGCTGAGCTTGATATTCACCCTTTAATTGACCTAAATTCACAATAATCATGACATATGAAGCTACATTTGTAACTAACTCCTCCTTCCCCTTTTTTCCTTATCACCAAGCAGAGTGAACTGTAATAGACAAATATGCTGAAGTCACCTTTTTTTTTTTTTTTTTTTTTAAGATTATGTTTTTGGGCATTTCTGCTATTATTAGATATTCACAGTGAAGAGAGACAGGGAAGACAGGGCATGCAGCAAAGGGTCTGGGCCTGATTCGAACCCAGGCTGCTGCTGCTTATTCTTAGTATTAAATGTTACACTCTCTACTTGGTGAACCACTAGGGAGCCACCGTGAAGTCATTCTTGACACAGGAATGAGTGACTCAGGTAGGGTCACTCCCTTATTCAAGCTGCTTCTTCAGCAACAGGTTTAAATACCTGTGTCAAAGAGCTATGGTTTATTCATGGCTATTTTGACATTAAACAAATGGAATCTGCATATTTAGCAGGTGCTTCACCCAACAAGCTCATCAGGAAAGTGGGTTCTGTCCTGGGAGTGGAACTGGAGTCTTTGGTGGATGCTGAGGAAACTAATCAGTATTCTGGACAAGGCCTCTCATCCCCTGCACGCTACACTGGAGTCATATCAGAGCACCTTCAGACCACCGAGGTGCACCACAGAATGCCACAGTGGGTCTTTTCTCCTGGGGATGTGTTGGTCACAAAAGAGTCGTTCTTTTTGAACGGCTCTTTTGTGTGAACGAGATGATTCAGTTCACTTCATGCAGTAATTGGCTCAGTTAGTTATGATGGCAGAAAGTAGACAACTGGACTGCTGTGTAGGTGTTTTCGTTTATCTGACTAAGTCATATAGTCAAAACCAATAAGCTTAGTCTCTAGTCTAATTAGGGTGTGCAGTGCAGTATTTATAGAAATAAACATTGCTGTAGGAGTTAAAAAAGTTAGTTGTCTTATATTTGCTTGAGTGTATAAAATCAATCACATCATCACAAAGTGTCCTGGTTCTTGTTTGACCTGAACAGGCTTGATACATTCAGTCAGTGAGCAAGTGAAGATCCCATTTTGCAGTGCCTACGTTCTCTCGCTCACTGAACAAGATTCAATGATTCAGCGAAAGAGGCTGATTCTACCAACTCTGCCAGAGAGGCCACAAGTGACACCGAACCAAAGAACTCAATAGCCCCACACTAGCACACTGGGGCACTTGGGAGTTAACAACAAGTGCATCCTAACATCTAGTTACATTTAGTTTAATAGAAAGATACACCATTTGAGATTTATTTCCCTCCGCTGCACAATTCACAGATTGGCTTATGTCAGCATCACACCCAACAAAGTTGCTGCGGAACATCATCGTGTAGTTTGAATCTGTTCAGTTCATCATCTAATATCGCAAACAACAAAGAGAACACTGTTGGTGTAGTGGAGGGAAAACAGAATATAGCCACCTCTTTTTCTGGCAATTTACAGTATACCCACTAAGGATTATGTGAGCTCATATGTGCAAAGGAAACCAGGTTTGTGTTAAAATAGGTTTTTGAATTAAGATACACTGTCGATATACATTTAGAGAGCTCTTCGTCACCTGCCACCATGAAATATGTCAATGTTTTGGTTAAGAAAGTCCAGGATTTATTCAACCAAAAATACAATAAGCTTTGTTTTCCCCCTCCACATTTTCAGTTACACATAATTGTTAAAATTGACATTTTTATTCAGTTCACTGAAGGTCATTTAGTTTAGAAGTTAAACATTTCAGTATGTATTACTGAAATGTAATCCTTATGTTTTGTTCTGTACAGTTCTGTTTCCTAATGTATATAAATGCATTGAAGCTCACACATTCTGCAATTTTGCATTGCCATTTACCTAACCATTCCCTCGCATATTTAGTTCATCACAGTAAAAGCACGAGCGAGACATATCGAAAAACATGCAAGGAAAAAAGAACAGAGGAAACATCTATTCCTGTCAGGCTTCATACAAAGTGTGTGTATGATGTGATAGTTGATGTAGTCAGTGCATGGGAATACATTTGAGATATCATACATTCGGCACTTTATTAGGAACACCAGACTAATGCTGCGTTGGGCCTCCCTTTGCTCTCAAAACAACCTCAGCTCTTGGTGTCATAAATTCCACAAGATGCTGGAAGCGTTGCATTGAAATTCTGCTCCGTGTTGACATGATTGCATCTATTACGGCGTCTCAACAAATACAGCCTCAACTGGAGACCGGAGATATAAAAGGACGCCATACCTGAGTTACATAGAAAAAGAAGTTTTTATTAGGAATAAAAGAATCCTGCTCAAAGTACAACAGAAAATAAACAAAAGCGGTTGGAGATCCCACCCAAACCTAACGAGAGGGGGAAGAGACAGGGCCAACCTTGTAATGGACCATATGAACCCAGCTCCTCCCTGCAAACTACCAAAAGGGGGGGGGGGGGGGGGGGAGCTAAACTGAAGCAGAAACATCCAATCCAGACTAAAATAACAAAATGCAACACAAAATCTAGGTGGAAAAAAACAACTGGGGAGAAAAGTAAAAGACTCCTAAAAGCTGTGCTGTTGCAGGCTGTCGGGCCTCAGCATGTCTGTCATACCCAGTGCCGCCCAAGTCTTCTTTATTTCAATCAGTGTACTTAATTGGTTTCAGCTGCGCACACCTGGAGAGGAAACAGGTAGAGAGAGAGAGAGACAGAGAACGAGGGACAGAGAGAAAACAAGGCAGCAAAGCAGAACACACCACAACCACACCCACATTAGGTGAACAAATTACACCCAGGGTACACACCATCTGATACCGACAATGTTAAACACACTGAGGTCGCATTGCTTTTAACATGAAGTTTGATGTGAAAATTAAGTGAAGCCTCCTGACCTGTATCTGCAGGACTTTAATGGTTCTCACTGCTGCCTTGTGATTGGCTAACTGGATAACAGCATGAATAAGCTGCTGTAAAGCTGTTAAATATTTAAATTAGTAATTATGTGTGTGATAAATTGCAATAGAGTTAATAACAGTGTCAAAAACAAATAATGATAACCTGAAAAACAGTCATGTGCCCATAAGCATGGAATGGAGGTACAGCAAATGTTTGAATCAGAAGATCTCGGCAAAACTTCTGTAAGAAAAAAAAATAGAAATGAAAATACTGTATTAATGATAAAATATAGTTTAACTGTCACTAACACAATTAATGACAACAAAGCAAAATGTTAAATGTACTTTGCAGGTTTTGAAAAACAGATTCCACAAAAATTGTATGCAAACACCAAAAAGAGGACAAGTAAATAGTTAGTTAATTTTTAGGTATTGCAAACCTTCATGCTAGTATGCAGAGAAATTACCCACAGTGTTTATTATGGTGATTGAGAAAACTGAATTATTGTAGTCCATTAATTAAAACGCAGCTACTGAATTAAATACATCATCCTTAATTTAACACAAACAATGAATACACCATACCTGTGGAGCTTTCAGACAAAGATGATGTAAAGGAGGAATCACATAGACAGAGGCTACTATTAAGCCAGCCTTGAAAGACACTGAAGAATGCTGAATTGCTGCACACACAGCCTTCAGCGATGCACCACATTCAAGCTGCAGCCGGCAGATCATGTCCATGAGCTTGATGGAAATGGCACTTTGGGGTTGCTTAACAGTTGCTGGCCAAAGGCTGCAACATAATAGTCTTGCAATTTCCATTTCACACTTGCAAAACTGGATCCAACCATCATGGATTCCTGGAATTCATGACAGAGATAAAAAAAAAAAAAAAAAAAAAAGCAACAAAAATGTACAGCAACACCCCTTGTGCACTAGTGCAAGGTGGATGTGCATGTTTTGTGATATCTGAAATGTACATACAAAAATGAATTACGCTGATATAAAATACTTTTATTAGAAGTACACACAACCTGTCACATTGGTGGCTGTCCTTCCTTGATCAGTACCATCTGAAGCCCATGGGAACTCGCTGAAGAAATTCACTTGCCTGCAAGAGAATGATCACAACACAGACGGAAGACTTTAAAGACATTAAACTTGTTCATCTTCGGCAACATTCTCATAGGAGAAGCTTTATATGTATTAAGCACAAACAGATGTGACCTGCTTACACAAAGCTCGATTTTTAAGAGTCAGATTAAGAAACGGAGGCAGATCTCACAGAAATATGTGAAATGAATACGGCTTTCTTAACAATGTATGACATGGCGGTATCATGAAGCGGGGAAAAATGACATGTCGGCACCATGTAAACAATGTCAATGCAAAGTGTGGTGTTGGACACAGAAAAAGAGCAAAACAGTCCGCGTTAGGAGGCAGTGTTATGCCCCTCTGCACACCCACTGGCACTGCAGTGCCGTGCAGAGTCCTGGGTGGTGCATGGGCTAAATTGGCTTAATTGTCCACACCTGAGGAGGAGGGGATAAAAGGCAGCCAGCCTGTCTCCTGAGGGAGGCTGTATTCTCACCACAAGCTGTTTTGTGGTTTACATTTTGTACTGCTGCCCTAGATTTTAACCAAAGTTATTTATTGAAATAAAAATATATGTTATCTGACGTCTGTCTCCACTTTATGTGCGGACCACGAGCCTGGGTCGTAACAGGTAGGATGGGTTTTTCAGTGCAACTTTCAGTCAGTTGACCAGAGTTCAAACCCACAGCTTGTCGTTTGTGTGCACGCATGAACTTTGGTGCATATTGCCTTGATTCCATCGTAATTTTAACCCGTTTCGTGGCACCACCACATAATGCAGTGTTAAGAAAGTCGAGTTCATTTCACATATTTCTCTGAGATAAGGTTTAAAAAAATGTCTCTATACTACTGATTATTTGCTACACGAAAAAGCCACTGAGGGGTTGTTGTTGTTTAGGAACTGTAGTGACGCATCCTTTCAACCGAAATGCCCGGTTTGTCCTTGATCACTGACCGATTCTAAGTTTATATTATATTTATATACATTGGAGACACTTCCAAATAACACTTTGATTAATTTACAATAGAATACTTGGTGTATAAAATGGAGGAGAAAGTATTGATTGATTGCAAACCTCCTCTTTCTAGATCATGCCCCACAGCGGTGCGTTGATGGACGATCTGGACGCAGACAGAAGTGCATCAGGTTTTACTTCCGCAGTCATTGCATCGCCAGATCTCACTTTCATCATCAGTGAAGGAAACGCTGCGCTCTGTGCAGCCTGTGTCATCTGGAGGACAAAGGAGCTCAGCACTCACATTGAGTAGTATTTCCCTTGTGCTTTGCCATGCCTCCACAGTGTCATTTTTCTTTTCACTGGTGTTAATGAAGCATTCTTTTCCTGAGCTCAAGTCACTTTTGGCTGCTGCTGCTGGTGAAAACAAGCAGCAGCTAATCTCTGTAGGCTTCTTGAGCAAGGGGATCCCTCCTCTTAAATCATTTCAGGACACTGTTACTCCTCCTCTCAGTGGATTTTTTTTCTATTATCATTGTGATTTTTTTTCCCCACAGTGAAGTTTTGTGTGTGTGTGTGTGAGAGAGAGAAAGAGAAATTCATCCATCTAAATAAGAAAAAGAGAATTAATTGTAGTCACTTGGTCTCTTTTCTTCATTATTCTGAGTGCAAAATCAGGAATGTTAAGTGAGACACCAACTAAACTTCAGTGTATAAAAATGCCCCAAATTCTCACAGTCAAATCATATGAATAATACACATTGCCACACTTTTGGACATTTCACATCATTATTTTAAGTAAGGCCTCTAGAGCTGGTGAAGTTTGGCCTGTGAGTCATGGGTGCTACAAAAATTGGACCAACAGACCAATATTCAGTTTTCCTGTTCTGCTCTGCACCATGAAGGCGACATTTTAGGTAATTGTGATTAATTGAAAATTTATGTCAATAATCAAATCTAAATTTTGAATGACTACTCCTCATATTGCTCTGTGCAACAGGAATCAATAAATTTAAAGTACAACAAATAGAAACTATTTCTAAAACACACAATTTGCCTCCCCACTTGGCACAACAGCTTGCATAAGAAGAAATATTAAGCAAATAGATTGAGTTTGTTAAATTACCCCTTGTCTGCTTGACTTTGCAAACAGATGTTCAATATTCTGGTGCAGTGAACATGTTGATGGTGTCACTCTTTTTTGTCATCTGCTGTTTTTTTTTTTTTTTTTTTTGTCTGATGACGCAGTTGAACATGAACATTAGGCCCTAAATACACAAAATCAATCAGCGGTTAGGCTACGCAAGCATAGACTAGTTAGTGAGTATGCAGTGCGATCTCAAATTGCTGATTTTTTTTTTTTTTTTTTTTTAATTCAATGGAAAGTGAAAATCAGCAAGGCAAGGGATGCATGATAAATATTTCAGTGATGGATTTCCAAGCATCATGTGCCTATTATAATATTCTACATAAAGAAAATTCTTGTGTATGCACTTTGTAGGTTGGAAACAGGGACGAAAATCCCATTTCATTATTGGGGGGGACAACAAACAGCAAAATTTCTGAGAGTAATTGTTGGGGGGGGCGGCGCGGGGGGGGGGGACATGAAAAAATTGCTGTCTGGCACAACTGTACCACCCTCTTTCTCTGTTACGCTCCTTTGAAACTTGCCGTACAGCGTTGAGCGCTCAGCATGTTCATATGTTTTAAATAATGCTATTAAAAGCAATAAAAAGCAATAATCTTTCTTTGCTCACTGTTCTATTTCCACTACAGTCCGTCAAAGTAGCTTTACAAGAGCCAGAAACTCAAAATAAGCTCTAAAACTAGAGGAAATACCTTGAATAATCCAACTACATTGAAGTATTCTTCAAAAAAACATTTATTGTAGTGTCAACAAAAAACAAAGCAAGATATGGCATCAAATAGTGACATACAATATATGTTTGAGCTGTACAGTCCCTTTTAGATTAAATAAGAAAATAAAATGAAACAATGCAACTTAAAATGCAAAAAAAAATAGATATCTATCTAGAGACAAATTCAAAATATCAGTAAAATATTAACTATTTCTGACATTAATATCCTGACAGACTTTTTGAAAGAATAAAAAGCTCAGTATTTGGACGGGGGTCATAACTTTTTAACACTAAAAAACACACTGTTTTACATTTATAATTAGCACCGCTTGCATTTTACTTTAATTGAATATTACTGTATTATTGAAAATTATTTATTAGTGTTAACAATTTTTTTTTGGGAGGGGGGACAACTTTATGGAGGATTTATGGGGACTTTATGGGGATTTCCGCTTATGGGGAATTTTTTTTTTTTTTTTTTTTTTTTTTACAGGCGCAACAGCAGTAATGCCAGTGCAAATGATTACTACATGGAGGCCACAGCCCCACAGCACTTTGATAAATACAGCACACTGCCATCATGAAGATTCTGGGGAGTGGCATGAAAGTTCAATGAAAAGACAGGGGCATTAAAGGAGAATTAAAACACACTGACAGCTCTCACCTCCACCGCTGACCCCTGAACCATCACTCATGTGTATCATAAGGAAAACCAACACAACACATTGCTGCTTTTTTGCATCAGGCGCCTGTGTTTCTGGGCACACGCATTGTACTGTGTGGGATGGCTTGCAGCATGTCTGTGTACTGCATCCAATCAGGCCATCTCTCTCTGCAAGCTCCATCTGTCACTTAGGCATGCCACTGTGTGTGTGACCCATGCCGTGTGGGTGAGCTTTGGTGAGACTGTTTTGAGTTATCAGGCCCAAAGCCCAGGAGAAAGGAGTCGTTGAAGACCTTGGCACAAAAGCTTCCATGGCTGACAGAGAGGGAGGAGAAACAGATGCCTGGGAAATCTCCATGTCATCTTGGATACTTCAGTCTACAGACCTCCAAAGAAGCAAGAGAAATGCGCTGGCTCTTTGCCAACGATCTCTTCTGTCAGTTCAGACAGAGGTGAAAATGCCATGAATTTTCACCTCCCCTCAGAATTTATTTAGTTTCAGTGTGTTTAGCAACAGCAGGGATACAGAGAGAAACACAACAAAACATTCATGGTGAGGAAGTTGGAGGTGGCCTCAGGAAAAAAAAAGAAGAGAAAATAGAGATACAGCATTTGAATATGTGGTGGGACTGCCATTTCTGAATTAAGTTTGCTCAATCAAGTCTCAAATTTAATTAAGCTGTATTTTCTATGGCAATATTATCTATAGTCAAAAAACCAACCTATTCAGCAATCACTGCATTTGCTTTTCAGGCTTGGCTGCCCATAGGAAGACTTTGATAAGTTGTTCCACGCAGTAATGCTGAATCAACAGCAGCTAAAGTAACTTCAGGCTTCTTGAATTAGTAATCATGAAGTTGTAACAAGACCCCAGCTTGATCTTTTGGTGCTTCACAAGGGTGCACATGGCCCCCTTGTGTTTTGAATCCTATTAAAAAGCAGCTTTAGATTTTAGGCTTGGCCTGGAGTGAACAAGAATCTACAGTGGGGGTTTGGACCGCCATATGCTTCTGTTATGATCTCTTTTCCCCATTAAAGTGCTCTGGCTTTCTGAATGTTAGTGTGTTGTATTCTAATACTTCTGTGTTTAGAGTGAACAGAGTTTATGGGAAAAATAACATTTGATGGGTAGAGACAGGAAAGGCTGAAAAGCAATCAAATATTTCATGATTTTGATGTATCAAGAGGGAAACACTTCTCCTTTTACAATTATTCTCGTTAACAAAGAATATTTAGATCTAAGCATACAGTTATAGGATGATGTTTGTTTTTTTTTCCTTTTTATTTTTAATTAAACCATGTCCAATTTAGTGGAAGTCTCACAGGTTTTTGACAGATTTCCAAGTGAATTTCAATTGTCCCACAGCATAACTACATTTTTTTTAAACCCTCCACTGATGCTGTCTTTATAAGCATTAAGTAGGAATGTTACTGTGTATGTATGTGGATTGTGGAAGTAATTTTTCTCCTTTCTTATGTACTACATGAAAGAATATCTTTTCACTGATTCCCAGCTTCTTCTCACAGAGTTTCGACGTTGTGCTCTGGGACAGAAACATCATAAAACAACTTCATGATTTCGTACGCTTTTGCCTGTTCCATTGCATGTAAATTATACATAGTTTTTCCCCCCTCTTTTACTGTATCTTTAAGAGTGCATGATTTATGCAGTAATGCTTTTTTGCTGTTGAAATATAGTCCAACATGCTAGCCTTTTAATTGAGAATATTAGTCTTTAAAGTGCCACAAATAGAAATTAGGGCCCTGAGCTTGCAGTCTTACCCAGTTGGCAATTCATTTGCTGGTCAGCATTTTCTTTAGTAGATCTCACAGGTCATTGACCTCACTTCACTTTAAACAAATGCAAACTTTCTCTCTAGTGATGAATGAGCAAAAGTCTTGCCTGTGCGCCAAGGTAAATAAATAAATAAATTTAAAAAAAAGCAAACTAAAAAGTGCTACTTTGGGATTGGTTGGCTCCCTTACATGTACAGTTGAATGTTACCAAACTGTGCCTTTTTAAGCTTTATTCTTGTGGTTTGTGTTGTGCTGTATGTGTGTGAATAATCAATGTGAACATAACCTCTGCTTGTTTTTGGGATTCATCATAGAGGGCTATTGACATCTAGCACCCTGATTTCATTCAGAGATTAGAGAGGCAAATGAAAAACAATTTCAAATGTAAATTAACAATTCATATTTGGTTGTGAGTAAAGATGCACATCAGTTATTTATGCAGAGTCCCTGACTCTTTCAGATGCATGATTTCTGCAGCTTTCCTCTTCTGACTGCAAAGTTACAATGATATTCTATTGTGTGAAATAACATCTGACCAAATATGAAACCATCTAAGTCATGATAAATATTTGACAAGATTTGAGAGGACACCTTTTGATCTGTTCACCTCTCAGTTCACTTCAAATGACATTTCTGCGAAAAGGGAAATGTTGTTTCAGCTGACTGAATACGCATCTGCATGATGCGTGAGTGTTTGATCACTGTGCTTGAAAAAAGGTAAAAGCTTTCATACTGAGGGGAAATCACAAGCAGAATTTACAGCACTCCAGAAGCACATTATATCACGGGAAGAGGCCCTACTTACATATGGAATTGACTCCTGCTGTTTCCAACTTCTTCCAAACAGCTGGAGTCCTTCAGCCGACAGAGCCTGGGATTTCCGAAGCCCTCTCTCCATATACAAACATAGTGTAGCATTGCACCTGGCTTGTGAACAGTGACGCTTGCAAAAAAAAAAAAAAAAAAAAAAAGCTTTTTGCATCAGCCTTTTAAGTAAATCCAACATGATGCTGGGTATGCAACATAATGTGGTATGGAATACAATACAACACAGCATATTTGCATTTATATATCTACATTTTAATAGCAGTATTTAGTAACACTGCAGCATTTAGTTAGCACTGTATACTAAACACACAGCTTGCTGTTTGGCCAAAGTCTAAATCAAAGAGCTAAATGATCACTTTGACAATATGAATGCGCCTATGCATACATGCATTTGAGGAGGGCTTAATAATTTATAATGTAGCTTTGTTTACACAATTGAACATTAATAGAACATTATAGGTAAAATGGCTTGGCTGTCAGTGCAAACATGCTTTTTAGTAGCCATCCAGTGCATTTGAGTTAGCTGATCTCCCTGTGAGGAAGAGCTTATTGTGGATGAAGACATGGACATACACAAACTTCACATGCCTTCAGATGTCAGATATAGCAGGCTTGTGTACATTAATTGCTCCATGGCGCTAACCTACATTAATTAAGGGATCAAATTATTGGAGCTATTTTATCCAACATTTTCATGAGGGAAGACAACATCTAATGACAACAGTGCATGAGATAAACCACCAACAACACTTTCAGCTCCAAGGACAACATTCAGGGCCTTTTCAGCAATACACCAATTCACTGGTAGACTGAAATTACTTAGGCAGCAGATTATTCAAACTTTAACTGTGTGGAGCGGTAACAACAAGGACATGAGGCAAAATAGAAGCAAATTATATGTTGACAGCATTCGGCACAACTGCTGAATACAGCCTCAGAGAACACACGCCAACACAAACCAACAGACAGTATTGTCTTTATTTTCCTTGGAAGGCATCAGGCGAGTCTTGTGCTCAGCAAAGGACTGATGCTTGATGTGGAACTTGTTAAGAAAAGACAAAAAAATAACAAGGCAATGGGGTTTGCGCCCTTAGGTTGTGGGCCTGCTTGCCTTTGGGGCAATATTCAGGTGTGGGGCAGGGGTAACAGTGGCATGGGCTCTTACATTCATTTCATACAGTACACACACACACACTGACATAGCAATTGGTTTTCACAAGGAACTAGTCCAGTATCCACTGTTATCTGACAAATTTCAGTATATTGCACGTGTGAAATCAGCTGAAGCGATAACAGGCCTTCCGGTATGTTAAAAGATGTACAGTTGAATTTCCTGTTACTGCCAATATGTCACTGGTATAAAATAATAATGTGTGGGACAAACATTCAATCGGTTATATCATGAAACCCCAGCAATCAAGAAATAATGCACAGTCAAATCTAGCTGATAGTTGCAGAGCAAACAAAACACCAGCAAACGCAAAATCACCAACATGTCAAACATCATTCAGTGCCATGGATAGCAAACAACAGGCTCCGCCGTTGATCCCTGCACCGACCTTTTGTTCAGCTGCTACAATAAACATCACTTTTATCAGTTACTGATGGCTCATGTGTCCACACCTTAAAAACTGGCACCCTGAATATCAACCTTTCCGACCTTTCCAAACTTGCCTATCACCACAGCAATAATTTTCTTGTATTTATCTATTTATTTGGCCATTCATATGCACTCAGCTCTAAATTCTAATTGTTTCAACAGCTCTCGAAGGCAGCCTAAAACCTAGAATACTAAGTGGCAACATTATGCAACTGCACGCTGATGTTAGCAGAACTGACACTCGCCTTGATGTTACTTCTAGAGCTACCAAATAAATTAATTGATTTGTGGCGTCTGGTCTCCTCTGTCCTGGGCTGTGTTTCTCTTAATTCTTTGCATTATTTTGGTGTGCTATTTTTTTCTGTGCAAGAGTAGATAGGCTCACAGTCTGCCACTGTCAGCTCAGAATAGGAAAAGGAGATCATAAGGTTGTCACAGTGAGAAAGAAAAAGTTTGCTGACAAACAGTCAATGACATTTATAAATTTCTTTTTTTAAAATCTTTTTTAAAGCCTTTTTCTTACCCCCCCCCACCCCCTCCCCCTCCCCCCCAGCCCACAGCTGCATCCTGGATAAGGGGCAGAGTTGCATACATGACTCCTCCCAGATGTGTAACTCCACCTTATACCTCAGGACACGCTTCCTCAACAGCCTCCGGTGTGCAAACTCAGCCAGTTGCACTCATAGGGACACGTGGCAAGCCGGGGGCTCTGCTGCCAGGAATCAAACCCTGGTCTCTTTGGTGGCAAGTGCTTTTGCCCCTGCACCTCTACATCTTTTTGTAAAAGCCATGCTTGGATGAAGAGAACCAGTTTTTCCTATGCTGCCAAGGTACAAAAAATAATAGCAACATTGGGTAACTGTATTTTACACCCTATATATAGAGAGAAGCATGGTTAAATTTAGTCCAGGTGAAAGTGTGGAATATAATTTTTCCTCTGTTCAGAACCTAGTTGCTCTCTTGTATTCCTCTCCTGGCTTCTTTTGGCTCAAGATGTGACCAAGCTCCCGTTTAAATGCATAAACAAGCTTTTCATAACTGACTTGCCACACTTGACCAAGGGTAAAGGGCAAAATGGATTTAAAGATTGTCTGTAAAAGTAAGGCGACGGTTATGGAAAATGAATTAGTTGCATGAAACTCTTATAGTTTCAGAAAGGATACATTTCAGTGAATTCATAAACTAAGTGAATTCATAACCTCTTAAATGTAACTCTTTGTAGAGTTACATTTAAGCATGAAAGCCAGCAACAAATGAAGATTTAAGTCTACCAGACACTTCCAACATGGTAATTAAGATTTTTTAATACACAAACATGCCACAACTGCAAAGACTTTGGAGTAAGGACGTCTCCAATAAATATTTTCTGTGGGTGTCTGGCCGCGAGGTCCTTCAGTTAAAGGCACAGAGAGTTTTAGAAGAGTGCAAATAAACAGATGCAGCGCCTGGCTGCTTATTTTAGTTCCTCATAGCGGATGTTTTTCCCATCTCTTTTCTTCCAGGGCTTTATGCCATTGATCTAAAATCCAGCATACATAAGTATATCTAAGGCAAATTTTTATTTTTGAAGATTTGGAGATGGCAAGTGAATACAGTACATATACATACTCATGTGTCCTGAGCCTGAAAAGTAGGAATGCTGAAATTATGGCTTTGTATGTGCTGCATAAATATTAGACCTTTACAAAATGAAGCCATTGAAGGTTGAGAAATGAGATATTAGGTCAGTGTGTTTTTTATGTTCATATAACTGCTGATTTTGTATTCAACATAACTAGGAAAAAAATCCTCACCTGTGGTATTTAACTCTTGAATTGGTTATTCATTATTAAATGATCCTGTTTATAAGAGAAAATTTACCAACCTCAGCTTTTTCTCATAAATACTTTGGCCTCGTAGACATTTTTAAGGTCAGTAAATATCCACAGTGGATACATAATACCACTGAATTTCCATGTCAGGCCTATGCTCAGGTTTTCGTACAGATGGCATGAATTGAATTTTCAACAAGATCTGCATAACTCACACGATCAAATTTGAAACCGTCATTCAGCAGGCTCGCTGTAAGGGAGAGGCAGCTGTGTTTTATAATGCAGTTTGCATTCTCTGGTCCCCATTAAATCCATTCCTCAGGACAGACTTCAACTTGTGACCCGTCTATTAGCCCTGCTGCACCCGGCCTGGTGATTAGAGGAACATTAGGAAATTAAAGGCAAATTGCATTACCAGAGAAACAGATGGAGGTGCTGCTGAGGACCCAACATGCAGGACATGGAACCTGCTGATGCTCAGACTTTCCACCCTTCTATCGGCCACTGTATGATGCTAAATGTCACCCCCAGGTTGTAATATCTCAAGTGGCACACTCTGGTAAAGGCCAAGGCCTATTAGTGGTGATAGAATGTATTTTGATCTTCAAGTTTAGTCAGGTATGAGGAAAGATTTTAATATTATTTCAACCCTCAAAAAAACTGATTTATGTTAATTAGATGTGGACATCAGCAAAACCTGCAGAAGCAATGCAATAATCACATCTTAACACACTCTTATGTGTTTATATTTTCATTTGGAATTATTTTCATATATTAAAAGGTAACAATACAACCAAATTATGAAGAAAATATAGATGAACCCCCCTCAAAATGGATTTATCGACATCATGTTGGAATACATACTATAAACACCATTTTTAGAGATTACTCATAAAACCTCACCACAAAAATCAAACCTGCCTTACTTCCTACAGTTTCAGCACCAGACATCAGTGTGTACCAGTTTAGTAATTGTTCATGACATATGAAACCCCCTAAATGTGGTCGGGATGAACTTGCTCCATGTGCTAATTGGATGGTAGCAAATATAAAAATACAGGTTTCAGTGGGGAAGGTGAACAGGCCAGCCTTTCAAGTGATTAATCTCTGAGTCTCACATCCTCCTCACCTTGACCTGGTATGCATACATCAGGGAGGCATACTGTATATTTATTGGTATATTTAATATATTTAACATGAAAAATGGTAAGGTAGGGTTACATTTCACAGGGTTAGGAAACATTTCACATTGTGCCGGCAAGACTGTACTCTTGCTTCATATAAAGGCGGAGACGGCACCATTAGGGAAATGCAGTCAGAAGCACAATTTAACACACAGTATAATCCTCAATCTTGGACTTTAAATCTGGAGACTCAGAGGAGATTTTCTCCACTGTTATCATAATTTAGGAAATAAAAGCACCTACAATTTTAGCCAACATAATTTATTCTCAGTTTCCCCTCATGAGTATCCACTCCCTTTCTGGGGTATAGCTTATGAGACATTATCTAAGTTTTGCTCCAATAAAGGGAGGCCTCATTGCTCCTCTGATGACATAAGATCTTTGGAAGTGAGAGGCTGCTGCATGCCCACCCGTACTGGATAAAATGATGCTTCATGAAATATTATTTAACATGGCAACTAAAATTCAATTATATTCATTCAGTTATTGGCCTTTCATCTGTCTATCTACACACACATACACACACGCACGGCCATATATATATATATATATATATATATATATATATATATATATATATATATATCACGGGCGTTATTTTTCCCAGAGTTGCAGGGTACAGGAAATCTTCAGTCATATAGTTGTATATTCTTATTATTCACAGAAAACTAATAAATATGTATTTTTGTACTCCTTCTCTTGGCTGGTGCACAGCATCTAGAAATATGGGAGTTGTGAGCAGTGCTGGTGCTTTGCCAGTGTGACAGGTTAGTACTTGAGGATTGTCAGACATCTCTTGTGCCAAATGTTGTCCTCAGTCTCTGCTCTACAAATTTCCCCAGAGCCATCAGGCTTCACAAACACAAGTGCACCGCCAAGGTGACATTTGTAGGCACAGGCCAGGGATTAATTAAATAGATACTTTACATGATTCATTTTTATATCATTTTCTCTGGGAAAAAAAAAAAAATCTTTAATCTTTTTTGCCACTAACATAAAGTATAGTATACTTTATGTATACTTTATGTTAAAAGATTAAAGATTACCGACGCATATTTTAGCTACTATGTATATGTATGTACACACACACACACACACACACACACACACACACACACGAAACATGGTGAATACCAACTAAAAGCTACCCTCAAATCCATAAAACTAAAAGTAAATTGGACCACATTATTGGTTTCCAACACCAAAGGCAAAGAAATAAATATCGAAAACAAGTGGAAACTAATTTAGTGCTTTAATATAAAGTGCGGCTGACAGCTGTGGGTGACGTTTTTGGTAAATAATGTAACAGTTCTATGATCTGAGAGTCATGACAGAGAGGCAACAACTTTAATCTTTTGGCAGCATCACTTACAGGGGCAACAAATGATTTAAAGCAGAAAGATGTTAAAAGTCATTTGTTTTCACTTGTATGTATCATGATTACTGAGCAGGTTGAGCATAGAGGGCAAAAAGACATAATTGTAATCTCAATCATTATACTGCAACTCAAGCGTAATGATTGTTGTGACTATACTTAAAAAAAAAAAGTCGGTATGTGAGATAATAAAGACTACATGGATAAATGCAGTTAAGAAGATTTGATTATAATGAGTTAATAGTTTGTGATTTTTTTTGTATACTATAGCATTATTTACAGTAGGTTATTTTATCATATATTGTATTATTTTTAATGTTTTACTTGGGATATCTATTGTATTTTCTGAACCTGTAAGGCAATTATTTCAGTCTAATCTACATGATGCACTTTGATGGTATTGTGGTCATCCCCTGTTTACCTTTTGTGAGATTAGTGTCAGGATATTCCACTGATGTTGCGTTGTAGGCCCACACACAGTTTTGTACGCTGCTTTTTGACAGTAACTTCTTAAAATTCAGTTTTTGTTTGCTCTTCACAACATGTCTTACATTGCATGACCAGTACTTCATCATATGGTTGAGTCAACTGTTTTTCTTCATCTTTGGTTGTTGTACTGATGTTCGGCAATATGCAAGGCTAGTGCTTTGCAAGTTATAATGTGGTAAATCTGAAGTTTAATCATAGCAATCAAAAATAGCTTAAAAATCAGGAGTACTTTTCAATAAATCTGGCTGGTTGTATGTGCTGTTTTGTAGTTGTCTGCACTGTCGTTGATTCTGTAGCACCCCCTTAGTAGGGGCCCCACCAGGATGAATCTGAGGTACTTTAGCTAGCGGGAGTTTGTGAAAAGCTGGCAGTCTGTCTGCATTATTTCTATGTTTGCCTTGTTGTTTTTAATCAAAATTTGAGCATAACCTAAAGCACTTTAAGCAGCAATATGAAAATCAAGACATGATGTGGTGTTTGTCTTGTCAAGTTCGAGTTTAGGGGACTAGTTTTCTCCTGTTCGAGTTTTTGGACATTAACATTATGCTATTTCATTTGGATATAGCCACCATTTGGCCAAAATGTGTATTTATTTGCTCTCTGTATTATTTAGCTATGTGATGACATATTCCTGGTTATTATATTCACTCTCTGCCCAGCTGATTTTTCTTAAACTGTCGAAGGAGGACTGTGCAACTTATTGGTAAAATCCACAGTGCCAACCATGGTTCTGAAATATCATCAGGCTGCTCTTTGTATTCATAACTTTCTTTCTACGCCGTCCTTTTGTCTCAGCAGTCATCTTGGATCTGTCTTACATCATCATCATAGCCTGTCCACAGTATGTTTCTGGCCAACAGATATGCCACCATCTTGATGATTTTGTCTTTCCACTGCAAAGTCTACCAGGGGATCTGTGAGCTTTCCAAGTTTACCATTTGTGAATGGAAAAACAATACGCTAGGTTCTCAGTTTTGTCCATTTTATGTATTGCTTATTTAGTGTGAGATTTATCAACACTGGCTAGTATCTTTGCTATGAAGTCCAGCAAATACACAGGCTTTTTTTTTTTTTTTTTTTTTTTTTTTTTGTATGCCAAATATGCCGGTGGCATGCTGGGTAGGGGTTGGCACTCTATTTAAACGCCAAAACTGCCTGGGTCTGACGCAGCCTCACTCCCTCAGACACGGCCATGAGAACGACAGAAACACCATCAACCAGGAGAAGGCATTAAGATCAGAAACAAAGAGAAAAGCACATGGCTTCAACATCTGGGAGCAAGGGATTTTGTCTCTAAAAGTAGTACATAGACTACAGTGTCTCTTATTGACCCATGTGGGACCCGACGTCTAGTTTATACACAGTTTCAGGGGTTTGCCACTCCCACTTCTCCATATGTCAAAACCGGGCAAACCAGGCGCCAAATCAAGCATAACCAAAGACAATGGCGAAAAATGGGTCAATAGCCTCAATAATAGGCAATAGGCTATTTTTCAGGGCTTATTATACTGGTCCTCACCCCCTCCTCAATGAGCTATCATCTTTGCACCTGCCTTTCGCTAGGGGCAACATGTCTGATTTAGGAAGATTCAGACCACACCGACCTCCATTTTAATAGAATACACATACAGATAGTGGCACTATACATACATACAGATACTAGACCCAGGCAGTTTTGACGTTTTAAATAGGGGTTGCTGTACATTATATCTTTTTTATATTGGCATGTTACATACTGTAATGTAAGAAAGATCCAAATCTTACATTTGGTAACCTCAAAAATAAAGGGGGATCCAGATGTAGATGATTGCCCTGATGGCAAGCATAATAAGGACAGGTATTTGCACAATATGGAAAATGAATCATTTATTCAAGTGTACGCTGGCAACTGTTTGCACATCCTCTCTGAGAATAGTTGTGACTCATTGTGTCTCATTACCATAAAACTAAAGGAGAGGGAAGTATCCCCCAACCAAGGTAGGGAGAGATATTAAAAGGGGGAGGAAGGACAGGAGTTAGGTGGGGATGGGACAACATGTAGCTTCCATGCATCTCTAATTATCGACCTTGTTTCTGTTGCTCTATGGGTGCACTGAAAAATACATTAAATCCACATCTGCTGCAACAAAGCATGGGAACAAATAAAAGAATTGCAAGATGAAGGGAGCTTGATGGATTTCCAGCTTGGCTTATTTTTAGCTGCTGGAATATGTTTCTCATGTTTGATTGAAATGGATCGCCTTCCACAGCTACAGGCTGGCCTCATAGCATATAGCTAAAAGGAACCCAATCATTATTCATTACAGCAGTGGTGGAAGATACAGAGGAAGACTACAACTCCCATCTCAAATATGATAGTTTCCTCTCCAAAAGCTCCCATTACCTGACCTTCAACTGAAACTAACATTGCCATTTTTACACCTTTAATGGAGCCAAATAATCTCATTACTTCAATGCGATGTGGAAAGAGGATATTGAAACAAGAAATTATAGTTTGAGGGTAGCAATCCATATTCATCTTTTGAACCGTGAAAGGTACAGTCAGACTTTCTTTTTGCATCTCATTGCTTTTTTTTTTTTTTTTTTTTTTTTTTTAACCGTCCGGTAAACATAACCCATTATATCAATTTTTTAATCATCCCTGTTGAGTCTAGAATGACGGGCTTTGATGATGGTGACTGTCCACAGTGTCAGGTCTCCCAAAAAGAAGCCAAGTTCACACAGATAACCCCTCCTCCCGTGCTCCATTCATGATTAGGTAGCTGGCACATGGCAACTCAAACAGGGCCCTGAAATTTGATTGTGTTAACGGGATTGGGGTGAGGTCGTGGGCTGCAAAGACCCATGGTAATCACCCACAGGGATAAGTGATGGCTTCAAAGTAAATCAAACTGAAAAGACCCCCTTTCCCTCTTAACATGTCCCTGCAGTGATTTGAAGCCATTTTATGGGGTTTTAAAACACATCACAGGAGGCTGTTTACTCTCTCTCTCTCTCTCTCTCTCTCTCTCTCTCTCTCTCTCTCTCTCTCTCTCTCTCTCTCATTCATTTTTGGCACGTGTGCATACATCCCACTCAGGTCAGGAATTTTGGCCCTAAGGCATTCATATTTTCAGCATTTTCCAGCAAATATTCTCAGTGCATAGGGCCATTGTATTAAAGTATTAAGTCCCTATCTGTCCCAGAGAACCATCTAATAGCCAATTTCATGCAAGAATGATGAAGACAAAAGTGGAGGGTTATTAGTGGAAAGGAGAATAGTTTGGTGTCACACCTCAGGGATCTTTGATAAGACATGAACAGGGACAACTACGGACAGTGGCAGTTGTGAGACAGTGGGAAGAGCTCTTTGTAACTCAGTGATAAAGTAAACAAACCCACAACAAGGGAATGGCATGTCTCTCAGATTAATACACAGAGAGACAATGACAAGGATTGACAGTCTTATTTGTGTTTGGAGCTTACTCACCCTCGTCAGCAGAGCTTTGGATTGGCTTGACATTTCAAATGTTTATATGAAAGTGTAAGGCACTATGCCTGTCTGGTTGACTGGTACACCCATTAGCCTCTTAACATAATGTCAAGATTCTAAAGAAGAGAACAAAGAAAATCACTGGTACTCAAAAATACTCAAAAATACATTTTTTAAATCCCTGCCGACATTTTAGATGTATTTCTGATACGCACAGTGCTGCCTGTTAGACCTCTCTCATGTTGTGCACATGGATGTGAGTGCATTCATGTATGTGAAAGTGAGAGCAGGGGAGGGGTCGGGCATGGGAGTGGATGTCTATCTCAATTATCTCTCTGAAATGAAGACCAATTCTTTTCATCTTTTTAGATGGCAGTAGCCATCCAGATCAATACAACACATGTTGTGCATTAAAGGTCTCTTTCTTAGTGAGGATTAAAGCATGAATGAGTACTTAAAGGGCCAAAACCATTCTTTGATCTATGAACACATAAAAGAAATATCAGAGGGAGGCATATTCCCCCTCCATATTTTTCTGATTCAGTAAATGGAGTTTGATTAACATCCCAATGATTGTAATTTGGAACAAAGAGGAACATTTTTGGCAGTACAAACTCTATGCATTTATAAATACACACAGAAATGACAAATGGAAATAGATGAATTATGGAAATTTTTAATCACTGACAACTTGTGAAACATTTGTGATCAATGTATTTTCCTCTAGTGTTGAGGATCACTTGGTTTTAATTCAAATCTAACCTTCCACTACTTGTTCTGTCTCTTCTTCCAGTACAACGACAGTCTGCCCTGTTGGCCACTAGCAGCTCCACTGGAATGGGTTGGTTTTGGGGGTTAAGTGCCTTGCTCAAGGACACATCAGCCATGTTGAGGGAAGGGAGAGCACTGTCCATTTATTCCCCCCACCCACATATTCCTGCCGGTCCAGAGATTGTGTCTGTTGCAGATTCATTGATGCTACTTATGTTGAACAAAGGCAGAATTTCTCAACCACCTGATCCTGGTTGATAACAGCTTTTATGTGAACCTAGACATTAGTCTAAAAAATTAATCCTTAGTCTCAATACTAATACATACATGGTTAAATTAATTTACTGATTGATTGGTTATGTTATCTAATGACATCAGGGTCATGTATCCATATCATGCCTCCCAGCTGTTGAGTAAAGAAATGGCAAAATATAATCTCCAGACAAATTTTAATTGTATTTAGTGTGAACCAGAGACAGTTCAATATGGAGGCAGTGTAGGGTTGAATGGGAGGTTTTGTAGCTCTAAGGATGACAAGTCTGTCAGCACAGCACAGCACACACTGTCTGTCCACAGGTGAAATTTTCAGGTTTATGCAACTGCAGAGTTGTGTTTATCAGTACATTTGCCATATATATATATATATATATATATATATGTATATATATATATATATATGTATATATATATATATATATATATATATATATATATATATATATATATATATATATATATATATATTTATAATGTAATAATCCTACATACAACTGTTATCTCCCTCTTGTGGGTAGCTTGCCTGACATGACAAATTTAAAGGACAGCTGGTGATTGGCGTAAGCCCACGCATCAAGTGTAAAAAAGCCATTTTGCTGTGACAAAGGTGTCATTTGAAAGAAACATTCTATGTTGTAACAATTTATTTTTTTGTAAATATTTAACATGAATGGCTGTGTGTGTTATGTCAGAGCATTAGATAGAGATAATGACTTGTTTGTCCTAAATTTACAAAGATGGCACCAGAGTGAGCTGACTTTTCTTAAAAGGGACTTTGGTGTTTAGAGGACCAAAATATATGGAGCAAGCCCAGTGTCCCATGTGGGAGGCATCAAGCCAAGTTTAAAAAATTAAGATTTGAACTAGTTTAAAAGTTTGAAAAGTTTGAAATAATTTTGGTGAGTGTTTAAGATTCAACTGCCATTAGAACACTTGGGAAAAAAAATGGGTTTGTAATTTTGGTTTGAATATTTGTGAACAATGTATCACATAAACTTTGTTTTATATTTTATCTGTGTATAAATAGAGACAGCAGACACAGTATAATAATGTCAGCACTCCCACATTTTACTAAGTCCGTACAAACAAGTTGGTGAAAATATTTGTCATTACAATCAACGTTCAACTCACACTTCTTTCTGACTGGCCTGTCAAACAAAGCATCAGGGCTCTCCATGAGGCACAATCCCACGGTGAACCTCATGTCTTAACTCACAGTGAGAACCTGAGTGTCATGGCTGTCGCTATCCGTGGTGCTGAAGTCGAGGAGAGCTCCATCTCGTGCATGAAGAATTCCCTTGCATTCAGTTACACACGTTTCTTGTTTAAGTTTTTCCCAAAATCAAGTTTCCAGCCATTATCCAGGTAGTACTGCCTTTAGTCTTTCTCGCAGGCTTGTTCCACTGTCGTTCCATCTGACAGTTAGTGTTAGGTAAGCTATTCAGGTGTTACTAGTTTTTTTTTTTTCCTCCATGTTTTGTAGATTATGCAGGCTTGTTGCTTTCTTGTCTGTTGTCCCTGCCTTTTTTGGTGAAGAAGCAAGCTATTTTTTTTTTTTTTTTTTTCATTTTCATTTCCATCTGTCTCTTGCCCGTCTCTACATCTGGCTCCAAAACCGAACTGTGTCACTGAGAGTTTATAGGGTCTCCATCCACAGTCACTCAATATTCCCAAGGCAGTCTTTCCCTCCATACTGCATTAACATGTTTCTCAGTTGAATGAGATGCCCCTTTGGTGGCCATTCTCTCTAAATTTGCCTTTCCAAACAGTGAGTGTGGTTGGAGTGGCACATTTATTGGGCCCTAGGAGGAACAGCAGGGCACAAGCGGGACTAAAATGATGTATCTATCTATATCTACAGCCATCTCTCTCTCTCTGGATAGATAGATAGACTGAGTGGAACGATAAAAGCTTCACTTTGTAGATTATGTTAATATCAAGAAAACAAAAATAAGGAGTGCAAAGACAATGAAAAGGGAAAGAGTAGCTCAATGGGCAGGTCAGAAAGGCAAATATGCATCAACTTTAATATCAGTAGCTTGAAGAGAAAAATGAAAGTCATTGACTTAACAATAGTGGGAGACATTTTGGGAAAAGGATCATTGGTCAAGTGATCTTGTGTAGCTTGAAAGAGGAGGGAGCCTAGGACTGAGCTCTGAAAGGGAGGGAGCGGGTTCAGAGTTCCCCTCCACAATAGCTGATAAGTGTAGGCCTACACATAAAGTATAAAATATAATGAATGAGATACATTTTATTTAATTTTTAATTACATATACAGTATCTCTCTCTCTCTCTCTCTCTCTCTCTCTCTCTCTCTCTCTCTCTCTCTCTCTCTATATATATATATATATATATATATGTATATGTATTGCTCTGTCTGCTTCTAGCAAGGTCAGAGAGGTTCAGCTAATTGCACCCCAAAGCTGCGAAAAATGTAGTGTACTGCTCAAGGACACTTCAGCAGGGTACATACTCACCCAGACAGCACTTGAATCTGGGTCCATCAAATGAAGGGTGGTCTCTCCAACCATTTGGCAAGTTATAAAAGTAAAAAATATATGAAAATTACCAATCTGGACCTTTTCATACCAGAGGTGTTCTACTCAACTCCAGAATAAAAACAGAAAAAGCTATGGCAATTTCTTAAAATAAAATAAAATAAAATAAAATAAATAAATAAAATTACAACTACATCACACATAAAGGGTGAGTGGTAGAGCTTGAGTGGCCAACTCCCAATTGTGCAAAGAACAGTGTGAAATGCTGCTGCTGTCTGCCGGAGAGAGCGCTGACAGGATTTCAGAGCGTGGAGAATGGAAATGAGAAGTGCTACTGGAAGTGGCTGGGCTCCTTCCTGGAGGAGTTATTGGTGTCTTCTGTCTGCCTCTGATTACCTTGCCGGCCCAATTCCCACAATTCCATGTCTATTTACTCCCCATCTTTATTTACATGGATCTTATAGGCCATGTCTCCTCTATTTTAAAGAGAATGTTGCTGTGAATATGTGAATCCATACTGATTTATGTGGTGGCTAACTAGAATATTTGAACTATTGTGCTTTGTTCGCTTTTATTCATATTTACAGCTATTTTGTATTTACACATTAACTGAAGACATTGTCCAATAGCATCACATTTTAATGACAAATTTAATTGCAGTGTACAGTGCTTTAAGTTGCTAACTTTTTAAGTCTTATCTCAGGATTAGACAACTATTTAGTCAGTCCAGCTATTATTAGGTGTGAATTCACAACAAATTAAATTTACACTTGTAAATTAATACTTTGAATAATAATAAAAAAAAGTTTGCCCCTGGATGCAGAGACAGTAAGTGGTCGTGTCTTTGTCTCCCCAGAATGACCCATGTTGGTCCTTGACTGCTCACAAACTGAATAATGTATGTGTGTCTGTGTGTATGTGCATGGCTGTGTGCATGTGTCATATTACTGTTTTTATATTTATTTTTGGATTATTGTGTGTATGTGAATGTGTGTGTCCCTGTGTGTGTGTGTGTGTGTGTCCCTGTGTGTGTGTGTGTGTGTTGGGGGGAGGTATTAGCTTGCAGTGATTTTAAAGCAGTGCAATATAATTAAATGCTTGGCTTACTCATCTAGCTCTTAAAATTCCAGAGGCTCACCATGACGAGCCTTTGTCCTTAAATTCACAAATTACACACTAAAAGAGGACAAGAGGAGAAGACCTCTAAAGGGGAAATCAGCTTGACCGTCTGCACGAGCTGTTGCATGGCAGAGGGTTCCTTGCTCTTAATTATTTTCATGAATTTTGCATCACTCACAGATAAGCAGGACACTTCAAACAGCTGAGAAGCACCAGCGGAACAATACAGCCCACAGGCAACCATCAGCTGTCAAGCAGCCCGCTCACTCACCACAGGTCTTTCTTAAGGCAGCGAAAGCACCTCTAAACCAGCAGATCATCAATAGGACAGCAGGGGACAGTGGGGTTAGCTCAAGGAGGAAGGAAACCAGACGTTAATGTTCATGTGTTTTGCAGGGAATAATACAAACAACCTAAATGGCAGCTAATAAGCTACCACTTCAAAATATATTTTTGATGTAGTCTTGGTTTATAGCCCTTGAACTCCAAAGAGCACTTAAAGCAACATTGCTCAGAGATAAGAAATGCTTAAGATATTAAAGAGAAAGAGCATGGGGCATTTTCTCACTCTTATACTGAGGGCTGGGGGTTGAAATCATTGTCTTATCTTTCACAAACAGCCAGCGAGCGGTCTGCAGATAATTTCAGTGCTTTCCTCTAAAACATTTTGTATTCCTATTCTTACTGACACTTACTTTCCCCGACACATGAAGGCATCTTTCAGGTACGCACAATGGTTTCAGGTAAAGAAACAATATCTGTCAACATGTGGTTTATAGAACGTTGGAAAGGGTCAGGCTAGCCTCACAGGGATTTTTCTCGTGTGGCTTTACTGGATGAAAGCAACCATATGTTTTTCCTCACTGTCAGCACTTGACAGAAAACCCTTAGAGAACGTTGTTAACAACAGGTGAATGGAGGCCCTGGGGGATAGCCTTATTGGCACAACAGAATTAACAATTTGATTGCATCATTAGCATTCAGTTGTGCTCTTGGGTAGGGAAATGGTATTTGTATCCCTAATGTTTTGTGCAGATGCACTTGTAGTCTTTGTGAAAAAAAAAAAAAATCTCTCTCTCTCTCTCTCTCTCTCTCTCTCTCTCTCTCTCTCTCTCTCTCTAGATAGATAGATAGATAGATAGATAGATAGATAGATTTTTTTCTCTCTAAACAAACAAACAAACAAAAAGGCTTTCTTTAACTAGCCATTAATAAAACTAACAAAATGATTACTTGTAAACTCCACTGGATGAAATCTGATATTTCCAAACAGTTCACCTTGCCAAAGAGCACATGTGCATTTGGCATTCAGCGAGCACAGTGCAAAATGTGGGACTTCTGCTACATTTCCAACATACAAATCATATGTTGTGAATCAAGATGACAGCAATGACAGTAAATTGAAAATGTACATCAAGGCAAAAGCCCATTTCATTTGCATCAGTCATGCAGCTCCTGCAATTGTGCTATGTGACAGTATCACCTGTCACATGCTGTTGTCAGTTTGGGCAGGGAATACAGGCATAGCTAATAGAGGTGAATATATTGTAATATGCCTCAGTGTCTGGACATGGACTATGGCAGGTTTCTGTCCCGACAGAATTTCAAGGAGTGAGAAAAACCACCAAACCAATATTTCCTACTGGTGTTTGAATTTAAACGATCTAATAATTATGCATTAGTTTTAATTTTCATATTATTTCCAACTGAACAATTAATTACAAAGACCTTTGGAAATTATATAAAGTGCTTTGATTCAGATACATTGTCATTGTAAGGGATGTACAGTTCACAACAGTGTTAATGAGGTTATGACACAATTTATACTGTATTTAAAGCAATGTTGCATTAATTTATTTATTACAGTAAAATAACTCTTTACATTTTGATAGTCATCACTGTTGGTCTTCTTTCCACTGTACAATTTACTGCCAGCCTGTGGTTATTTCCTGGCTTACATTTTTAAAATGTTTAGCGTCCCATGAATAAGCTCCTCCTCTGCCCAACCTCTTCAGCCCCTCGCTGCTTCAGCTTCATCCAAAGTATCTCAACACATTCGTCAGATAATTTCAGATCAGTTGGACGAGTGCCTCTGTCACTGTGATCAGCATCATGGTGAAAACAAAAGTTCATTCAAAGTAGCCCACCTTGTAGCTGAACATCTGCAGCTTGACCACATTTTTGAATTGGAGGTCACAGGCAAAATAATCCCAGCAATCCACCAAGAGCTTTGTGAGAGTGAAATTTTCCCTCATTGCCATCCCCAAAACATTTTTTTTCATCTTAACTTTCAGTTAAGCTGGAACTCTCAGCACCCTCTAGTGATTAAAAATAAATAAACAATAATAATAATAATAATAAAAAACAACAAACAATTAGTGCAGCTTAAAAAAAAAAAAAAAGCCACAAGTGGACAGTCCGGTTTCATAGCAGCTTCTTTACACATTTATGTAACATGTTATGTTTCAAATTTCAAGATGTCTGAATTATCAATCAATCAATCAATAAAATAAAATAAAATTGTGTCAGTATTCATATTGTTTTATTGAAGGTTCACCTGTTCAGGTGTTGTGACTGTTAAAATAGAAAATAATAATAATAAAATAGAAATTTAATCAGAGTTGTGAAATTTGAAATTTACTGTAATGTAATTACATAATACTCTTCCTTCATCAACTTGTCAGTTATTCATTTATTCATTTACTGAGTCACACAAGAAGCCTCTTATGAGCTTTCTGTATTTCATTGTTCCTACACTCTTAGAAATAAGGGTTCCAAAAGGGTTCTTCTTGAGGGGCTGAGGTTCTACCCAGAACCATTTGCTTCTGAAAAACCCTTTTTTGAAGAAAGGGTTTTTCAAGGGTTCTTTGTAACACTAAAGGTTCTGGTAAGAACTGTTTTGATCCAGAGAACCCATTCTGGAAGAAAGAGTTCTTCAAGTATTGTTGAAAGCATGGGTATAAGATCCTCACCCTACATCCTACATTAATGTAATTAAACTTCCCTCACTTTCATCTGATTCTATTCCACTGTCACCATTAGTACTGTATGTGCCCATATGCTGATTGCTCTCATTGGACCATGCATTATTTTATTGTTTGTAGATAGTTAACAGCTTCATTTGGTGCAGTGTAAGTGTACCTTGGATTGATGCTTTTGTCTTCTCTCCCTGCCATGTCACCATTGCTGGAGATTACATGATGTGATTATGATACATGATTATAGCATGATGTGTCTGGCCTGAGTCCTATCATCATGTTGCTGATTCCACAGGACCTATGCTCACTTTTGACTTGTTTTCCCCTGGGACCGACAAAGCCTCTCCTCTTCTGTTGGGCTGTCTTCTCCCCTCCTTATCCATCATTGTTCCAAGATTTTTAAATAAAACAAAATTCTCATTAAAATTGTTTGAATGTGTCCTCAATCTCAACATTGTAAACAACCACAATATAGTATAAGTAATGAAATAATTGTTTTGCCTGATCTGTAGAATATGATATGGTTCTTCATAGAAGATGTAACCTTTATAAAAGGTTCACCAGACACCAAAATGGGTTCTCCTATGGGGACAAGCTGAAGAACCTTATATGGTTCTAGTTAGCACTTTTATTTCTAAGAGTGTATATTACATTGCTCATCAGAGTGGTTAAGAAATGAGGCCCTTGGGACGAGGGGACTTTCTGTGGTCAGGTACTGAGTGTGCACCAGGCCTCAGCTGGACTATGTGGCATCCTGATGGGCTGTGCAGATAGGCAGGCCCCAGAGAGCGCCGGTGCTAATTGGCTTGGTGGTTAGCTCTGGGGTCAATTGCGGGCCAGGTCCCCAGGTCATCAGGAAACCCAGTGTCGAGCACAGCACTGCGGTTGTGCTCCCTCGGGGGCATGGCCATTACACTCCTCCAGACATCAGAGGACTATTGATCCATTAGGAGGAATAGAACCTTTTTTTTTTTTTTTTTTTTTTTTTTTTTTTTAGCATTATTGTCTTTGAGAGGGATGACGGTAGAATTATTTCTTAAAGTAATGTTCTTGTTTATTGGCTTTTCTAAGCTAAATGCCCTTCATTTCCTTACATTCCGCTTATGTTTGCCTTCTTGCAAGACCTTGATTCTATCAGGAAACTGGGATAATGACCACTTGGGAAGAGGGATAATCCTGGCTCTTTGTCTCAAATCCTCACCAGTCAGACTCTGCCCTTGTCAACAAACAACTTTTTCATCCTGTGATTCGAATG
Organism: Myripristis murdjan; assembly: GCF_902150065.1. Lineage (NCBI taxonomy): Eukaryota > Metazoa > Chordata > Actinopteri > Holocentriformes > Holocentridae > Myripristis > Myripristis murdjan. Next base: position 24,503,852 of record NC_043985.1, read on the forward strand.
CATTGTTTCTGAACATGAAGCCAACTCAAGCTTTCATTATTCTAAATATTATTATTCTAAATGTTCTAAAGAAATCACTCTTCTTTGGCAGTGGATGTATTTATAGGTATGCTCAGAAAGGATATTGCAAATGGTTTAGTTCTCCACTCCTCTTGGACCGAAAGGTGACCACAACTTCAGCTGGGTCTTCTTCCTGACACCTGACACCTGACACCTGTCAGGTGACAGGTGTTGGCAGTTCCCGTGGTAGGTTCCCGTGAGGGTTGCCATGGAAGGCAAAAAGGGGCAAAGTTGTGTGTGTCTGTGTCCATGTGTGTGTGTGTGTGTGTTTGTGTGTGTGTGTGTGTGTGTGTGCCTGCTCAAAGACACCTACATGTTGGGGTGTGGGGAAGAAGTCTGAGAGATACTTTCCCGTGGGGGTTGCCATGGAAGCCAGAAAGGGGTATAAGGTGTGTGTGTGTGTGTGTGTGTGTGTGTGTGTGTGTGTGTGTGTGTGTGTGTGTGGTGTGTGTGTGTGTTTGTGTGTGTGTGTGTGTGTGTGTATGTGTGTGTGTGCCTGCTCAAAGACACCTACATGTTGGGGTGTGGGAAAGAAGTCTGAGAAATACTTTCCCGTGGGGGTTGCCATGGACGCCAGAAAGGGGTATAAGGTGTGTGTGAAGTTAGGATTTATCCATTAGGAGCACATTCTCCTGAAGTGACTGTGATATTGTCAGGAAAATCCCCTCTTTTCTTACCTTTTGGGACAGAGAGACCAATACGTTTAAGTCACTTCATCTTATATCCCAATAGCTACCGAGCGAAAGAGGCCCCTGAGAGTCAAATAGATCAATGAGGATAAACGGTACCAAAATGGTTGCCCAGCCCAATAAATTATTGGACTGAGACCAACTCCCCTGACAGAAAATGAGTGTGTCTGGTTTTTGCCAGCAATCAATTCAGGGAGGGCAGGATGACAGAATATTAGTTTATCTCAGTTTCAGAATAGTGTTGATTTTTAGAGTGTGTTATGTGTCCTACATATAGTCAGCAGTCTGTGGAGGCTCTCAGTCACCCTGGTCATGGTTAACCAAGGACAGTTGAACTGAGGGCAAAGGGACTTGTTTGTAGATCCCTGAAGATGTTTCACTTCTCATCTTCAGCTCGGAGTTCCAGGTATTTAACCCGCGTGGCATTGTTTTCAAGGTCATTGAATCATCTGGCTCATTAGTGCTCCTGCCTATTGTGACGACCATCATTATAGTCACATATAACCACATATAGTCAGAAAATCTCTTTCAAACACGGTTTATAAAACTTTCATATCACATGATTAGCACCTACTAAACTTTTTCACTACTACTTCAAAGGAATTAATGCAAAACATTGTCACATGGATAAAGAATGACATGGCAATCAGCCCAGATGATGGCATTAAAATAAGTTACACGGATCAATGCTGTTTTTTGCTAAATCACATCAATACCATTCTTAGCTCAGGCTGGAATGAAAAATTGATTGTGTTTCAGTCCAAACGTTTAAACAACAGGTTGAGTAAGCATGCCAAATTATGTACTTAAACTTTTTATGTAGTAATATATATTTTTTGTGAATTTTTATCATGTAAACGTGTTACAGTGTGGCTCCAAGAAAAGTTTTGTACCAAGTACAGTCGACAGATGGGTCAGAAAATAATTGTAAGTAAGGATAGTGGCAAAGGGAATACAGTATACTGTGCTCCATAAATTACACTGTGTTTTACAATGAGTTAATACATGGTGGCACGGCCGCCTCACAGTAAGATGGTTCAAGTCCTGACCCTGACACGTCCCATGTGAAGTTGGCGTGCTCTTCAGGTGGATTGGACACTCTAAATTGTCCACAGATATAAATGTGTGGGTGGGTGATTTTCTGTCCTGTACCTATCCAGGGTGTTTCTTTGCTTTCCATCTCCTGTATGCTGGGGTAGGCCGCAACCCTGCTACAGTCCTAAACTGGAAAAAGCAAGGGGGTAGAGTGAATAAATTAGTAATATGGAGTTTACTTCTTCAGCCATCCAATTTTTAATTATCATTGCTGTACAGCAGTATTGTAGTATATTATCTATGGGTAAATAAGACAGAGAGATGAGTGCTCCATGTTTATGCAATATGGAAAATAGATCTCCATTTGTGCTTTAATGGTCTTGGAGAAGCTTATTTTGTGTTGTTTTGCATTTGAATGCAATATATTACAGCAACAGGAACATTAAATCCATCATTTTTGGTGTCTGGTTACTGTTGCACATGAACTACATAAATTATTGAATATTTGCTTAGAATAATAATCAGTAAAACAGCAATAAATGTATTTTTTTATGTAGCAACTAGTCATACTTGGCTCTACATGTACCATAGTTACTGCAGTCTGCAAATGGGTTCTCTACTTCTAGGCAAATTAAATCTATTAAGCAGATAAGCAATATTTTACAATATCTGATTCTGAGAATTTATGGCTTACACTTTATCCACTCTTACACTCCTTTCTTTGTAAAAGAAGCGCTGCTCTGGCAAAATGTGTGCCTTATCATTCTACAGTGAATTATTGCTAATAAAATGTCAATGTCATTGTCTTTGTTCTCCTTATTACTTCAGTTGAACAGTTTAGACTCACAGCTCCAGTGTTTAATCACCTTGCTGTTGCAATTAAAAAGGCCCAAAAGTTTCTTTAAATGATACAACTGGCAATTAGTTTGTCAAAGACTAAAAATGAAACAAGAGAAAAAAAAAACATTTTAAATGTCAACTTTTAGTAAATAAAAAACTTAAAGTTTAATTATATTTTTAGTCTGTTATATCTTTTGAAGTGCTTTCTCAGGAACATGGCTGTCTTCAACTAATCAGTCGTAATGTTTTGTGATGTTGGTGTAGAATTAGATAATTAGGCCACAAATAGTCCAGGAAAAATGTAAGTAGGTATCGTCCATTGCCTATAGTGGTGTCATGGTTGGTAAAATGGAAGCTATTTGAAACACCAGGCGATGAAATATGTAAAGATACTGTAAGTTCACTCACAAAGATACTGTACATAGGACAATTTGTTCTCCTCACAGCATCAAAGGTTAAAATTCCTCTAAAATCCCCACTGCATGAATTTTGACAACAATACAGGGATTTTAAACTAAAATATGGAATTTTCCATTGAAATGTCCTTTGTTGCCATCATTGGGTGTAGAAAAGTTCACGAAACTGTGAGAATCTGAAGTCCTTTACCTGCAGAGAGTATCGTACTCTGCATTCATTTTGTCGGGATTTGTGCATGTTTTCAGGAAGCTTACAGTAACGGACCAAACAGCGCAGCAACACTGGAAATTGGGGAGGCATTGTAGGAAATAATTCAAGCGAGACCAGTCTATGAGCGAGATGCAACAAAGAAATTTCTGATCTTGTTAATATTATAGTAAAGAATTCTCCGTCCTGCTGCTGTGATGTGTTTAATGACCTCAAACAACACCGCCGTTACAACCCTGCCTCCGCTTTTGCCTCTTTGTTAGCAAATACATTATTATGACCTCCTCCATGTCACAATGTTTGCTGTTGTCAGAGACATTTGACTCTGAGCTGCCCTCTAGTGGATGTGCTATTTAGCTTCCGTGTCAACATAAAGGATATATCAAAGTATCTATCTATCAAAGAGGACTAGTAACGTGCTTCAGTCTAAAATGGAGCTGCAGTAATGGTGTCAGACATGGATTTTCTCAAATTTACCACTACAAGCCTCCAAAGTGTATGTTTTTAGTGAGTGAACATTTGCAAACATTTACTCACGTACCGTATTTCACCAATTAATCGCCCAGCCGCAAATAGCCTCCTGGTTCTTTTAAACGCCTGGGGTCTGCACCCATTTTGCGTATTAAACACCCACCCGAATAACCGCTGGGGCAATTATTTGCATTATATTGAGGTAACCCAAAATAAGGCTATTCACCTTATTTTTTGCAGAAGTAAACAGTTAGCCGCACAATAACTGTGCGGCACTTCTGTTTTCTGTCAAAATAAGAGAGCTAGCTAATGTTAGAAAAAAAGGGTGTACCGTAATCTTAAATCGACCGACTGTAAATATGTTGGACGGTAACTGTCATCACAAAAATGGCCTGGTGCAGGTCTATTCAAAAATAAATAAAGGCCTGCAGCGAATAGCCTCCTGGTTCTTTTAAACGCCTGGGGTCCAAGTTGATTTTGCGTATTAAACGCCGGGCAATTAATTGGGGAAATACGGTATCTCTGCAGTGACAGTAAGACTTATCTGGCTATCTTTGGTCTTTAGTCCCAACGATGTTGCTACCCTACGAAAGAAAAGTCAGCCCAGCCTTCTGTTTTACTGTAGAAAAATGAGACCTCCCAAAACTCCATTACAACTAATGACTTTTAAGAACTCTTAAATGTTGGTGGACGATGAAGATCGTACTCAAGTACAATGCTAAATAAGAAAATCCCTGTTTTTGACTGAATTTACCATCCTTTTAAAGGTCACGGCAAAAAGATAAAACGTGGTGTGGCTCAGAATACCTGAAAACAAGAGGGGAAAAAAAGCAGAGAGACCATAATTGAAAGGCCGCACTTTGTTCAGTTGACAAATATTTTGTGGACATATGGGAATATGCTCCCGACAGTAGATCTTTTAATACTCCTTTGTCCTTAACTTGGACGTAATTAAATTTCCTTGAAAAATTGTCACTGCAGTCCCTAGTTCATTGGGTATTTTGCTTCACTTGATTGTTTTGGTTATATATTATATTAAATGCTGTTTAGTCTCATACCTGAAAACCAGTGCATTATGGGATGAGTGTTATCTGTCACAAGGCGTTGGCCATGCTTATTTGAGCTGTAATTAACACAACAAGGTTTCAGCCTCTTCAGGATGACATTATTTAGAGGACAATTTCACACCCAATAACTCTCAATAAATCTGAAATCAACATAGTGCAAAGCTGTTTTGGGGATATGTGCAAGAGGATTTACACTGTATATAACCTTTTCTCAGTTTTCAGTGATATACACCATATATTCTATGTATTACAGAGTTTGTGTAAAAGGCCCTAAACCTTGTTTTCCAGAGTTTAATTGAGTTACAGCACTAGCCCAGGGCTCCTTTGGCCTTTAGGTGCTCTTTCAAGTCAACGGTTTGATTTATAGAATCCAAAAATGTTTCTAACAACCATGAAGCTGATGTATTTCCTGCTTGCAAATTATATACCAATTCAGTATATCATTAACCTCATTCACCACAGCATATTTGAGTCAGGGCGGTTGGAGAGGGAGCGCCACATGTGCTCTTTCAGTTTGAGCGTCGTAAAAAAACAAAAACAAAATGATGATGCCACACAATACTGTGTTTTCTCATTCAAAGTTCAAGAAAGCTCAAGTCAGCTGGATAGTTGCAGAGCAGCTACATTATTGATTGATGCCAATCAAGCAACGTTTCAACATTCATCAGGTTTTCTTGAAAGCGATATTATGGGACGACACAAAATAGATTGTTTTTGATGTGGAATGGGTGGCACTATTTGTTGTTAAATGCTTTGCAGATTTCTATGATTAAAAAAAAAGAAAAAAAAGAAAAGGCCACAGGAGTGCCAACTTTCAGCAGTATTATATCTGAGCAGAGTCATACTAGACTGAAATGCCAGATGTGACTGAGGTAATTACTATCCTCTATTATGAATATATAATAAGCATCCACATAAGGTGCTGCAAGAGTCATATATATATATATATATATATATATATATATATATATATATATATATATGTGCTGTGTATACAGTATATCACAAACATGTATATTTAAACAATAATCTTAAATTAATTATCTTAAAAAAACAATAATAAAAACACAGATACACCTACTTCTGTAGTTTCTCTGTTTCATTTGTTTCAGTGTTTCATGCCATGATGATTAAAAAGGATGTTTAAGGAGCCTGGAGGAAAGGGTGCATCATTTGAGTTTGAAGATTATTATTATTATTATTATTATTATTTTTTAACAGCCACTTCTCTGGCCAACATTCACTGTCAACTCTTTAGGTGTGAAGGCAGAGGATGCTTTAATGGGTGGCAATACACCTGATAACCCGCATGCCTTTATAGTAAAAGAGAATCCAATCTTTAAGCAACATGTTTGCAGCTGTGCATAAATAAATGGCGAGATCAAATAAATAAATAAATAAGACATATTACATGGTGAATTAAACTTCTATCAGAAGCCTCAGACTGCAGCTTTTTATTGCGAGACACATTATGGCCGTCACATCTCTGGGATTACTGGTATTATTTATTTATTTACCTTTATAGAATGCAGTCATCAATCCTCTGTGACAAACTTACAGTGTAGTCAGCTCCCCTAAGGCTCCATGTCTAATGAAATATACCAGATACCTGTCCTCAGCTGCTTTTTCCTCTGCTCTGACAGCCAATGGCCATTTGCAAGTGCTTGGGGTATAGCGAAATCATTCAGGAATATATTTTAGCCATTTAGCGATGTTTTCATGGCCCAAGTTTTTTTTCCCCTCTGTGTGCATGACTCAAATGCTAGCATATTTACTGTCAAGCTTGAGATTAATCAGCTTTAGTGGTGTATAAATGCCAACATGCTGTTATCACTGTGAAGCTGATGGAAAACCAAAGAGCGACAGTTGCTGTGTGGGCAGTGCAAGTGTAACTTACCTTGTATTACGATATTCTGTCAGCGAATCAGGGCTTAACGTTGTTTCGTATTTGGGTCACAAAAGAACCAATCCTCAGGTTTAGTGGAAACATTTAACATCCTGCTGAGACAATCTTGCCATGCACAGGTTCCCGAAGCTACAAACCATTATACTTATGTTGCCTTCTGTCTGAATATTGCATTCTCCTTTTCAGATTAGAGTACAAAATGAGACTGAGATCCTGGCTTTTTTGGTTCAGTGTCTCACTGACTGACATCATGTAAGCCACTGCGCATTTAAACAGTTATTAGACCACATATTAAGGCCTTTATCCTTAATATGTGTTAGCAGGTGTCACTGCTTTACCCTTCATAAATGCCCCCATTATCTTTGTTTTCCACATACGCTTTTAATGAATGACATTAACACATCACATCACTGAGACGTGAGGACACCATAAACCCATGTTGACTGTAACTGAGGAAACTGGCTGCCAAATTATTAACTAATATTTACATCAGTCCTGTTTCCCTGCAGCCAAAATACTATATCAGTTGATTTCAGTTGCTGAGTGTTTAATATGTACAATGGTGGATGGAGTGTAAAATGTGAAGCTGAAGAGCTATTCTGCCTCCAGGCTACCATTTAAAGTATTCACACAACAACCGTGACAAAATAGCACACATGTAAAATACTGAGCGGTGACAGTTAGGAACATTGTGAGTCACACTTTATCATCCTAGTTTTACATGTATGTGTATCTGAACCACCCCCCCAACCCCAACACACACACACACACACACACACACACACCAATATACTACAAGGTATTGTTCTTTTTTGGCACACATTTTTATTGTCATAAAAGCACGAGAATAGAAAGAACAACAAGAGAATAGAAAGAACAAATAGCACATATGCACAAACATATATATTTAGGACAAGCATTTCAAAACAAATATAAAAGAACTGATTAGCAAGAAGAAGAAGGCGAAGAAGAGGGAGAAAAAAACAGGTAGCAGCTTTAGTGAAATCTTTCAAGATGCAGTAATAATGGGAAAATGGTCATCACTGCTTTCAGAACAAAACAAAAACCATCATAATCCATGAATTGTGTTTTTGAAGGTTTCCAACAGATTTAATTGGACAAAGAAAACCATTTGAAATTGTGTTGTTTCAAAAACCCGAGCACTTGTTTCAAGGTGCGCTGCACAGTGGCTCTCTCCAGGCCACCATTAAATGTTTTTAACCCATCCAACCATGATCAAAATGATAACTCTGCCATAAGTTGAATTCATGGGTAGGTTCAAAGCGAAGCCCAGCAGAGTGATTTAGTATGAGGAATAAGAGCTATAACCGTCGTCCATGTTCCCTAGTCCACCTCATCACCTGCCATCTATGTAACTGTCCATCTATTGTTCCCATGGGAATCCATTCCATCATTGCTGGTAATGGCTTTCAGGTTGTCCTGATAATGGCTCAACCGAGGTTAGGCTGTAACTTCCCGACATGTCTGATGAGCGGCAGGTCTTCAGCTCTTGACTGTGTGCAATTTTGTGTGCATATGGGTGTGTATGTGTGTGTGTGTGTGTGTGTGTGTGTGTGTGTGTGTGTGTGTTTATGTATGCATGAGTTTCAGGCTCATTAATAACACCGGTACTATTCTCTCGAAATGACAAGAAAAAATATTTGTCTAGTTCAAAAATTTGAGAGCCCTTTTATCTCTATTGACAGTGGTTCTCAGTCCTGGTTCTGAAGACAGGATTGTGAACGAGTGTCAGGTCACCACAATGTCAGGTCAGGATGATACTGCTCAGTTTCTGACCTTCCTGCAGGTTAATTGCATTCACCTGATGTTCCAGGTGTAAATCAGTCCCTGTTTATGTGGCTTGAATGAAAACCAGCACGACTTTATCCCAAGGACTGGGATTGAGAGCTACTGTTCTGCAAGAATGGGGACTTGATATCACTCTTTGAATCAAACAGGCACCAAGTAACCTGTCGACAACATGCACACACAGCCTCTACCTTGGTTAGGCTTGAGCTGAAAATCAATACAGCAACCACATAATGGGATAGGACAGATCATGAATAGGCCATTATGGCCATATCAACTGAGAGCTTTTTTCATCTTCGGAGGAAGATTCGGGGAAAGGTTTTGAAATACCACTACTTCCCATGTGAGTTCGTAATCATGTCTGACAAAGTAATCTTGTCACTCAAAGCACTCTATAGTCTCAAAGTGTTTTCAAAGCACTTTTTACTATGTTTTCATATTGTTGATGTATATTCTTGTTTTGGTGCGCAAATGATGCAACAATCCTATACCTCTAGGCGCACCCCATTCATTTCAGCAGACCCATTAGATTCAGCTCTGCAGCTTCAACTATGCTAAGCACCCATCAAAACATGTCGGTCATCTCATTATAAAACCATTTGTGTGTCTGGGATACAGGACCTGTGCCCTCTGAATTCAAGGACACTATGCTGAAGGACAAGACTCAGAATCACTTAAATTGACATAAAACCCAATTAGTGTTTCCTGTATGTCCATTATTGAATTTCTTTAGGAAAGCAGACAGGGTCTATACTGTAGTTCCCATCTTGCAATGGGCGGGTAATAATAGCGCCTTCCTCTGAGACTTAACATTAAGAGAATGTACATAATACATGGACATGCTACATGTGTGTAGATGTTCTAATATGATTCTCCTCTCTGTGGGATCAAGATGTGACGGAGGTTCCTTACTCCAAAGCCACATTTTTTTTTTTATTACCGTGACTATCAATTTTTGTCTGTCTAAATTGCTGTCTAAATTGTGTTGACTTCTCCCTTATGCACCCAAAACAGATAGGCAGTTTTGTTTCATTCTCTGCTTGACAGCTAGTGGCATTTTGTTGCTCTATAAATGCTGTCATCCTGTCAAGCTGCAGAAAGAACAGCAGTGCAGGAAAAAAAAAAGTGCTATGTTGTGCGCTGCAAATGTTGGACACAGGCAGAGGGAAGATGGTAAAATTTGTGAACGAACACACACAATTGATAGACAAGTTTCCAAGGGACTAAATCAGCATTTATTGATTGTTGTACACTTGTGAAGATGCACAGCTGCTGTAGTATGGCTTGTCATTGTCAGTATGAATATGTTTTGAATCTAACAGAAGGTGCAAAATAAAGGAAATGACACTGAATGAGGAAAAGTGGTTAAGTGATGTAGAAATTCGGGAAAAACAGAGGGTGTGTGTCTGTGCCTGTGTACATGCATATGTGTATGTGTGTATTTGTGTCAAGGCCAGGAAAAGGGTGTATGATGCCAAGTTCAGTCTGTGTGAGAGAATGTTTCTGTAGTTGCTAGACCCAACAAACACTTAAGATAATCTAATGCTGGTAAAACCACAAAGCCCTTAGCCCTCACCCAGACTCCCCAAATCCAGTTTACCTAATGTTTTAAGGTGTTTTAAGCTCTGTGGCAGTTTTTCCACTGGGTAAGTAGATGTGATAGAACAAAATTTTGTCCTGGATAATCAACTGTGCTCTCAACTGTGAGCTTACATTGCTTTATCATAAATTTGTCTATAATGAGTGTATTTGATCCTGGCTGGGATGTTGTATTTCATTGCCTCATTCACATTATCTAATGGTTTGAAATTGGGCAGTAGAACATAATTCAATAGTTTTTGCTGGCAAGCTGCTGTCTTGAGCCAAGCCAGCTGAGCTGGTATTGACTCTCATGTTAATACATTACTTCTGATCGGTGGAGCTGACTAATGGTTTGACACTAGTTTTACATCACTTCTGATCAGTGGAGCTGACTACAGCCTTTTGGCTCCCGTACCTAAAATGCCGCAAATGTTGCAGGAACAAACTACAACACAGCAGCTGCATGGAGCAGTGGTGTGTGTGTGTGTGTGTGTGTGAGAGAGAGAGAGAGAGAAGCCCTTTTTCCACCTGGTGTTAACTTGCGTCTTGGATGATCCGATCACAAGTGGATAGCTCTCAGTACGTCTGTCTCCAGAAAGCGTCTCCACATGCGTCTTGAATGACCACTTGTGATCTGATATCACTGCCCCGCTGTATATGCAAATAGACATTTATAGCATTTCCGTTTGCACAGACCAAATGCGTTGCTGTTTTTAACCCACAGGAGGCAGTAATGCACTTCCCATGCCTCGTCTACAAAACAAGAAGTATTCTTAACACATGTTCATTTAAAGGCAGCTCTGAAAGGGTTTGTCTTACTTTACATGTTGGCACAAATAATTGCAAATTCCTGTTTCTATTATCCGGCCAAAGCACTTGTCCTTTAAATATAGAGAAAGACACTATGAAGCTGCTTTAACTGAAGTAGGTTCAACACCATTAGATAATGCAGGATGACTACTGCACAATGTGGATAAACCTTTGCTAAGGTGCTGGAAGAAACAATGAGCCAAACTGAATGAGGAGGTTTCCACAAACTTGGATCTATGCAGTTTTTCATTTTATTTAGAGCTTTCGGTCTGTCTTCACAGCATAGGCTCAGACGTACGCTCTGATGGTACGACAGACTGAAAGCAATAAACAGTGAAAGTGTTTGCATTTTATAAACAGTGAAAGTGTTTGCATTTTAATATGATGCTGTTGGCATGCAAATGAGTACGTACATCAGCTCATGAAGAGGATGTCAGTTGAGTGGGCAGTCCTTCAGCGTGGCCCAGGACACAAGTACGTGCACACTGCTGAAACAATGTGGCCATATGTGGCCCGGAGCTGCATCGAGGACGCACTTGATGCATTCACCCCTGTACAAAGTGGTGTCCACTTGTGAACTGATCACCCAAGATGCATATTAATGCCAAGTGTAAATAGAGCCAGAGAGAGAAATGCATGCACGGACACACACACACATACACACTCACACGCACAGTGACAGAGTGTTTTAAACCGAGAGATAGGGCTGCCATACTGGGCTGAGAAATAATGGCTTTGTGCCACTGAGACGAATTTAGACAGACAGAATAATGATTGGCTGATAAGAAAGTAGATGACAGAATCAGTATAGAGACACATAGACTACACAGAGATAATACAACAACATGGAAATCTTGGAATCCTTCTGTTGTTTTCTTTTGGACTTTGACGGCACTGCTTGCTGTGCCTTAGGGATGAGCCTGGGTCTCATTACGCCAACCCTGATTGGTTCAGGGTGATGACACGGCACTAGAGGCCCTCACAGGTGTGTATATGAATGAGCTCATGGGTGCTCAACAAGAGCTCATGATGCATAGGATGGAGAAGCTATAGCCTATAAGTTACGATACTGTAACTGTATCCCCTTTTGGATGACCTTTATGTCTATGTGTGTCAATGTGTGTGTCTGTCAGGGTAGGGTGATTGGCATTTGAACCAATAATCTTTTAGAAAATTCTGCTTGTGATTAGTTCAAGGACATCTAAAGTGCAGAATACATGCATGCTGTATAGCAGAGCTAAGATACTTATGTTGCTGTGTTTTCCTCCTCCAGAAGAGGGCAATGGGGCTATACAGTGTTTATTCACTGGTCTTTGGTCAACAGAAAACAAGTGTCACTACAGGCTACATGGCATTTTACTTGAGTTTCAGTTAGGTGCTGCATAATCTCTTTTCTTAATGCATCCGCATTTAAACTTATACATACATTGTTTTACACAATTATGTCGAGTGTGAATGTAAATAAAATACATAACACTTGCTCTGTTGAGAGGAAAAAAAACAAACAAAAAAAACAAATCCTGTTCACACTAACAGGGATCTGTTAAATCTGACACCTTTACATAAATTTGCATCAATCAACACATTTGTTGATTTGTTGGACCTTTTTTTAACCTTATCTCACAGCTCAAGAAAAATCTCAATAACAGTCACCGTGCTGTTAAGTACACTTCTGGATAGATCTGCTGAGTCTAGGGAAATGTAGTTCTCCTTGTTTACTGAAATCCAACCTTGCATCCAAACATAATTAGGCAGGATTAGAGGAAGCCCTTTCTCATTATCTCTTTAGAGCATCTCAGGCTCATAGAGGTTTTAATTATGCTTGACCGGCAGGATCCTGGTGCCCCCTCCTAAGCATTTGATCTTCAAAGAGTCCCCTCCATGTCACACAGCACAAAGAGGCCTGCGTGATCTACATTTACCTCTCCATTTCCTGGGTGCTGTCACTGCTAGGGGGCCGGTTCCCTCATACCTACCCACGTAGAGAGCCGGGCCCACTTAGCGGCAGGGTTACATAAGCAGATTGTTATGAACAGCACATTGACTGCAATCATCACCTGTGAGTGTGGAGCATCCAAACAGAACACAGGAGGTAAACTCACATCGGCTTGTGTTTTTGTACAGTATGTCTGAAGTTGGCTTGTGCAGGCTAGTGATTATTAACAGAAGAGGTGATACATTTCTATTGTTACCTTCACCACATGATTTGTCTTCACCTGTTTTGGCTTCACACTTACAACTCTTAACTTGTCCTCCCTCAGTGTGGCATCTAGCATTTCTTTCTTTGCAGATAGATGGTGTTTTTTTTTTTTTTGTTTTGTTTTTTGTGACAAAACTCACAAGCATAAGACAAGAAGCACATTACACGACCAAATGTTGAGCTACTGAGCCACCAAATTCCATCTTGCATCAAAACAGAGCTTACATTTCAGGATGAGGCAATAACACGAGTTGGCACATTACAACACTGAGCTACAAGGGACAGCGTAGCCTAGAGTGAGCCCGACTTCAAAAACACTTGACAGGATATTTAAGTCTTGTAAGTCTGGCCCCCGTGGGACTAGATCTGCAAGATGGAAAGCCAAATGGGCCATTAGTGTAGATGCTTGTGTCTCAGAGCCCAATGAAGACAGCAGCAATCACACATCAAGTGGCCACGATCTTTGTTTTCAAATGCGTACATGTAGATGGAAAGAGAAAGACAGCAACTAGGGTTTGGGGCATGTACATGGTTAAATCAGTTGGAATTACAAAGAGAATTTAAAGTGAGACAGTTTCCATTGTAAAATAGTGGAGTCATGGCCACTGTATTTCACTAAACAGACTGATACTATATCCTACTGCAATATAATTGGCTTATTGTACCCTTTCACACTATAGGAGCAACAACAAAAATTTCAAACGATTCTGGAGCTGTCTGGCATATCTACATCAGCTATGACATTGATATTGTATGGTGTGTGCCTCGCCTAAGTTGCATACAAGTTCGAGAGTTGTTCACATCAGAAAATGGCAACTTTGAATTTGGAGCTTTATTGTAGCTTTCAAACACAAATCATCACAACACAGTACAGTGCTTTGCAGTAGGCGCCGAAACTTGCCAACTTTCAAAACTAAGCAAACCTTAAGCAGAGAACAAAGGCTTGTTAGGAATTGGAGAGTACTCACACTATGCACACTGCAAGGAACATGTAATTGTGCAGCACAAGTGTTGTGTTTAGTATGGTAGTATCCCATTTGAAATGTGGCCTCAGAGAGCTCACAGAGTAATTGTGTGTGGAGAATGAACTTTGCTTGCTCCTTCAGGCTGTGTGGATGCTTAAGTATGGATTTCTGCTTGCAAGCTGCAATATAGCTCACAAAGGCAATGTTCCTGCTCGCACAAGAGCTGTCACTGCGCTCACTGGAAGTACCCAAACACCTTACTAATTCTCACGAGTTTTGTCATGGAAATACCAATACAGGACTCCAGCTGGCAGCTGTTGACCCAATGCTGATACAGAGAAATTGAGATTACATATACAGTATATGCTATAAGGCACTATTGGCATCATTTATCCATCATGTCTCTAAACATAAACAAAGAGGCTCTGATGGCTTATCTTCAACCCACAATTTTACTTTGAGCCATGCATCTCCATGGAAATATATCCAGCTCAGTCAATAGATCTGTGCAGCACAATCCCACCTATCCACAATGTGTGATTACTAACCAACACCATGGATGGTGAAGTGTATAGATGTTATAATTCCAGGCAAACACTACCACAGGTGCTTTGACTTTCACCTATATGCTAATCAGAGAAATAACCTTTTTGTCTGTGGTTAGAGGGAAAACCTGCAGCACTCTATGTTGTCTATCTCAGGTCGAACCAGTGTCTCTGATCTGCCACTGCAGAAATACCAAGTGAAAAAAATATATATTGCCATTGCCTCACCAACTTGCTCTTACTTTAGTAATGACAAATCGAATAGGCAGGCTTGGTATATCCTGCTAGAACTGGCTATTGGGTGTCTTGTGCTTTGTTTGCTCTCTGTGTTTGTGTTTCATCATTTTGCTCTGTGATTGATTGTTGATTAGTTCGATCTTGGTAAGCTCATTCTTTCTAAAGTCCTTTGAGACATGTTGGTGGTGAAGGGCTATATAAATAAATGAACTTGAACTTGAACACGACCTCACTTCCGAGCTCCAAATCATTTTTATTAATTCTGGTCACGACATGACAAGTGCTATAGGCCTGATAAAGTTTACGATTCCTTGCCCTTTTACACCATTAAGATCAAGACCAGAAACACTTCCAGGGAAAATGTTAAGACATATGATAATTTTGATGATGAGACTATGGTCAACAATTCTGAAATTTTCATCTGCTTTGTAATTAAAAGTGTGAAAGACTTCTTGGCCCTATTAACAAATGTTTGAAAGGAGCTAGTTATCTTTTGACTTGAAACTAAGTAATAAAAAAACATGAAAAACAGACTCTTGTCCTGGGTATTATTTTCAATTAAAAATAATTATGTTAGCATTCAAAGCCTATTTAGACTTTAGAACCTTTTTGGCACAGAAGTTTAAGCTCAAATTTTACAATTTCATCCAGCATGGAAACAATTACTTCAACAGATATTAATGAAAGGTCGATGCACTTTGCCAAGAGTACTTAAAAATTAACAATAATATTTGAGCTCCAAAGGCTACCAGCTCTGGCCTGTATTAGCATGTCATTTTTTTTTATTTTTTTTTATGTTTCATTGTGAAAAAGACAGCCATAACCTTGGGTGGTGAAATTCACTGAATTTTACTCTGCCTTCTCCTTTATCACTATCCACGCCTATGGGTTCAACAAGGACAGTGCTGAACTGAATAAATCATTTTGAATATGCATCTTCACTCCACTGTACAGCATCGACATACATATTACAGAAAATGCCTGGAATATTAAATATCTTATATATGGAGCATCAAGGAAATCGCCTAAGGTTGTAGATGGAATCCTCTCTTTTAGAAGTAAAAGACTTGCATGGACATGCGGCTTCTCCAGACTTCGTGATTTGGAGGTAGGATCATGTTAAAATAGATTCTTGACAACCTGAACATGCTGTATTGTATGCTGGCTCATACTCTCATGGTAGCTGGTGGGGGAAAGGGGTGTGTATGTACTGCACACATTGCTCATGCATTTGATTTAAGCTGGCTGGCTACACAGAAAATCGCAAAGGTTGCATGACCATGCTACAGCTTTGATTTTAACGTCACAATAGAGGGAGTAACAAGAGCTCACCTTTGATGGCAGGGCTGGCTGTCCTGGGCAAGATTTTTCCCTTCACTGCTACAGTACTCACATACTTCAAAAATGCCACAGATTATCTTTAAAATCATTATTAGAAACTAAATGTCACACCAACCAACAACAGTGACACCTGGTTGTATTGCCTGGCTGATGCTTTGGTGTTTCATTTATCTACCCAAACAGTTGTAATGTTCAGACTATAAAGGCACAGTGAGCTGAGAAAAATGTGGTTTATGAGAAAATATTTGGTGTGTGCAGTTGTAAAATATGATTAAAACTGGGGCACTGACTGTTTACGGTTTTATAGTGGTCCCTATGTATTTTTGGGATGTGTCAGCAAAAGTTGAGCTTACCGAAATGACTCCATGTGATTTACTGAAGCAGAAAGTAATAATTTCACTCCTGCAACAGGAAGAAAGAGTATGTCTTAAGAAGTCAAGAGCCAAATTATAGCTCTGTTGTATGTTCTGTGATCTACTGAATTTTGTTCTTACCCGCCGACGACTTACCTACCATGCATGAATCACTAATTTGAAGGACTAAACCATTTCTATGCTCTGCGGCTGCAGCAATGCCTCTTCCTCTACAGATGTTAAAAAAAAACAAACAAAAGAATATATCCATGGAAACCAAGGCAAAACACTTACTTTGTGAACTAAATGGAGGCCATTTAGTTTAAGCCAAGGTAAGTAGGTATGCTTTTTGTGCGTGTTCATTTTCACTAACCTGGCATTAGAGCACAATCTAGTATTACTGAGACATTAGTCTGTTTTGGAGCAGCAGAAAGGTCATTCAGCTCAAAAATAAGTATGTTTTTCCAGTTCTCTTTCGAAAAATACATGTTGTGAAACAGCTATTGAGGAAAAGGCAATACTGTTGTAAAAAGCCACTAATGACACCATAGCACTGTGTAGAACATGTGCAATTACAACATGTCCAAATATAACCCTTTAATAGATGTTTGTTCTCACAAATGCAATGTTTCTCAAGAGCTAGAGTCTTATAATTTGAGCAAAAGTTTAGCGAAGGTACATGATATTCACCCTCATACAATATTCTTGCCTTTTATGTAGCCCTTGTTCACACACCTTGACCAATAAGTGCCTTACATCATGTATCAAATCATTAAATCTTTGTATCATTATATCTTAGTTCTGTGTTAAAGTCTTAAATAGGCATCATATTTTTTTGTGAAATAGGAATCACCTGACCACAGGACATATAGTTTATCTGAGTTACTGCTTGCTTATCCAGCTGTTGGCTGTATCTAATTAAAACATGAAGTGCTTCCCTTGCGACCTGTGCAATTGAAAAACAACCCTAGCAAAGCTGGTCGCTCGGAGCCACAATAATGTATCACCAAATGTTTGTAAGCCAATACTTCCATTAATTCTCACAGCGGCATTAACATCTCCCTTGCTGACTTAGGCAGAAATGCATTACTCCCTGGCGTGATGAATACTCAATGACTTTATGTATCTTTTTTCCCCTAGTTCACTGTGATCAGCTATGTGTGCATTTACATAGTAAGCGTTTGTGATTATGTGAGTAATGTGAACTTTAGTGTTTGAGCCCCAGAGAGAACTCACCCTCACAAAATAGAGGAAAACACAGAATGAGCAGGGATACCTAGAGGTGGGCCTGGCTTTGGTTTACTATAAATGAAATGACAATACTTCAGTGCAAGCCCGGGGGTGGGGGTTACAGACATGGAGAGGATGTTATGCAAAGGCAATAGAGCATAACCCTGTATTACAGGTCGGATTAGATGAGCGTGGCGCTTCAGTTGACTGGCAGATTCAATTTGCTTGGCCATATTGCAGACAAGGCATGTCTCATGAAGAAGGGTGTGGAGCAGGTGAGAAGTGTCTATGTTCAGCAAAACATCCAATCCAGGTAATTCCTATTATGCATTAGGGCTGGTAAAGAGAGGCAGCGACCTTAAAACCCACAGTGAAACAAAATGTCAAAACAGAGGCTCATTTCAATTGTGACACCTGTTGTGAAATAAATATACCATACATGCAGTTTCTTGGAGCAAAAACATAGAGCTATTAATGTTATTAAGACATTATGTATGCCACTCAGCAGCCACTGGCACGTGGCCAGTTTTTGTCTCCAGTAAACAGGCTGGCATGTGAGAAACTGGTTGAAAACCATTGCTCTGCAGGGAATGTTAATCTTGGAATAACAAATATGTGGTCTGCTTCTGGACACCGTCACTGTGTTGTGGGTGCTTAATGAATTTATAGTCTCTAGTGAAATGAGCTTAACAGCTGCAGTGTGTACATACACACACTCCTGCATATCCACCCTAAAAGATGATGATGAGGAGGTAATCAAATTATTAAACAGTCTCTGTGACCCGTCTGAGGGTAATCAGCTGCAGACTGGAGGGCATCCTGATGCAGCAGTTCTTCAGGGCAGGATGGATCTGCTACTTGACCAGCACCTGTTGGTCGATACAGGAGATGAAGCAACATGGCACAACAGCTGATTGAGCATCAAGTCCTTTGTGTTTCATGACTGATTTCATACTTGGGTTAAATAGGCAAGCAATCCCATTGTCTGATATGACTACTGCACTATTTTCTAACACTAAACTAATTAATTAAATCACTTAAAATTTTAATAAATCCCTTGTGTTAAGGTGCGTAGTGTGTATTATTGTTGACCTTATTAACATAATTAGTTTTATTTCATTTGTAATGTAACATTCAATTAAAGACATCAATGCAATTTAATGAATCAATAAAACAGAAAAGTTCCCTGCTGTGCGAGGGAGCGGGTCATTAATAATCCAAGTTTATTCTGGGCCATGCTTTTCCCCTGGCGACCTAAAACACTGTATATAATGTCAGTCAGCAATTTGGCTGCGATGCTCATGCGACCTCTTTCAAAACCACTTCAATCCAGTTGCACAGAGCATTTTTTGTGTGCAGTATGTTAGGACCTTCTGTGCAAATGTTTGATTGATTTGCTTTAGACTATAGCCCAAATGTTTACCATAGCACAAGACTTTTTTGCCTCTTGCAAATCTCACTCTAGGTAAGATGTTAGATGCTTAAATGTTTTGTGGATTTAGCTAGTTATAAAGCTACATATATATGATTCACACAGTGTACTGTTGTCTGCTGAGGGGGGCTGAGCTCAAATCATGTAGAAACATCATTAGCTGAGAGATTATAGCACATGGTGTCTGAAAAATAAATAAATAAACGGATGTGAAAGGTTGACTGTCCAATCTGTGCAACTGACTCCACAGTGAATGCAGCCTTAAAATGAGCTCAGATAATAGCATAATAAATTTGCATTTTCTAAGGAAACCGTTAGCAGTGCCTTCATTTGTAGAAGCATTTGGCTTTATAGAAAAAAAAAATACAGTTGAAATGCTTTCATTTATACCAAGTATCTGAAAGATATAAAAGCTTTTGAAGAAATTTCCTTGAGCAGTTAATTACAAGCGTACAGTATATTTCACGAGGCGACGTGTGACACAGTCTCCAGATCAATGTTTCCTGCTGACACCGCAAGGCACTGATTTGCTAGAAAAGCAGCGGGGGGTCCATTTGACCCTCTGCAAATTCGTGGCTTAAACCCAGTCACTGTTTGTTATGTAAACGGTGACTTATTCCAGAGTTTTCTTAGAGAAAAATACTGTTGACCTACGCGTCCTGCAGATGTTATGTAAACAGTGACGTGTTTTTAGAGCATTACAGTGAAAATTTAAACACATCCACAAACTGCAGCAACGCATTTCTGCAGGCATTGCCTCAGGTTCTGTCCGGTTATTTAAAAGATTTCAGAGGAAACACTGGTAACCAAACAGATCATTATGGATAGATACAGGGTAAAAGGTCTGCGGGAGCTGAGGGCATGCCCTGTGGCATGACTGGGATATAATTGTCTCACCATGGATTGAGATGTGTGATCTCTGACAGCCTTGCATATGGGAGATTACGACCGGAGAGTGAGGTGGGAGAAAACAGCACAGAGAGGAGAGAACATTTAATCAAGGTCTAGCACAGTATGCATGTGCATGTCAGTGGGGCAATGGACTCTGACAAGGCAAACAGGAATGACCAGTGTGGACATCTATTCATTATAAACAGTCTAAACAAGACAGAACAATTTAATAGCAATGTAGGCAACAAAAGCATCAAATCATGACAAGAACAAATCAATACAGACACCAGAGTGAATGTATACCTTTCAGCCTTATTTTTCAGTCTCTTGTTTTGATCTCTCAATTACGCTGCTCCCTTTGAGATTTGGAGTGACACGGCTAAAGGCTAATCATTAGCTGTACGATGTAAAAGTGGGCCAGAGGATAACAAAAGTCAAGACATGAGTATACATAATACCCATAGGCATGCATTATGCAGCCATCTGTATCTGCACATCAATCTAATGGAATGACATACAGGACGTCTGCGAAGGAGACATTTAATGCCTTGTCAAAACATTACCCCTGTGACTGTTCTCCCTAACTTTGACAGACTACCTTGTCAAGGCATGGAGCGTTTTATGTCTCCCATCTGCCTCGTCCTGCTGACAGGCGGCTGAGTCAGACAGTCTGGCCCGAGAATGGATGCACAGCTCCACACTCTGTCACTGACCCATTTACCTTGTATTTGTTCACTTATACAATACACAGCTCATGGGCTCGATCACCATCCACTAGTGTGTGTTGTCTGTCTGCTCACTCTGAAATTCAGGGATGAAATTATGATCTTGGGGCCACAGTCACAGTCCTAATCAAGTCAAAGATGCGTGTCAAATCTGCACCAAGCCAAATTATCCTAACCTCAAATATGAAGAGGCCTGTGATGCAACAATATTTGTGGCTCAGCATCTGTCAAACCAATCCCTGCTATACATCCGCAGACTGAGGGCTATGGTGAAGGAGGGGAAATTCCATTCCATTGAGGATGTTCATCTCAGGCCATGGGAGGCTGCTGGGAGCAGGAGGTGGCACTGTCCCCAGGGAAATCTCCCCCTAAGCATTTGTATTGCAGCACTGACAGAGTGAATTAATGTCAGTGGAGAGATGTCAGCAATGTTCCATGGGGTTAGAAATGTATATGAAGCAAAGATCCATCTTAATTAATCCATTGTAATTACACCACCAACACACAGCAACACTCCATAAACTCAGAGCATCATGTATAAACTCGAACTTGACTTACCACACATTTTTCTATTTTTAGACACGCCTGTCAATTCCTGTCATGGCTTTACAGTGGGAGTGAGTGTAGGCCTCTGACTCCATTTTCCAAGCAAACAAACAAGGTTCAACTCAATTAACCCTCTTTTGTTTTGTTTTGGTTTGAGGGGAAGATTTTCCCCCGAACTTTGTTGACATTTGTTTGCTTCACCTTTTGTTTAAATTGTAAATAATGAAACATGGCAGGTTCCACCTGAAAGGTGACAGTATCAAATACACTCGAGGATTAAAAACAAAATACAAATGAAAGTGAAGCAAATTTTCAAATTTTGATGATACTAGAGTTTTGATTTCAATACCAATACTAAGTTTAAGATTTAAAATACAATACCTCAAAGTTGCCTTGGCAAACAAGGAGAAAAACAACATCAAGCAATGTGTTTGACACACTCAACCTAGACAGGTTTGTAGCATTTGCGTAGGGGGTGTTGATATGATGGCTGAGCATCCATCTTTACCAGCTGCACAACTGAAATTATTGTATTTTTCGCTCCGGGCACCAGTTAAGTTTAGTTGAACTTCAATTCGGGGCTTATTGAACCGTTTGACCTTGTAAAATGTTTTCAACCTTTTGATTCAGACTGCCGCAGTCCACTGTCAAGAGCCAGATTGCAGCTCTGTCTGTTCCGATACTTCATCTTCATCAATACTTCATGTCCTTCGATTTTCAGCCTGCAGAAACACATTTGGTGAAAGTATTGAACCATCATGAAATTCATTCACAAACAGTGGTATTAAGGTAGTACAGACATTTACATTATGGCTACAAGCTTATATGTTAATGAGATGAAATGATTGTTTATTCAACTGCAATGTTATCTGCTGACACTGTAATAGACAGAAATTACCCGTCACACCTCCAGGTGTAGCTCCTAATAATTTCTATTTCTTTCATCCGTCTTCCTTCTTATGGTTTCTGGTAATTTTAAGTTTGATAAATGTCCTTTTCGTTGCCATTTTTCATGTCGCTTAGTGAGCGAAAACAATTAGTTGTGTCAAGTAATGAATCAGGATTGAAGTTAATTTATTGTCACAAAGAGCAAATATGATGAGGCCAAAGGGGTGGGGGGTCACAAATCACTCAGCAGATGGTCACAACTGATGCGTGCTTTGTTGGCAGGAAATTACACTGGGAAAAAAAAAAAAATGATCAATGAAAAAAACATATATTTAAAGCACATTTATAACTCATGCAAATAACAACAGATGTGTTTATTTATTCAAATAATTTATGGATGTTTATGTGTATTAGTTTTTCCCTTCATTTTTTTCTCTAGGCCCAAACAAATACAGCTCTAAAATACATGATCTCTGCACAAAATATTACTTAATTAAAGAAGTAGACATTTGTTTTGCACGTTACTAATCACTGAAATATGGTGTAAGTATCACTTGTCCAATACAGAATGCCAGCTTGAATGCTGGAAAGGACAGGGGAAGAGAGGGAGGTAACAGAGCCATTGGGATTATCCAGTGGGTCCCTCCCATCACAGATGTTTGATTGAATTTTACCCATGATACCTCCCCAAGCCTCGACACTCAAGTTCTGGTTTCCCGAAGCCATTAAAATCCACAGCAGCTCTCAACGCTTAACAGGCCTGTATTCATTTACACTGCACCTGTCACCGAACCAACGCTTATGTTGCACCCAGAGCAGGCCTCGCAACTCACACTCCAACCTAATTCCAAACTAATTTCCAACCTCACCATTTCTCAACAACAAGACAGCTGATATGGCTTGAAAAGGGCCGTTCAGCACTTCAAAAATTAGATTATACCAACAAATATATTCCAATGAGACAACTAACCGTGATTGCTTGAAAAGAGCCCACGCAGCAGTTAAGAAACTTAATTGTATTTGCAATCAATGTGCTTAATTATGTCCAGCAATCACCAGGGGATCCTCTGGGGGTGGGAGCGGTGATGGGGTTTGCCACCATAGTAGGTATGCCATGAATTATTCTTATTTTGGACAACAAAATATTTTTCTCTTTCTTTCAACAAGAAAGCCTTTGCAGCCTTTGTGGTCTGATATTCCTTGACTTGTACAACGTCAATAATATTTAATAATTCATATCTTTTGCTCTAAACGTTTTGAAAACCACAACACCTATCAGTACAAAATCACTCTTGGTTGATAATCACTGCTGATAATGATATGCATTCTATACAGCATGCTTAGACTTTCCATATTTGCTGAATCACCAGAGACACACCTCAAGCATTTTGTCATTCACAGCATGTAAGGCACTGCATCTTCCCAACACATAACCCCTATCATGGGCCATTGCTTAAAGATAGATTTGATGTCTTGAAGTATCTGGCTCCATGGGCGTACTGCATTGAAATTATTAGCATGAACTTTATTTTAGTTTAAGCCTCAACTGGGCTAAAAATGTGTAAAGCATTTAATGACTGTTACTGCTTAAGGCACACAAGGCATGAATACTGATAGCAGTAAGTCAAAGCCCAAAAAAAAAAAAAAAAAAAAAACATGAATATTTGATTCAGTTTGAGTTGGTGTTTGGAGATGAACAAGTAATCAAAAACACCAACAATATTAGCTTGACAACATGTCTCACCGATTTTGTGTTCCTGGGTGTAAATCTACTGATTCTACTTTGCATTTGTTTCCGAAGGATGAAATGTTCTCATCAAAATGCCTACAGTTCATCGAGGGCCAGGGCAGAGGCTGATGAAACTGGCCCTTTTAACAAAGACCTCCTTACTAATCTATAGCAGAAGGGCCTAGGGCTAACTAAGTGCTTTAATCTGGTGGAAGGAGCAGTGCCCTCATTAGCTGGGAATGGCGTCAGATGTGGACTTTTTCACATCGACTACAACGGTCTCAAAAGTTTTTTTTTTAGCAAGCTAGCTTTACAGCAGTATTACCTATAAAAAAAAAAAAAAACATTGCTAACATATTGTTATGGTGCTAGTAAAACCTGCAGCTATTTCAGCTCCAACAAAAGGGATATTTGCTGAGCCACTGACTTGGCCTTATCAGGATCGTGAATATGTCCTATAAAGGTAATACCCATCCAGCCCTCTGGGAATGTGTTACTGTAGAAAATGAAACCCCCTAAAGCTCCATTTGATAACAGATTTTGAATGATAGGTACTAATGTAGACAGTGTTGTGCATGATCACATTAGAAGAAGTTCATTGAATGTCCTCTTGGGAGAGGTAACAACACTCTTGCGACAGATAGTGACACTCACGCACTTTTATACAGAACCTGAGGCCAAGGAGAACAACCGGCATCCTATTCCTGGTTAGCCATGGATCTTAAGCTGCTATTCCTCACTGCCAACCACATGGATCAAGCAGACCCACATCGGACACATTCTCCATAGAATTTACAAAACCATTCCCATCAGCAGCGCCGGTGCCGAATGAAGTTTCAGCCGTCTGAGGCTCATTAAGAGCTATTTGTGTTCATGCATGGATGAGGCCAGCCTACCATCCAGCCTCTCTTTGTTCAGTGTTGAGCATGACATGTAAACACTGACAAAGACAAAGTGATTGGCAGGTTTGCCGCCACGAAGGAGAGGAAGGTGATGTTTTAAAAAAGGACCGTGATATGTGCAGTTTGTTAACGTGTTTGGATTATTTTGTTCCATGGAGGATGGTGGAACACACAAATGGAGTCTTTATTATTAATCTTTATTAACTTGAATTTTGGTTATGAGGACATCAGTGTTGAATTAATGTGATGTTAAGGTCCATACTTACTACATGTTTGTGTCACTGCCTGTGCTGTAGTATACTGTCCTGTTATAGCCAATAACATGTTGTTTCAACCCTCCTGTTATCTTTAGGGTCAATGGTTCAATGGTTAACATTTCTAAATACTTGACTAACATTGCTTTGCTTGATATTACACGACTTTTCCTAATTTAATGGTGCCAGCTGGGTAAACATAAAATTAACATGATGATATGTTTTCAATGTCCTGGACACATCTGGTACCAACTGGTGTCTCATTTGGGTCTACTGAACTCCAGGCTCCTTTAGCTGTATAAAATATATAAGAAATATCAGCATCTTACCCACATTTGCATTAGTGGTTTTGTATGACATTGAGGAACTGTAACATGCCATTTATAATAATAATAATAATAATAATAATAATAATAATAAACTTCCCTCTGCTTTTGAGCCCTAACCTAACATAACCACACCGTAGGATTGAGAGAACCAGTCCAGTCTATATGACATTTGGGAAGGAAAAACATGATGCATGTATAAGGAGGATGAGTGGGGGAGATTAAGTTTTATTTAAAGGGCTGTTTAGATAGTCAGCAAGACACATAAAGTACTTCACACATAAACCCGGGTAACATTTTTTTATTATAATCAATTTCTGGAGGTGTAAATTACTGAGATCAAATTGACCCTACTTGATAAAACATGTTAGTAAACAGTGATAAAAGTGATAAAACATGTACTCACATTGGTTTTCCTCGTGTTTTAAAACTACTGTCTGTCTTGTATTCTACAGTAGCATGCTGTTATTCATTTAGCTTTGGAAGTGGGCATTGGCTGTGATCGGTGGCTGGGGTTAGATGGTACTTTCTGCTGAAAAAGAATAGCTCAGATCAACTCATTAAAAAATAGAAGAAATGAACAAGAATTAGTTCATTTTTAGGATTGTGAATTTAGTTCAGAATTCCAAACTGTGAATTACTTCATTTTAATGTGTGTGAACTGAACTTTGAGCTAGTTCTTGTGAAGTGTGAACTTGCACAACACAATGACACTGTGAGTCCTTGTCCTTGGTGCGATATAAAAAGGCTTGCCCTATTCAAGGCTGTTTTTACTCCTAGATAACTTCATCATTACCAAGTGAATGCCTTCAGATGTGCCCGAGCGAAATGCTTAAAGATCACTATCGTTCCAATGAACATGAATGCGATGAACTATAATTTATATAGCTGATAATTGCCATTGCACAACTTTTACAGCAGAATGGTGGATTTGAGTGAGAAAATGAAATAGCAGCAGGCCTTCTTGGAGATCACGGTAGAAACTATGGGTTATTTCCCATATTATACTGACTTCTAATGTACTCACATTAAAAGGATGTGATTCACAGTGATTTGCAGCGCTGATTGCCTGGCCCTCTTTGGTAAGAAGGAGATAATGCTACAGGCACATGCGAAGGCTGAAGGACAGGAGCGCTCAGGACTGTCAACCTCAGAGCACACCCAATCCCACTGGGACTACGAGCTAATGCAATCTCTCTCCTCAGTGTCCTCTGCCTCTGATCCTCTCCTCATCCTACCCCACACTTTACTCCCCTTCCTTATTTCCTTCCTTCTATGTCTTATCCTCCTCACACAGTCCTATCTCTTTCTCCTACCTTTAGTTTTTCATAAGCCCTTCTATTTCACCCTCTTATCCTCCTCCCTCTGTATCTCTGCTGTCCCCACCACCCTCACCCCACAGCTTTGTGATTGAAGCTGCCAGGAAATGAGAAAGGCACTCAATTACCATGCTCATTGAATCATTAATGTCAAGGTTGCGGTGAGTTCTGTTGGCCATCAGGCAACATCTTGCAGACAGTGTGCCTGGCAGCAAGGTTTATGTGGTATGCCCCTGTGAGACAGACACAGTTTGATATGGGTCTCACTGATAACAAAGCCATGGATGGTGAGCTTGGTGGATACA
This sequence comes from Myripristis murdjan, assembly GCF_902150065.1. Classification (NCBI taxonomy): domain Eukaryota; kingdom Metazoa; phylum Chordata; class Actinopteri; order Holocentriformes; family Holocentridae; genus Myripristis; species Myripristis murdjan. The sequence continues at coordinate 24,530,932 of NC_043985.1, forward strand.
TTGATAAGAGCAGTCTTAATGATGGACCTGGCTAGCCCTGTATACACATTGATAGCATGATTTGGGCTCTAATAGCAACAACAGGAACATATCAGATGAGAGAATGGCCAGGCAAAAAGACTCAATACAGTCTAACCTTGTAACCTTATCCCTCTGATGAATGTGTCTGTGACAGCACTCAAACAGGGCTTTTGTACCGCAACTGTGGAAGGGTTATTTTCCGTGCAAACAAGATGGTGCAGGTATGGAAAGCAGGGGCTTTGATAGCATATGCATGTTTGCAATCATCAAAGCGCGTGTTCAAAAACTGGCAGAGAGCACATTAACAGCAAGCTGCATGGTTCAGAAACTCAGAGACCTAACAGAATTCCTGTTCATTTGATCAGAGCACAATACTTTCCAAGTGTTCATTATGCAATGTGACAGTTCTGGCCAAAGAATACTGTAAGTGCAAGAGAGTTTCTAAGACTTTGCACTGGAAGTGAAATTATATCATGCTAATCAGCGCAAACCAGCTGCTACTCCATAACAGATTCTTCTTCAGGCCACACCTTGCCAAACTATTTGTATCTAAAATGCAGGACTATGCCAAAGCATTTATTTTGCAGTACGCATAGCACTTAAATGGGTGAAAGGTAAAAATGGAAAAAAAGTAGCCTACATAAATTAAAGGGCATGCATCATTAAGCTACAATGGGGTATAACGTGGTAATAAGGCACAATAGCAGTGACTAAAAATATCTTAGTCTCATTGGACATCAACCAGACATTAATGAGTCTCAGTTGACTCGCCTATGCCCGTTCATTACTTCGACTTATTAAAGGCAGGAGACCTTGACTTATGTCAACTTTAATGTCTGTTCCTGTTTCGAACCTTGAAATTATGAACAACAAAAAGCAGCCTCCTCTGAAATAAGTTTAGCTGTGTCCAACGCACAGTTTTGGTTTCTGACTGAGTCTCTGGAGCTTCCAAAGCCCTGCTATATGTTTAGCATTACCAACACTTTTATTATGTAAAACAAGAATTCTGCACACTAATGATCGTGCCACATACATCAAAGAGGATATGAGCCGCTGGGTCACAAAAACAAATATTGTTATATAAGGCTGCTGACTAGTCTTTGAAATCTTGCAGTGGTAATTAAAGGTACTACATGTACCTTGTTAACACAAATGAATCCACAGTTTGTAAATTTTTGCACAATAAATAAATAAATAAATAAATAAATAAATAAATAAATAAATATTACCATAAACAAACAAGATGATTGACAAGAAGATTGGCAAACTGTTCCACTGTTCCTGGCTCTACAATGAACCTTTTTTTTTTTTTTTTTTGCAAGCTTACAGTAGTTTCAACTTCACATTATGCATTGTGCTTATTTTGTATTGCCAAAGTTTGTTATTGCCTTCTTGTGAAGTACTTTGTGACATTTGCTCTGTGAAAGGTGCTGTACCAAATAAACTCTACTTACTTACTTGCCTTTTATCATCCTTCTTACTCTTCAAAACAAACACACATGGAGGAAACGCCATGGGAGGGGAGGGGCGACATTTTATTCTTCCAATTAGTGGAGAGACGGCACATGAGGAATATTTTTAGATACATGGGAGAAACAGGTCTAGAAGATTCAGTCTTTTTATTCATTTGTGCATTCATATGCACAGTAACATTTCATAACTTTCTGGCAGCGTTCTATAGACTGACTGCATTAACCGTTTAAAGACTCATTCCTGCCATTGATTAAACTCATCTCTGCTCAACAAAATTACATATTAAGAAATGTTGTTCCATTAAAAGATGGAGATGTAACTCTACATCTTTGCCTTCATTTAGTATGTGTTGATCAGTGAATATGCAAGAGTCCCGACCCCCAGTCCAGTCTCCTCCCACCCCTCACACACCTGCTCACCTTTGAATCTGCCCATCAAACACACAAACCTCTGCTTGTTCTTTGTTTTACTAGCTACTGTATGTTACACAGTGGCAAGTGGCACTATACTGAAGGAATAATTCAGCCATACATGTTGGAACTGGAAGCCGAATCAGAAGAAGAGCAGCAAATTGTACAGGGTCACTTAAAAGTGGAAATGGAAATGTACGTGACGTGAGCTTAGTTGAAAATCACAATTACATTAATTCCCTATTTATTGTGTGTATGAGGTTCGAGGATGCACCAGTTGCCCAGAGAGCGGGTTTGAAAGTGAAATATATGTGACGGTTTAATGCAACAAACTGATTTAGCCCAAACAGAATTAAGATAGCAGTTTTTTTTTGCATGACAGTACAGTAAGTGGTCTTGTGGCTCATTGTGCTGCATACTTTGATAATTTACACAATCCATTTGTCTCAGAGCATAAGCTTGAGACAGCTCAGCTTGCTCAGTGCTTGGCTGTGAGTGAGTGGGTGGGGAAAAAGGCAAATCGCCGAACACTGGAAGAAGTGCTGTCAGATTCGTTCAATGAGCTTTGATGGCAAACTTGGAGTGGGAGGTTTGATTTACTTGTACCAGTACTTGCCATTGCAGATTTAGGGTGTTTCATGCTTGAGAATGATTCAATCAATATGACTTGTTTATTCTTATATGCCAAGTGCTACAAAGGATATACAGTACAGTACATTAACAGTCTCACAGGCATCAGCTCCACACACCATAATGTAACTTATTCTCTAACTCGAACTCACTGGGTGCATTATATAATTTGTTCAGCAAATGTCTTTGTTCAAGTGCTACCATGGCATTATGGTGTTAACAGATATAATTTTTAAAGTCAATGTAGTGTCGCTGACTTTAACTGTGCATGCCGTCCATGTTTTCCACCCAAACACCTAGAAGATGCTCATGCTTTAGGACACAGAGTCTGTGCCCTTCATAGACTTTTCAATTTTCTGTGCCAACCATCATCTCTTACTGTCCCAATTCTGCAGACCAGAACTGTGAATCTCAGCTGTTTATTTTTTTGTTTGTTTGTTCTTTTTGATCCCCAAATGCACCACCCACCATTTTAAAATACCATCAGAGGCAAAGTCCTAACTGGCAATATTGCATGCATTTGTTGTCATGTTTGACCCTTGTCCTGGCGTCTGTGTGAACACTTTCACAATGTATGACAAGAAAGCATGAAAGGATCAGCAATTTAGTTTAATGACCTCCATTTTCACAATCTTTCAGGATTAAGTCTGTAGTCTGTTCCTATTATAAGTCATGAGAGAAAGGGTAGTGAGACACTTTGAGAGCCCATTAAACCTTCACTGAATCTCCAAGGGACATAAAACACGGAGAATAATTGGAAGAATCTGTAATTGAGTAAAAGTAAGTTTCTCTTGGGCAATTTAGGTGGCACTAAAGGCTAAAATGTACTCAGTACTAATGTGTAATATGTATCCAAGGGTACATATATGGAGACAATCCAATAACATTGAAATATAATTCTAAATTGTGTCACTTAAGTACTTCAAAAAAGTTGTTGCATAATTCTGAATGCATTGTACAGTCTTTCTCAAATAAAATAAATGGCCTGTTTTGTCTTTAGTCTGTTAGGCAGGAAGGGCATGTGCTTCTGTCTGTTTTATTCAGCACCCAGTCACAGAGACATAATGCACAATGTGCATACAGAGATTACATACCACCACTGCCAAAAAGCAGAAGTTTTCCCTTTTGGGAATAAGTTGAACAGTGTGTGCGAATACTTTGCTTTTGAGGTAACATTTTTTTTGTCCACACCACTGTTGCGGTAACTTCAGCCTGCTGTCAGTACTGGGCTCATCGTCCAGCACCTACTCAGACACACAGATATATGGAGAGGTTAACAAGGCACAGATGCACCAATTGTCCCAGTGGACCTCTCCTGGCTCTCTTTGCCTCTTCACTTGCACTCCAATCCCTGCCTCGCTTGCACCACACAGCTGCCCTCTAGTTAGTTGAGGAAGAATATCCCACACTGTCAGGTGGCATTGTGGCTCAGTAGTTTTAAGTTTCATTTACTAAAGTTTGAGAAGACAGGGTACAACAGCATAACAACATATTTACTAAACAGTAAATCCTGAAATGTGTCAAACATACCAGCGATCAACATTGCAAGCAAAAAGCATGAAAAGAAGAGCATATTCTCTAAAATAAATTAGTCGGTTGGTGATGCGATCTCACTGCAGAGGATCCTGGGTCCGATTCCTGGCCTTGGCCTTTCCTCTATGACCTTTGCATGTTATCCTGTTGTTGTGGATTTTTTCCAGTAGCTCTAGTGTCCTCCTCCAGTCCAAAAGGGATTAGACACTGCAGAGCCCCCTTTGATTAGCCATGTTAGTGTGGCCTCATCCACTTCCCTTCAACATTTCCCCTCGGAGGAATCCCCACTGCCCTTATTGTTCTGATAACTCAAGTGATATTTCTGAGACAAAACCTATGAGGGTCAGTAAGTGTAGGCTTCAGGGGCACATGCTGTATAAAATCCATTGTGACTGTCATTTTGTTAATGAAAATAACTCATATGCACTCTTTGAATACTACTGAGGATTAATTATTCTTAATATTAATGATTTAGCCTTCTTAAGGGCAATTACTTCCCATATAATGGCCACCTCTGCTATGTGTTACCAAGCACTGAGGGAAAACCAAAGAGGGAATGTTAAACGCCAATGAAATGTGACTGTGATTGCTCATAGGTGTGAGTGTGTCTGTGTACATTGTTTTTGTTTTATGTATTCCAAACCTGGGAACGTATCACTGGTTTCTCAAAGAGAACATGTCCTAAGTCTTTCAGATTTCCAAGTTTTGTCGAATGCATCATAAAAGCCAGTTGAGTCTACTAGCTCAGGGGTGGGCAATCGTGTCATGAACAGCTGAGAGTATACAGGTTTCCACTCCAACCAGAGACTACACTGGAGTGAATTAATACTCTCGGCCCTCCATGGTGGATGACTCCCTACTCCTGCTCTAGTTAGTCTCATGCCATGACACATGATTGTGCTAATTTTATGATTCATGCAATATATTCTAATTTGCACCCATAACAGAGAGACACAGTGTACTTTCTACATATGAATGAGACATGTGGGGAGAAGCTCTAAAGAGTATTTATTGAAGACAATATGTATCCTTGGTTGTACCACATTAGACATCAGTGCATTTCCAGTGCTAGCAGGCTTTCCTATGAGAAAACTGAAACTTACAAACAAACAAACAAACAAAAAACAGCAACTCAGAATCACTACTCAAGTTGCACACACATCGCTGCACTTTTCAGATCTTCTTGAGTGTGTTTGCCAAAACTTCAGGCCGAAAAATGACATTACTGAGCTCATATCTACACCAAGATGCAGCTAAAATAAGCTTTATCACACGCCAAAAAAATGATGCACTTTTTTTTATCATATGCTCTTTATCTGGTTGCACCAATACCACCCTCGGTATAACCTCGACAGCATATCCAGGACTGCTGCTGAAAAACTGCCTGTAACCAGTACAGAACACATCATTGCATTCACTTGTACATACCTACAGGCATTTTGTGGACTTGCTCTCTCATATAACAAATTACCTCAGCACTGCATCGCCTGTTTGGGCCCTATGCTCCAGTTGGGCTTTTAACTTGCCCTATCATTTCTAAAAAGTTAACAGATGGTAAGTCTTTCTCCTTCACAGCACTCATTTTACAGCATGGTCAGTGGTCTGAGCGCTCATCTTAGGGAATCGGAAACATCTATTTTTAAAAATCAGGCTCAAAACCTACTTGCACAATTATTTGTATCGCCTCTCAACCCCCGAGCACTGAAATGAAACTACTAGATTACTGTGACTCACTCTTGGCTAGAATTTCTGCATGTTCTGTCTGTCTCTCTTTGCGCCGTGCAACTCATGCCCTTGTCTACAACCTTCCCAAATTGATGTATTTCACATTCCTCGTGTTTTCCCTTCGCGGTCTCTGGGGAACCATATGCCCTACTCAGGTCTGCAGTGTGCCTCTGCTGGGTGTCTGGGCCCTTCTGTCCTTGCGATGACCTTTGACCACCTGGTTGCAACTCCTCTATCTCCTGGGTCTATAATGATAGGAACATCTTACCACTACACCGAGGACTGCAGAGTCATTGCTGATCATCCGTCGCAGAGTGAAAAGTCACCTTTTCACTACTTCATCAGCTGACCATACAAATCAAAATTTCCTCAGTAAAATGTATGCATTTTGTCGTCATTACTGTTATTAGTATTTTTACATTTTATTTGTAAGGCACTTTTCTTGGTGCTTGAAGACACTTAACAGTAAAAAGATATAAAAGCACATGAAATGAACAATATTATTAGAAGGAAAACTTATTAATGTCAAATTTATTTATTTCCATTATACATTTCTTTGTTTTCAGTGCTGCTTTGTTGCTCATGTCAGTTCTTGCATTTGCAAGAATAATTACTTACCTGTTGTGAAAAAAAGATCAGAGCATCCACTGAATGTATAAACTGTAAAGTATCATGTGAACTTATTTCAAACATTGTTATTAATGATATACTTTTATATTAGTCAGTTTTCTATTAGTCAGTGGTTTCACTGTCAGTCCCTTATCCCGAGCCCTTCAGACAGAGTTGTCAAATGAAAACCAATGTGTGTAAATTAAGAGGAGGCTGTCACTTGACTAGACATTCTTCTAAAATGTAAAAAGGGGAATACATGAATATGAGAACTGCCGTGTTTATTGACGAGACTGTTGAAAATCTTACAGGCAGACAGGAAATTAAGTCTAAAATAAAAACATGCCACCAACCGTAACTGTCTTCCTTTGCTCCCACTGAAGTGCTGATCACTGATATTAAGAAAATAATGTTTGTGTTGGAGCAGTTTTCCCTTTCTTTCCCTTTCTCTAAAGTAATTTTCTCAAGATGCATACTTAGAGGCAGACATGCAAAATCTCTTCCATGTCTAATCCGGAATGGCTTCCATTTCATTTGCAAAAAGGAAGCAAAATAAACAGCAATTAATGGGGAGTGAATGAAAATGGGCATAGGAGAGATGTGAGGCAATGATTCCTGCTTTGAACGAGGGCTTCTAAGAACCCTCAGCTCCTTTCATGTATAATAGAGTAATAAAGCAGGGTCTTTCTCAAGCAGGTATTTCATTACCGTTCCCCTGGCCTAATCGCTGTGCCCTCAGGGACGATTTGCCCATGTTTATTCAAAGGGTCCAAAATAAGACTGACAGATATTGGAATGAAGAGAAGAGGTCAAAAATTCTGTCCCTCTGATAGGACTTTTATTGTGTCATTAAGCTCTATTTTATTAAGAAATTCTCCTCTACTGATTTATGTCACTCTATCGCAGTTCTAAAATTCATTTGGGATGCAATATGTTATCCAACAGGGCACCACTACCTTACCGTGGCCTTATTCCAGTATTAAGCAGTGCATTACCCTGTGAAAAACTATTTTAAGTACAGCCCACGGGCGGTGCTGTTCCATTAATTTGCTCGTCCATGTGGCACACACAATATCTGAGATACCACTAAGAAGATTTTGGCTAAACTTCAGGAATGATGCATCTCTGCGTTTTAGCCAGGGTCTGAAATTTCCACCCGGTCAGTGCTAAATGTCAGGCATTCATTTCCTTCTTTAGTGGAAATGAATGCCTTAGTTTTGTACAGTCTGTGGTCCTTGCCTATTCTAAGACTTTGCTCCACTGGACAATGTCTCTGGTGACTCAGTCAAATGAATGCAAAACAATGGCTTTGTATCAGACAGGCTTCTGATTGGCTCTCTGTTATGTTTGCAAAGCTTGTCTCCCTGCCTGGATGGTTAACCAACCTAGCTAAAGTTATTCCCATGTGGAGGGCCACTTCATGATGAATTACGTACTTGATCTATTGTATAAGTGACTGAACAAGTTTTAAATTGAAATTATAAATCATCTCTTGTCCTTTTGGATATTATATACACAAAATAGCACTGAAAATGGGTGGGTGACATACTGTAATTGTATGGAAAACATGTATTCATCATTTTGCCCACTGAAAATGAGTCATGAGAAGTGAGGTTTTTGAGTTTATTCAGCCTTGGCAGGTGAGCTAAAAAGATAATTTCAGATGTAAGGTCTTGTGTTTTCACATCACACTAATTAGCCCAAGGTAAGTGCTACAATCATGAGTTAGGTGGCAGGGTAGTGTTAATTGGCCAAATGGAGGTCTAAATAATTTTTTGGAGGACTGTTGGCCTTCTTTGTCAGGTGCAGGAGGGCAAACGTGGTGACAAGGTATCACAAGCCATCACTCACCTATGAAAATAATATTTGCAGGAGTGCTCTCTAGAAGAATGGCACATCTCTTATCTGTTAGAATACATTATCACATAAATTCCAGACTATTTTCTGTAGAAAGTAGATTGAAGTTCTTGCTTGTACTACTATACCGCGACTTTCATTGCCTCTAACAGTTTTCCTCCTGCCTGCAGCTTCGTATATTATCCCTGAGCACATGCAATGCTGAGAAACAGAAATAGAAATGCTGTAGAATTTAGAAACACGTGACTTGAAGAGTAGAAAAATGATTTATTTAAATGGTGTAAGCTCCAAAGAATATTGTTTTAAATTATTATTGAGTGGAATTTCAAGCGGCTCAATTTTGCCCACAATCTGCTTGGAAACCAAATTTATAAAGCAGAATAGCTGAATAATGAATACCTATCAGTCTCCATATGTGAATGCTGATTTACACATACCAGGTTTCATAAGGACCGCAAATAAGATCCCACTCCACTGTAACATAGTGACCGTAACATGAAGAAGAGTGTCAACATACGGGGTGATATTTTTACAAAGAAATCTGTATCTGCTGTTACGAAACTCAGAATTGAAACCAGCATTCATCAATTTATCATCTAGTTTTAATGAGGGTCTCTTTCAAGCATTATGAATGTGCTGTGAACACAGTTTCGAATAAAGTGCTATCCATGATTTTCGGATCAATAAATCCATGATGTACCAAGACTGCTTTGTGCACAGCACCCGTGTGAGTATTTCAAATGCTTCTATAAATAGTCACAGATGTGTTCCATAAAAAGCCTTGTGAAGTGCAACTAACTTCAAATCTAAATCGATGCGTGCCCTATATTTAGTCATCGAGTGTTAACGTTTTGCTTGCCAGAGAACGTGTTCCTTCAAAGGACTGCTGCTTAAATGAGAGCAAAGAACTGCTTTGCTGATAATGAACTGAACTGTGCATGACGCATTCTCTTTTCATTGAGGATCACAAATTTAATGTTAGGTATTAGCACTTCAAACATTATCTCTTTTGTGCAGAGTCCTGGAAATGCCGTAAGACATGGAACTTTACTTTACCTCAATGTGGGCCCATTTTGATTCATGGTAATGAATCCTGATACGAGAATTAATGCTTTTGATATTCCTGAGTGATCGTGATATACAATACTTTGTGTAACTGTCATAGCTTGTTATTTTGGCAGTTAAAGATTTTGCCATCTAGCAAATCTCTTTAGTGCAGCACAGCACCGCCACCAGTCCCTGTGGGTTTCAGCGTGCCTTTAAACATAACTCACTAACCTTAATAATCCATGCTCTTTGCCCTTCATGTTCCTCCTGTGTCTCCTTTATGCTGTTTTACATCACTTAAAGTACATGTAGCCTTGGCTGGCTTGTTACGCATGATGAAATAAAGTTTTAGTTTGAAACACAGGCTCACTAATTAAGACACATTTAAAATCACTGTAGACTTTATGAACTGTGTTCCTTTAAATCTGTCATTAACAAGGCATGGGTGATTGACTGGCACTCTTTCATGAACCTTTGCCCCCTTATGCAGTCCTTGTTTGTTAAATTGGTTACTACCCGTTAAATACTTGTCTCTACACACTGGATGTTTCCACATGTATTTGTCCATGATGTCAGTATTTGTTTGCAGTTTATTTATGGGTGTGTTCCTGGGCAACCATAGGCCTATGCAATACTGCCTATGCAGTGGGGCCTTTCACATTGAGCTAATGTGGGAAGAGGTGGTTTCTTCCATGATGAACTGCTTGAGAACTGATCCCATTATTTCCAGGCCTGTGCCTGCCAGCGGCTGTAAAAGACATAAAGTCTTGGTGCTTAATCCTGTTAGTGCTGCAAACCTGACACTGCTTATTGGCTCCGTGCTAGTGTGTGAACATTCAGGACCTAGCTGTTTGCCCTCTAAATATACTGTACAGAATTAAATTATTACAGTCATACTTTGCTGCCATTATATTGATGTGGTCTGTTTGCTCAATGAGAAACAAAAGATGGGGGTGAGACAAGTTTTCAGTGCTTGTGAGATTTGTTTTAAGTGCACTTGTGAATATTGGCTTATTATAAAACAATCATAGTTATTTCAGAACAACTATAAATGGAAGAAATAAAATTTTATGTCGAGGACTCATTCTTGAAAGTCATGGTCAATCAGGAGGCAGCGAATGTTTTACCATATCTATTTCAGTTCTCCTTGATAGAGGGCGGGTACTGATGACAAACGGAGTAAAGTTACTCTGCAGGTGAAGATGGATTGGCTTGTCAGCCTAAGGGATCAGAAATAACTGTGGTTTGGCAGGTCCTTGTCAGGCCTGGGATCAGGGGACCACGCCTAAAGAAGGGACATTGATGGTCTAAGGTGGTTTCGGAGTGGAAATGGGACAATAATATTCACTGTGGTGGAGAGACCACACACTGTGACTGCTGAAATGGCTATTTGTCAGGTGGGCTAGTTTGAAAGACAAAGGAGGCAGAGGTCAGTCAACGCTCAGTTTGAAACCGTAGTAAACCTTGTGAAGTCTGATTCTCACATTATAGATTATGTGTAGATTTATTTCAACCTGATGTTGGTCTGAAATTAAGGAGGATCAGGGAAAACTTTTGTTCTCTAATTGAACTAAAATAAGGAGATTTCTTTTTTGGGGGTAGAGGCAAGGGAGCAATTCTTGACCAAAGGTTTTAAAACAAGCCATTTTGAGACAGAAAATAACAACATCTCGCTTGAAAATAAGTGTCCTATTGCAGAGGATAATGGACCAATCTACATGGTAATGGATATATTTGGAACGGTAAGTGAGGAGTTAGACAAAGCTGAAATGGGCTGTCATGGTTTGGTAATTGTGCTGGGGGAAGCATACAATTGCTTCACATGGAAAGATGAATATAGCATTCAAGAAGAGGGCTTTCTCAAAGACAAAAGGCTTGTCTGGAAACATTGACTTTCTTGGATAAAACAAGCTTGTGAGAGGTAAACATTTTGCATAAAGCTTGTCACTGAGTGGACTTCAATTTTATTTTTCTTTTAACAGTTTGTTATCATGATATTAAATAAAAATTCTTTTGCGTCATGGTCCCACGTTTACCAAAAAGGAAACTATATGGGGACTATATTGTTGTAATCATGTTCACCCAACAAAAAATCACTTGGTTGTCATTCCTTATCAAAGGGTTTAGAGCTGTAAAGTTCACACACACACACACACACACACACACATGCAGAAGAAAGTGAGTGCCAGAGGGTTTTGACTACTGAATGGCATTGGACAGCCGGTTAGGGATGGGATTCACAAGGCCATCATTGTGAAAATGTAAAAAAATAAAAAAATAAACAAATAAATAAAATTGGAATCAACTCCTTCTACATTCTGGACTACAAGCTCCAGAATCACAAAACAGTGTAGATTAATTTGTAAAACAACAAAAAGACAGACCATCACTGATAAACAAGCTTTAAATATGTCACAAACATGGGCTAGCTTGTGTGCAAAATTGCCCTGCTTGACCTGCCCCCGGAAATATTTCTGGCTTGACAAATGTTTTTTTTCTTCAGCCTGCAGGAATCTGAATCTATTTGGAATCAATTACATAAATCCCACTGCAAGGAATTAGAATCAGACATTAATCCACAAAAATTATGTATATTCCTTGTTACATCGACTAAATAGATTGCGTTTCAATTGTTTCTCCCAGTTTGAAGCAAAGACTCATGACAGGACGAAACCGCTGCAGACTGCTGCTGAGAAAAGTTGCAGTGATGTGAAATCCCTTGTTTCGGCTGGAATCAAGCCGGCTGATGACGTTGCTGTGACAAAGTATGCCAGGTGGCAGGTGTGTGGTTTTTAAATAGTGTCATAGTGTGTGTCTGGGTGTTGCAGTGCTTTCCTGGGCAGTGTGATAGCGGAATAAAGTTGTAACCACTGCGATTATGCGGCGCTCACATGGGAGAAATTAATTCTTTCAAGAAGAAGGAATTTCCTCCATGGGGAATACCTTGGAATACCGTCAGCTAGTTAGCAGCAGTGGAAGGTCGAATGGCCTTTGTCTGATGCTGTGGTAAGCCTGAAGAACAATGGCAATAGTGAACATTCAAAGAAGAATGTGTTAAACCCAACTTGCCTCACGCTGTCCTTAAAATATTGCAACAGCTATGCTTTCAACTGAAGTACAGCATGCTTCTGTTAATTTGTTTTCATTCATCTTCCAAACCTTAAATGTGTGTGTGTGTGTGTGTGTGTGTGTGTGTGTTTTCCAGCAGAGCGCCTCTATCACCAAACTTTTCAGACAGGCTATTGAATGACACTCATGTCATCGGTGATGTTCAGGGAGGTGATGGGATTGCTCAACACTATCAGGCAGGCAGGCTGTGTTGTTTTAAATAGTCTAATGAAAACGCTATTGATCTGCAATAAATGCGGAGGGCACAGGAAAACCGATCACATCAGGTGAAGACACAACAACCACCAAATGCATTTCAATGTCTGCAGACCGAATCAAACTGCCTGCTGCAAGTTAAGTACCTCTTAACAACAACAGAGTGAATTTCTTGTGAATCAAACTCAGTTAATGGTAGCTTAGGCTTCAGATGAATACAACACCTCATGTATGTTTGGGCATACTTTGTATGGCTCACACACAACCTCTTTTTTTTTTTTTAAATTTCATGCTTAATTTGAATATTTGCTGCTTATTTAGATTGATTTTCCTCCTGCAAAGCTCTTACAATGTCACTGAGGCTTCTCGGTTTTAGTGAGTGCACTCTATATACAGGTTGCCACAGGAAAAGGGCATCTGCCAATGTCCTCCGGCTTGCACACAACTCTAAAGGGAAAGCGAGGTAGGATTGCTTGGATCTTTAATTAATGCACTCAGGTAATACAATAGGTGCCATCTGGGGATGTTCTTGGCAACTAATCACACACACAGAGCTTCACATTTGGGGCCAGATGCAGTGTCTCATCCCTCTCTCCGACCTAATTACCCTTTATTTTACAAACAGAGCAATGTAAATAGCACTTACCCATTATTCCTTTAATAACTATGGCTCTCCCACTCTTCAGGCCCCCAAAAGAGGGCGAGCATAGCAATTACAGGAAAATCAATGTGCTTAATCATTGTGGTAGAGGGTATTCTTATGAGGTGGTTACGGGTTGAACAGATCACTAAGAGAATGTGAAAGATGCAGGACATGTCCTCGAGCGCTTTGTGTCACTATTGAACAGCATGACTGCGGCATTCAATATTCGACCAATTGCAAGCCAGTGATCACTGCCACCCCCACAACTGGTAGCGATGCTCACTATTAAGTTGACCATGAATGTGCTGAACTCAGAATATTTCAGGTATTTCAAATTTAAATAATGTCAATAAAGACAATGATAATGACAACCACGCCATTAAATCCACAGATTTATTAAAGTGCTTCATTTGGCATTTCAGTCGTAAGGGATGGATTTACACAAAAGCCCCCGTGAAAGCTCTGAAGCCCTTGGCAAAGGCATGAGACTCTATCAGCAGTCCGCATTTACGCCACATGTCCTGGATTTTACTCCACTGGAAAAAAAAAAAAAAAAGTATTCCTGTCGTGAAATATGTTTTAGTGGAAAGTCAGCTCTTATTCCCTAGTGTAGGTGAAGAGATATCAGGCAGAGAGGACTGAACTATTATCAGTACTGTACTAGCAAAAGGATGAACTCAAACGTATTTCATTGTTTGGCAAAAAATAACATGAAATTGGCAGAACGACCTTGGGAGGACCTGACTCAACCAACACATGAAAGATGCCTGGAAATTGGCCTTTGGAAGCATCTCAGATACGGTGTGTACTAATCGGGTTACGCTGGTGAAAATAGACATCCTCTCAGGGTAGGACGGGACATCCTGGACAGACACACCAAATCAGAATTAAAGTTGGTATGTTGGCATTGTACTCCAAGCCTTTCATTCCACACTCTTCAAGCGCTCCGTTCAGATTTGTTGTTTTGCCCCTTAAAGTCATGCCATGGAACCAACGAACACAACAAGTAGCCAAAACGGCGATTTGTTGCATAAAAATGTCACACAGCGCTGAAGGGTGCAGATGCATCTAGATAAAGGTTAGGATCGAAGGTTGGAAGATCCTCACTGAGACTTGTGAACTGTGCAGTATGAAATGGTTTTGTATCGCCTCTTATTGTTTAGATGTCTGCGCAATGATGATGGATGTTGCTCCCAGACTCTTCTCCCAGACCCTATGAAAGGGAAAAAATGTTGTTGGGCACAGCCTGCTCTATTGCTTAGGTGGTCAAATGAGCAGTGTGAGCCAGGTGAGTGGAGCTGAGCGGCCACTACTATCGCCGGTGCAGATGCTCGCTCTTGTCTGTAGACATCACGCTCCACCGAAATGCTGCAGGCACAAGCTGTTCTCAAGCCTGATGAGCAGCGGGGAGGCCTGTCTGTGACGGACAGAGCCAGTGGTGGAGGGGACACACCAGGGACACGCTGAAATGACCCGGGCTATACTAACATTTTAGCAAAATTAATGAGCTGATGCATGAAAGCGCAAAGCGTAAAAGGACATGCAGAATATTGGCAGGAGGATTCACTTAAGTCGTAATGATAGATTTTAGCCGTATATGCCTGCTCTGCCACCTGAGTATTGTGATGGATACCATAAGCCTAAGCGGTTATAACAAGATCCTGTGCTTTTTTTTTCCCTGACTCCTGCTGCCCAGAAGTCAGGCAAAGGAGAGCTATGCTATTTCTCCTGTCTAACTTGTCTTGCTGTGGTATTAGTTCCTCTGCCGCTATCTGGAATCCATCTCTCTCCAGCATATCACTGAAAAGAAGCGAGGAGTGAAAGAAAACAGGGTATTGTGCTGTATCAAAGAATATAGGCTCTTGTGTTGATTGTCAGAGCAAGCCATAGACATTAACACAGCTCCTCTGAATTAGATGTCGGGTGACAGTGGGGGCTGCAATATTGACTGATCACAGTACTGATCATTTTCACTTCAGTGGGAGGTGTGACCAGGAGGGTGTCTTAGGAACAACTGTAAAAAGGTCATATCTGAATATAGCTTTACATATATTTGAATTGAACTCCAGTGATAATCAACTGAACTGTCAGGCCTTGGCTTTCAATACTTCACATGTTTTAGTTCCAACCCCAAGTGTTTCTTTCATTTGGAAAAAGTCGGCATTCTGCTGTAGAAGAGTGAAAATTTATTGGATACTTTGGCAAAAGGGGGACGTAATAAAGTGGCACACAGCCCTCTTTTCGCATGTCTCTATTTTGTGCCTCCTCCATCCTAAGGTCTCCTGCTCGCCTCCGCTGCAAGGAGAGGACAGATGAGGAGACCGAATGAGAAGCAAATTACATAAATACATTTTTTTCATTAGGGATGTATGTGACCGTCATATAAAAATGATAGCCCTCTGTTTATTGTAGGGAGCTATTCCATCCACAGATGTGGAGTGAGTGCATACAGTTCTATGCCTGAATTAATAGCCTACACCTCTTATTTTTCCCGATTTCCCGAGCATTTATATGGGCGAGGCAAACTTCAATCCACATGATAAAAATTAATCTATGGACCACCAAAATAACGTTTGACTGTTTAATTAAATCAACTTAACCACGGATGGAGGGGGTGTGCTCCAGTATGGTACGGGCGCTCATGGTACGGGCGCTCATGGTACAGGCGCTCATGCACGAGCACATGCACAGTCATGCACGCAGCGTGCGAACGTGGATACAACGTAAATCATGCCGTCCTGCTGCTTCCGCAAAATAGCGCACAAAATTAACTGCAAGTCGCGGCATTGCACAATCAATAATCAACTAATAATAATAATCAACCAGATCCAGCACACCTGACCGGATGGAGTGGAAAAATTTACAATAGAAAACAAGTCAGATTTGGCGTGAGATTTCTCTCTCGAGCGTGAGAGCGTGAGATTGAGGCTGAATGCGTGACTGTCACGGCCAATGCGTGAGAGTTGGCAACCCTGATAGGTGAACAGGCAGTCAACAATAGGCTAACCCATAGCTAACTATGCCCCGCCCACACAAGCTGCACAACAACATAAAACAAGTGACGTTTACGTTAACGTTAGCTAACGTTACCATGGTTACAATAAGGCTAACAGTTACCGGTATTCCAACAAGACCATCAGATAATGTTAGCATGACAACACATAACTTATCTGTTCCGCAGGCGAATCTGTGATGTGTCTGTGATCTGTGCTCTGCGAGGTCCCCGCTCGGTGCTAACAAACAAAAGTCTAACTAATAATCCGGGATTGCTGTGTCCAGTCTAGTCCACTACCAATAAAACAAACCTTGACTCAGTCATCGAGCTCCAGCGCTTATGAGAGAAGTCCTGAATCACCCAACTTATTAGCTAGCTTAGCTAGTATGACCAGTAGCAGTACAGCTGATGCCTGTATCACGAAGCAAGCTCAGTTTTCCCTGGATCTCTCAGACCTAACCGGCTACACTAATCGGGTTCATGGTGATCGGGGATAACCGGTATCACGACGCTGGTTATCAACTCGCTCAGTCGATCCAGGTTTGCCTCATCAGGAGCCGTGAATGCGCACGTATAAGGGGCGGAGTCTGAGGCAGCTGACCAATCACAAACATGAGCAACAAGGAAAAACACACAGCGTGTTTCACGGCGGATGAGCAGCGTGTTATACTGGAAAAGTATGAGGAGGGAAAACAAAATTGACATAGTAAATTTATATAGTAGCCTAGCGTTACAGACTCAGAACACAATTGCTGACTTGACAGTGGATTATAAAGCTTTTGGATGGCATTACCACCTATTCGCCAAACAGAACAGTCAGGTAAGTTTCAATTGTCTAACATTAGATGTTCAAGTTATTGAAAAGAATAACGTCCACTCTTGCTCTGTTGTGGATCAATATCTATAGATGGCGTGGTGGCTGGTAGCCTAGGCTTTCTTCTTGACAGATAGCTCTGGCAGAGAAACACTAGGCCTAGCGTTCAGGAAGTTTATAGATTTCTAGCAACTTGGCAGTTTGAAGTGGGTGATAAAAAGCGCATACAAAACTTGCAAGAATACATACACACATATATATATATATATATATATATATATATATATATATATATATATAGGCAGGGAGCAGGGGTAATTCACCACTCGCTCCGCACCGGAGCGATGGAACGGCAATAAAGAAACCCGCACCGCGTTAAATAACGACGCACCGCTCCTCACTCACTCCAGCTCCGCACTGCTCATGTACTCTGGTGTATATGTGTGTGTGTATGTGCGTCCATCCAAACCCATTCAGTAAATAATAGGCTAAATATTCTGCTTCTTTCAGAGACATATGCCTCATTGCTGATGTTTCTATTTGTTGTGATAACCCACACGCAGTAGAACATGAACAGACCTCCCCTAATAAATTTGGCAGTAACTCACTTGATCTTTTACCAATTTTCACACATCTTGTTTAATTATAACAGTTTGAAATTTCTGCATGATACAGAATATTGTGAATAAAACAGTGATTTAATTAATATTTGAGTAACGTTCTGTTTTTCACATACATAGTAAGGCAGTGACAGACTGCATAAGGCCAAATCATCCATCTTTAAATGAATTGTGTGTTTAAATGTTTTGTCAGTTAAGAAATCAAGGCAATAAGTACTGCAATGATTGCACTTGACTAGGAAACGGTAAAATACACACTGTGATCACTATCTTTATTACAAGTTGTCACAATATTAAATAGAAGCATAAACTTTATCCTTTGTTAAAGAGGCTGACGTTTCGGCTCATGTTGCGTCTTCCTCAGAGCACTGAACTGTCTCTCAGCCTCTGTATAGTTTTACGTATTGCAACACAACAATGCCCGCCCCCCCTTTTTTAAATGTAGTATTATGTAAATTTGCCATAGTTAGAGCTTCAGTGCATCATCATCATCAGTAAATTTACGATGAGTTATCACCATATTTCACTCTGTATTGCTTTTGATTTGCAATATTCATCAGTCTGGTGATTATCATCCTTCAACACTCTTACAGTAGAAAAAAAAGGTTTCCTAGACGCCATTTTCCTAGTTTTTGCTGTCATGCCAGTTGGTTCTCATCAACATGACATGTTATTTCACTGTAGAGCTTCGTGTATTGCACTTGTTCTGAGAATTTTACATCAGAGAAAGAAAAACTTTTTCTAAACAAATTTTCATTTCAGTAAGGCCTCCGTGCTACCATTACTCAGAATTAAATGCAGTGGTTGTAATATTTTTATGTTACACATAATGTGCCACTAAATAAATACCATACACAACAACAACTAACAAATAGAAATGAATTATTAAGGCTCTAGGAGACAAAACACACAGCTTCTGCAGTTCCATCAGTTCACTACCAACTGGTGTGTCAGTGCCACCTGACAGCCACTTGCAAAAGGAAAACATGATTATCACAAAGTGTACTTTGGCTTGGTTTGTCCTGTCTGAGCCACTATAGAAATGTGGCCAGGCACAGTGGCAGCCCACATAACACCAGAACATATTCTAACTTTATGGAACCACTATGATTCTCATTTTCTGGTTTTTATACACTAATAATAATAATAAAAAAAAAAAATAAAAAATAAAAAAAAAAGAAAGAAAGAAAATTATATCAATTTTTGTCTTTACCTCAGTTAAAATCCTGCACACTTTACCTTTAATGAATTGAATTACATTATGGACTAGTAATCTGGCAGTAGAGATGTGCGTCAAAGCCAAGCTAGCTAAGAAATGACTGATGACAGCAGAGACTATACGCTGACTCCAGTGGCGGATGATTGAGGATGCATGGGGAGCAATAGACTTGCACCCACTTGTGGCTGTCAGCTCTGTTGACATACATAGAATTTTCAGACCCATAAACAATGGCATAGAACCTTGCAATTAAGTTTCACTGCTCTGTGCAGCATTTGTTGCGTCAGTCTGATTATTGAAACACCCCAGTTTACAGTCTCCCCTCCACCTCTGATAAACCACAGACTGTTAGCGAAGAGCAGCCAGAATGCAACCTCTTGAAAGCTGATTCATGTTCTTTGCAGTTTGCCTGATCTTCATGGCATCAGTGGTGATATTACATAAATTTGCTATATTTGTCTGTGTGTGGATGGTCTCAGCACAGAGCTGTGAACATATGGATTTTCGCAGAAAGATTCTCAGAGGGCGCATTGCAGTGATTGGCTAGATCCCTGTTATAAAAGAAATGCCGGAAATGCCACTATGGGTACAGCTCAGACTCTGTTCTCTCGAGTCACTTCCACCGCAAAAACCAATTGACTGACGTCTGCAGCGACTGTGTGCGCTGTGTGCACCACGGGCATTGAAAAGAAGCATAAATTGCCTCTACAATGTCAACACAGCATGTTTACCACACAGCAGTCATGTTTTGTAATGGGTGAATGAAGTTAAAATTAACGTCTTTCTGTTCATTTTAAATGTGTTTACTTTTCTTTTGATTTAGACTAATTGAATTCACAAGCCGCCGCATCACATGCGAGTCTTCCACTCTGGATCTCTACCATGTCTATTGAACATTGACCTTTATGGTGACAACTTTCCTGAGCTTTGTTCCTCCACACAGCTGCCTTCGAGCGAGTTGCCTCACCACCTGCAATAGTTAGTTGCAATCTCTTTTCATGCACATGAACAGATACAATAATAATAATAATAAAGATACCAAATTAACAGTAGTCTACCAAAAATGTGTGTATCAGCTTTTTAGAATTTGATAGCATCTGATAGCATTGCACTATGCAGTTTATATGATCATTCGAATGATCTGGAAACTGACTAAATCTGATTATAACTAGTTTATTAGTATGTCCATGTAAATACTGTGACCTTTTAGCCAATTTTAGTTGGGTTATATCCCCAGCTACGGCTGTGTTGTGTAACGACACTGTATGCAACTATATATAGTTTGCTGAAGAGTTACAGTAGCCCAGAATTGTGTGTAGGCAACAGGCCCAAGTAGAAATAGTGAAAGAGGGTTTCAGTGACAAGATTGCTGTAGAGTTTAATGGCACAGAGTTAAGTTGACCCAGCTTCTCTGTGTCATATATGTTTACTGTAGCGAAAGTAAGGCCAGCATGGTATTTGCATAATTTATTTGTTCCGGGAAGAATTTACTCTGGTGTGAACATCCTCCCCTGCTACAAACGTAACATTTAGCCAACAACGCAGGGCAACAAACATGGCAATGTCTCTAACTTACTAATCAGACAGTTCATAAAACCACTTTGGTCTCTTATACAGACAGGTAGCAGGGCTGTTAGGCTGTATTTTAACTCTACAATCGCAATGACTAACCATTGCATCCTTGCGCATGGAGAGTGAGGGTGTATCCAAACTCACTCGCTGTTTTTGATCATCTGAGCGCAGCCTTGCCCAAGCACATTAAGAATAAACGGGCTGGGTGTAGCAGAATATATTAGAGGGGTTTGGAGAAGAACTATCATGTTGATGGAATTTTTTATGTCAGAGGAATAAATGAATAAATCGAGTACACATGCGATTCATTCATTCACTGTGCGTTGTGTATCAGGTTGGCCTGCTCTACCATCACTACATTTAGTTCAGCCTCTCTGCCTTAGTATTTGTCTCATAAGTCATCCTGCACAGTACATAGCTGTCTGCAAAACACAGCATGCCATGAAGACCGCACTGACTATCTGAGCGTTGTATTGTGAGGTGTCACCTGACCATAATTTATGACATAATAAGCCACATGTGTAACAGGTCTCTTTACAGCCACACATCCGAGCTGACAGAAGTGATGCTGGACTGAGATTGGACGTGATTCTCTGAGCTCTTATTGTAGACTGGTCTGTAACTTCAGAATCATGTAACCCTGTAGGCATTTTTGAGGAAAAGCACTTTATCTGTTGTTTCTATATGATTTTTTTGTGCTGAATCCATTTCTGCCGTATGCCAAGCTGTAAAAGTTACCGTTTAGTCATAATTATTGATTAATTAGCATGATTATTGATTAGTCGCCCAAAGTTAGAAATGGCTATCAGTTTCCTATTTGTCAATATTCTATATATGATTGTTTGGTATCATTGTAAAGGGGACCTTCTCAGCTTTCATTTAAGCCCATGGGTGTCTCTTTCTGACAAACACAGAGGTCACATGACCTCCTTAAACCATAAATTAAACACATTTTCCCACATTTTTCGCCTAAACTATATAGTTTCTTTTATCCCTGTGGGATCAAGGGATATCAAGGACCCAAAAGACAACAACCACAATACCTAATGGACTTTGAGGATTCAGGAAATGTATGATATACCCATACTATTTCTTTGTGAGAGGTTATTGTGAGCCTTAACATCGCAGTAACCGGCTCAGGCCCATTCACCTCCATTCATTCTCCAGCATTACGTAAAAACAACCTCACCAATTGTTTACTGTAGATATAATGATATTATTACTAATACAAATGTAATAATAATCAAAGGCCAGGTAGACATTTTTCATCAATTTAATGAATTAGTAAAATTAACTGAACGTGGCCACTAATTACTGTATTTCACCAATTAATCTCCCGGCCGCAAATAGCCGCCTGATTCTTTTAAACGCCTGGTAGTCCAGTCATTTTATGAAAAAACTAGGACAAATTGCAAGAGAAAAAAACTCAACTGATTTTGTATCCTCAGTTTGTCCTGAGTGAGGAGAAAAAAAGTCCCAAGAAATCCCATTAGTGGAAAGTTTAGAAAATCACCTCTATATGACCACATATTACCAAAAAACACTGTTTTTAACACACAGGGGAAAGGGGTTCCAAATTTTACTTTCAGATATCACTATAAAAATTCACAAGTTGATTACACACACAAAGACAAGAAAAAAAGTCAATTACAAGTTCTTTGAATTATTCTGTTTACACATGCATATCACACATTATCTGATTTGATATGCGCTAATAAGGAATATAAGGAATAAATGCCAGAGGAGACATTTAAACAGTGAATTAAATGGTTAATATATATATATATAGTAACCTTGAATTAAAAGGTTACTCTATAGCAGTGAATTAAAACGTTACTATATATATAGTGACCATTTAATTCACTGTTTAAATATCTGTTCTGGCATTTATTCCTTATATTCCTTATTAGCGCATATCAAATCAGATAATGTGTGATATGCATGTGTAAACAGAATAATTCAAAGAACTTGTAATTGACTTTTTTTCTTGTCTTTGTGTGTGTAATCAACTTGTGAATTTTTATAGTGATATCTGAAAGTAAAATTTGGAACCCCTTTCCCCTGTGTGTTAAAAACAGTGTTTTTTGGTAATATGTGGTCATATAGAGGTGATTTTCTAAACTTTCCACCAATGGGATTTCTTTGGACTTTTTTCTCCTCACTCAGGACAAACTGAGGATACAAAATCAGTTGAGTTTTTTTCTCTTGCAATTTGTCCTAGGTTTTTTCATAAAATGACTGGACTATATTTGCGGCCGGGAGATTAATTGGTGAAATACAGTAATTAGTGGCCACGTTCAGTTAATTTTACTAATTCATTAAATTGATGAAAAATGTCTACCTGGCCTTTGATTATTATTACATTTGTATTAGTAATAATATCATTATATCTACAGTAAACAATTGGTGAGGTTGTTTTTACGTAATGCTGGAGAATGAATGGAGGTGAATGGGCCTGAGCCGGTTACTGCGATGTTAAGGCTCACAATAACCTCTCACAAAGAAATAGTATGGGTATATCATACATTTCCTGAATCCTCAAAGTCCATTAGGTATTGTGATTGTTGTCTTTTGGGTCCTTGATATCCCTTGATCCCACAGGGATAAAAGAAACTATATAGTTTAGGCGAAAAATGTGGGAAAATGTGTTTAATTTATGGTTTAAGGAGGTCATGTGACCTCTGTGTTTGTCAGAAAGAGACACCCATGGGCTTAAATGAAAGCTGAGAAGGTCCCCTTTACAATGATACCAAACAATCATATATAGAATATTGACAAATAGGAAACTGATAGCCATTTCTAACTTTGGGCGACTAATCAATAATCATGCTAATTAATCAATAATTATGACTAAACGGTAACTTTTACAGCTTGGCATACGGCAGAAATGGATTCAGCACAAAAAAATCATATAGAAACAACAGATAAAGTGCTTTTCCTCAAAAATGCCTACCATGTTTTTTTCTAAGGGGCTTTTTCAATTTTCGGTCCTGACTATTGCAATGACTATTGTATATTCTTATTGTTTTTATTTAGTTTTTTTTTCTTCCAAAATAGCAATAGCACATCTCATTCCTTGTGTAAGTAAACCTCCCATTCTGACCCACCCCCGCCCACCCCCACCCCCTTGCCTTCCACCTTTGAACCACATGAACAGGCAAATTGTGTTTCCAGGTCAATAAAATACCAACTGTCATAGGGCTGCTTGCATTTATAAAAATAAGCCCCTTCACGGAGTTTGTTCTAAACACTGCATTGAGAAAGGCCGGTGATTTGTATACAATACACATTCCTTCAACCAATATCAGATGCAATCATGAGAATAATGTGTGTTAATTGGTTTGGTGCATACTTCTATGAAGCTTTTTGTTTGCATTGCTAACAACAATCTATGATCATATCACATTATTAAGCAAAAAAGGGGGCTGATGATCTTTTGATGTGGCACTTTTCATTCTGATAAACATTAAAAGTGGAAATAAAGGCAATGACAGTAAACAGATCGATTCATGGCACAGGAAACAGAAAGCTCTGCTAAGTATGGTTGCACAAAATAGAAAAGCTTTCCGTATCTATTATAGAGAGCATTCACTGTTGTGCATTAACATTTACTTTGAGACAGGCTGACACAAGCCAAATGTAGGGAATGTGTAGATGGGTAAACTTAATAATTTATACTTTTTCTAATGCATTAATCATTGTCTTAAGTTGTAACATTGCATCACGTTCGTTAGTATTTTGATGTAAGGCATTGCAGTCTGCCAAATGTTAAAACTTCAGCTTAATTTTGTGTGATGAACTATAGTCTTGCTCTCAGATCTTTCTCCCCAAATAAACTTGGCATACTGTATGAATCCCTCTCTCTCACTTAAGTGCTAATGGAATGGATGAGTAAATCAATAATGCAACTAAGTATTTAAGATAATCCAATTCTAGGCAGTACATTGAGCCAACATCTTCTTTCAGAAGCAGCAAAGCCTGTAACAAAAGTGGGGGGATGTTTTCTTTTTACATTGGAACTTGGCAGTCTTATTGAAATGCAGAATAAAGAGGCCTGGAACCTTAACAGTGACTTGTACTTAAAAAGCAAGGATTTCAACCCATTATGAAATCTACATCCCATAGAAACAAAAACCATAACTTATGGGGAATAATGGCACCCATGTAATTTGTGCAAAAAAATAAATAAATAAATAAATAAAGTTATTGAACGCTTAATGGATGTTGGATTTGCATAAGAGAGGAACTGTTCTTTGTTTCACTTTTCAACTGTGTTTAGATCTGAGAAAGGGAAATTATGATGGTAGGGCTGAGAGACAAAGTCAGTGCATCTCCTTAGTGCAGTGTATATTGAAAAAAAAAAAAAAAAAAAAGTTTGTGTTGGGAGACAATATGTCGCTAATGAAATCAAATTCTGACAATGGAGGAACATTCAAATGAGTGAAAACTTTATTTGTGTTTCTTTTGATTATTATTGTCCATCTTTTAAAAAAAAAAAATCTGTTAAAGGCATCTTTAAGTCTGTACCTACATAGCTGCCAATCACCCTTTTTCATCAGCTGCTATAGAGTTATATCAGACTGCAGGTTAGGTCATAAAAAATAGGCTAATTTGGGAAAGTACTAAAATATTTAGTTAAAGCCCCCATTAGTACCTCACTGCAGATTGTTAATCAGAAACCCTGTTGTGATTTGAACAAGGGTTGGGCATTATGTTGTTGTTGTTTTTTTTTTCTTTCAATCCTTATTTCATTACCATAATGCATCCATAATTCAGGCAGGTGTTTTATTAATGCACATATTTGTTTCCGTGGGAGAGAAATATCCCTTGTGTTATGGATCTTGTTTCTCTGCATACATGGCTGGTAGAAACAAGGCCTTGGGGTCAATGCCTGGCGCCATGGCTTTCAAGGCGGGGGCATGTGAAACAGAAAAGACCACACAAGGAAAAAAAAAAAAAATAATAAAAAATGGTGAAAGGTCATGGTTGCCTGTAGGTGGCTGTTTACACAACATCCCACCCTCTGGCAAGTGGTCAGATCTGAGTCTGTTTGACAAACCTCCCAGGCCCAGGCATTAGATCTCCCTCTTCCCACCTCCTAGGGATGAATGCACCAGTGAATGCTCAACTCAATTTTCCTTTACAGCTGTTATTAGCCCATGGAAAACAGTGCTGTGTCTATTGCTGAGATGTTGTAGATACAATGGAAAGGGCGCAGTTCTTTACAATTTGTAACGGGGTTTAAATAAATATATGTCAGTCACCCTCTCTCTCTCAAGTGTACAGAATTACAACATTACTTAAAGCCTTTTCATTAGACCTTGCTCATGGACAGTATTGAAAATCAGTTGAATAGATTAAAATAAAGAGCAGTACAAACAGCGGTTAAATGAAGACTAAATGAAACTGGATCTCACATGGGACCACTTGGCAGCAGTCCCATGTAAGATCCATCATTCTTTAAATTGCTGTCCTGCAAAGCAATGTTTGTTTAAGATTAACTTAAACCCTCACCCATCTGGGCACCTCCATCAACCAAAGTCCAAATGGATATTCCCTACAGCTTTCTTTGAGGATATTACTCACCACATGCGCGTGAGTTCATTCGGTGTTTGGTTTTGGCAAAGCGAGTCGTTCAACACATTTGATCATACAAAATTACATGGGTAGCATAAGCTGCGGAAAGCTCCATATTTACAGAACCAAAAGTCTGTCGCATCGGGCTGCCTATAGCGTGAGGTGGCGTGCTGGGGGAACCTCTGAGCAGTGGCATCTAATGCGGCACAGCTAGCAGCAAAATTTTACAATCAGATGACGAAACATGCTGTGCACAGTTGTGGGCTTATCAGTGGGCTAAACACTATGATGGGAAATTCATGCGAATTCATACCACATATTGCATAGTGAAAATGAGAAAATGAATGGTGGTGAAGCTGTGCAAAGAATCTCAGTGTGTCTTTCTTTTAC
Source organism: Myripristis murdjan (assembly GCF_902150065.1). Classification (NCBI taxonomy): domain Eukaryota; kingdom Metazoa; phylum Chordata; class Actinopteri; order Holocentriformes; family Holocentridae; genus Myripristis; species Myripristis murdjan. The sequence goes on from NC_043985.1 coordinate 24,557,391, forward strand.
AGCAGGACATGGAAGAGCGTTACAACATCGACTGATTTTGCACTCGCACAGCACCTGGATTTTGCGTCTAAGTCCCATTCAGATGCAAAGCATTATGGATAAGTGTCAGATTGTACTGTAGGCAGCGTGTTACCATGCTGCTTCACCCTGACAACTTGCACTGTGATTGACACTTCATATCTACCTCATGAATAATTGCTCTGAGTACATGAAGTTTTATGGTAGGAAATATGTTCCTCCACAATCCTCAAGACTCTTTAAAAATGCATTGACAGAACCCTGGACATAATCAGTCTGTTTAATGGTTTGGTATTGAAACATGAAGTACTTACAAAGTTTATGCATCCAGTTCATTTCTCTTTGAAATCTGCCCCTGACTCCATCCAGAGATACTTCTCTGCACTGACAAAACAAAACACATTTAAGAAAATAATACCCATAACGCCCGCCTCAACTTACTGACCTTCTTTTATTAGAAGTCTTGATGCTTGTTATTTAGCAAAGTAAAGTGGTTTTACCTGAGGGCAGAGTCTTTTAGTGGAGTGTGATTTTGTTTGAGTTGAAGATGTCTGGCTGGGCACTGCAAGAAGCATCATCTCCACACAGTGACTGTGTTTACAAGAGACCTATTCATTCTGACAGCTCTCCTTTACCTCCTGCGCTTTCAGTCAAGAGTTTACCAAGTGGTTCAATTGCCTGTCTGTCAATAGTGTTTAATGTCTGTTAAAGAGATTGGCCCCTCATTCCTCCCTCCTCATGTCACATATATCCCTCAGTTTTGTGGGCACCCATCAAACAGAGAGCTCAGGATGGCTGCGGCCTCTAGACGTCAACATTATGCACCGGTCCAGACATTAACCATGCAGTTACAGTACATAGTAAACTTCTATGGAGTGTAGCATCAGTGTATTAGTATTAGCATTAGTGCAGTAATTTCTAATTTCATACCTCTGCACTTGCAAAGTTGGAGCAAAATTGTAATTGTTACAAAAAAAAAAAAAAATGTTTTCACACGCATACAATTCTGGGCACACCTTCCATTGTTTCCATTTCATCTAACATTTGAGTGCTTCTCATTTTAGGTACAAATAACTGTCGCTGTTGACTTGTGCATTCAGGGTGTTCAAATACAAATATGGCGCACCCCACCCACACAGAAGTCAAATAAATTAAAGGGATGCTCACAGCAAAACTAATGAGCTAGACAAACAGCCAGATCAAAAATGTTGACTTGTAGCATGCATCAAACACCACTCAAATAACTTTCACATGAGTATGTCTGAGCTTTGCTGAAGAAGCATATAGGTGTGGATGCATTTTAGACTGTGCATGTGCATGTGTGTTTATGTGGTCATGCATGACTATACTGCAAAATTAATGGGTAAGCCAGCCTGAGAGACCAGTCAGGCATGATTGGATGATGTGAAGCTTGGGTCAAGGTTAACGTCTTCTACCAGGCATGGTCTAAATTGCAGTGAAACCCTCTGCCAGTCTCTGCCAACATGAAGCAGACAGTGAGCTCTCCCTGCTAACATGACCTTGGTCTCATCCATTTTTCATGAGGCACAACGGGAAGGGCAGGAGGGCAAGCCATTCTCACAATAATTAATCAGCACAAATCAAGGCAAATTTTATCTGAGTCCCTATAGTGCTGCCATGCCTGCCTGATCCTTGAACAGAGTTGAGTTTATGGTACCAAGTAGGGTGGTAACCTATTTTAAATATTAACAAAAGAGCAAGAGCTATGTTAAAGATTAAGCAGGGCAATGCTTGTATATGAATTTCATCATAAATGTAATGTATCTACTCAGTCCTATTTTTGACATATTAGACTGTTGCACTGTATTCTATATTGAAATCAAAATTAGTAGCAACTTAAGAGCAAGAAACAGAGTGGGATGTCTATAAGGATGGAGGGAGAGAGAGAGAGAAAGAGAGAGAGAGAGAGAGAGAAACCCACGCACCAGGTCTTTGCTGAGCAGAAGCTGTCAACCAGGGATTAGCTGAATGAGCAAGGAACCTACAATAGGCAGCAGCTTATATACTTTAGAAGACAGGATTTCAATTTTTAATCCACTGTAAATGGGAAAAGAGCATAAAATACAATCACGACTAGTAGGCCTAACTATCTATACTCAGGACGCTTATATTAAAAATGAGAATGCTCTATTGAACAATTGAGAGAGGCAAGGAAAAAAAAAGTGGAGACTGAGTAAAGTTAATGCAGCTTAGAATAAAATGTAATAATGGTTAATCTGAGAGAAAGTGCTGGTGAACAGAGCAGGTACAGATGTGGACATGAGGGCTTTGATTTTATTACAACGTATATTTTTTTTGTTCCGTAAAAACCAGCAAAAGTGCACACGCAGATGGTAAAAACGAGTTGCTGAGTGGTGCTACTGCAGGAAATCAGTGCATTGCACAAAAGAGCCGTGGCTTAGGTTTGAATAAAAGCAAGAAAGTTCTCAAGGGGGGGAGTCACATAATTTATATAAGACTATGGGCCCTATCTTGCGCCAGACTCCCTAAACCCGCTATTTGCGGATTTAGGATTTAGGAAGAGGCGTTCCCCCGTAAAAGTTGCTATCTTGTGCACCTCCTGCTATCCGCAAAACACCTCCGCTACCCGCTATATTATGCATAGGTGTGTTTTGGGCGTTACGCCAGTTAAACCAATCAGTGTGCCAGGTGCCATTGCCTTTAAGGGCAGGATGCGCTATCCTAAATCCTAAATCCTAAACCCGCGATGGAGAGAGGGAGGTAGATTTTCTCAGGGCTTCTACTGAGGCTAAAGCAAGTTGGCTTTATATACATATTATATATTATATTATAGGCGAGTTAATTCGGGAGATGGAGCCACATGTGTCCAAGTGGACATGTCACAAGGTTGTACTGATTGAGTAAAATCCCCAGGTCACACCACACACACACAAGAGGCAGAGGTGGAACTATGTGTAAACTAATTTATTGACAAGGTAGATTGGGCAAATAAAATATTAAAAATAAAAATATAGCACAGCTGCTGGCTTATGATAAAACAATAAAACGTGCTGGCGTAAGTGTCCAATTAAAACAGTCTTTCCTCTAAACAGTCTATATGAGTAATATACTCAGTCCATTCCGGCGGCGTCCCGGTATCAGTCCGACCGCGTGCGTGGCGAGGCTCCGTCGGGGCGTGCATTGAAGCCGCCTGGACGCGCTCTTCTAACAGCCCAAACTTTCGGGATAGCGGATAGCGGGTGGTACTGACCACCCGCTATCCGCTATCCCTAAAGTGTGTGCGCAAGATAGCAACTTTAGGGATAGCGCATGAAACACGCCCACGACGCACCTCCAGGCGCAAATGATGCAGTCGGCATAACGGATAGCGGGTAGCGGGTGGCACAAGATACCGTTTAGGGATAGCGGAAGTTCCTAAATCCGCAATTTGCGGGTAGCGGGTAGTGGCAGCGGATAGCGGGTGGCACAAGATAGGGCCCTATATATGTATTTGACACTGACATACTAAAGGTGGGCTGTACATGTAGCTAATACACTGAAAGCTCGAAGAAATGTTATATGACATATAGATGGGTGCCTGTACCTTCAGATAATTTCGATGTGATAAGGTTTAAATATCTTTTTTTGACACATGTATTTTAAATGTGCCTTTTTCAGCTGTTCATATTTGATACATACAAAAACATGATTCCCAATTCATAGTGCAAACAAAATACTGAGGGACATGCAGGTATTTGTGATCACAGTGCACATTCCTTGTCCGTCTCTTCATGTCTCCCTGTCTGACTGGAAGTATAGCGTTACTGTTCTACTTTGGAAATTTAGAAACAACCTAATGGCAAAATTGGAATTGATTGCCCCTCCATGGGTGCTTACATTCCCCTCAAAATAATCAAAGGTTCATGCCTTGTTGAACATGGCTCTCTGATCTGGATGAGTATTTCATACATTTCATATGAGTGGGCTACTTCATAATGAATCATTGGATGCTGGCTGCTGTCAGCACTGGTTGATATCTTTATCACATAACTTAATTTGCTTGGTAGCTGGAGACTCTTTCTTCGTAGGACGCTGATCAAAAGTCTGATTTATTGTTTGTAACTTGGCTGGTGGTGGCATCGCTGGTAGATTAGAAAGGAATAGCAGTGACAGCAGACTGGGCTGTCCTTGGGCTGATCGGCCTGTGCGTGTCATGTTGGAGACTGATGCTCTAGGAGCTCGCCGTGGGACGAGTGCCTTGACAACAGAATCACAGCAGGATAACACAATACTGTAAAATAAATAAATACATATAAAAAAACATTATATATACTCTAGGGTATATATATGAAAATATTTTGGTGTGCATCTCATGTGGTTTTGTTATCTATATTAACCCCCGCCTGCAAATGTTAAGCAACACCTTAAATTTGCATACAGAAGGCTTGATGCAGTGCAGCCATCTGACATCAGGCACTGCAATCCGGGTCAAATGAGTGAATGTGCCCTTTAAAGTCCCTTTACAGGAGGGTCAGAATTTGTAACACTATTGGTATTGTCGTTATTGCTATTATCACCACTGGTATTACTACACAGCCCTAGATCTTCTATGTATTTTCTTTTTTTCAGACATATAAGGTTTATTCATTTACCTGACATGTTTCGGCGTTTGACTTCCGCCTTCATCAGAGTGTCACTGGGTGTTGGTGTGACGCATCTTTATCAGCTGTTGTTTTTTGGAAGGCGTGACCAACCTGTCAGATTTTGACAGGTCGGTCACGCCTTCTGCTGACCGCTCGCCCCCTGCAGGATGCCGCTCCAGGTGTGGGAGAGCATGTATGCTCCCTCGTCCCTGTTGATGGTCCTCGGGCCTCGCTTCCTGATCTCAGTTGCCTCCCTGATCCAGCGCTGGTGTTTATTTTCCTCCGTGCGGATGACTCTGGCCTTCTCCCAGTCCATGACATGGTTTTCCCCACAGCCCTATGTCAAACTTGCATTGTTCTATGTCCTGCAAGGTGCTCCTCCCTTCTCCCTCCTCTCTCTCTCTGTCCATCTCTCAACCCCTCTTGTTGAGGCAGATGACCGCCCACCTAGAGCTGGGTTCTGCTGTTAAAAGGTTTTTTTTTTTTTTTTTTTCCTCGCCTCTGTCGCCCTGTGCTTGTTCTTGGGGGAGATTTTGGTCCATGGATTTGGCCAATTTGGTTTCTGTAAAGCGCCTTTAGATACACTCCTCCATGTTTAATCATTTTCTTTTTTTTATACAATCAATTAATCAATCAAGAGGGAACCACATTTTAATTTTATTATCCAACCTGTTGTATAATGACCAATAAACCACCTTGTATCCTTGTATAACACATATTGTAATTTAAAACACTTTCAGCTACAGCAGTTCTTAATAGAATGACAATTTCTTTCTAATCAAGCCAAAGAAAAATATCAGGACCTAGAGGTGCAAGTACAAATACTACTAGTACTACTACTACTACTAATATTAATAATAATATAGCAAATAATCTGTGTAATGTTGGAGTCCTAAAAACAAAGTCTGTACTGAACCAGTGAGTTGTTCAGATGGTGAAAACTGGAGAGTCACTAAAGTCTGACCGCCCAAATAATATGCTATTACTTTCATAAATATATTTTACAGCTCAACTATCAAATGTCTTTGCTGTAGTGCTCTCTGTGTTTGTGGCTATAAATTTCTTGTAATTCCATTGAGTTAGAAAGCAGAGAGTTTCCAACCAAAGTGTAGATGTTAAATACAGTATAACCAGATCATAATAACCTAACTCCTGATCTAAAGTTACACTGGCTGGATGTCACCATTTGCCATGGTAACATCAACATGTAAACAGATGACACTTAAAACACAAGACCCAGAGAAAACTGAAGCCACAGACAGCTATACCGAAGATATAGATTTTATTGCCAAAGCAAGAAATAAGGACTTTTCTCCATTCAGTTAGGTGGCAGCAAGGCAGTTCCAACCAAAGGCCTAAATGCATGCCATAATAAAGGAGGGACGGGGTACAATGTGTATAACAATGTGTACAATGTGCTAGGCTGCATTATCAGGGAGGCTAGTGTTGAGTTATGTATAAAAAGAGGAAATTATTGCTGAATACATTGGCAAATTATGAATAAATCATCACTGCACACAGTTCACAACAAGCCAGTCAAACTCCCTTTTTACACAGCTGAAAGCCCCACAAAAAAAAAAAAAAAAAAAAAAAAAAAAAGGTAAAGGCAATTGATTAGGTAACAGCACACTAAAATCTAATGAGTCAAGGGAAAACAGTAGTTGGCTCCTCTAGCAGTGTTTGTTCAAAAACTAAAAAGGAAGCAGCACATTAACATACAAATGCAATATAATGGCTAATAATGTACCTTGCTAAACTAGAACATTGCTTCTTGGCTGATGTGCCTAAGTAACCACTCTGCCTCTTTTTAGAGACTCTGGGTCCAGGTGCCAGACTGCATGTTACGAGGGGTGTAACAATCCATTGATCTGTATCGATATATCAATCTAACGATCAATGATCCTGTATAATCAACACTGAGTGAAAATATTGATCCATACTGTCGTCTTAAAGATATGCTTTTATTTTGAAATTCCCATGGCACACTGTATCACCATTTCTGTCCTAGCACACTGCCTTCCTACATTCAAATAATGCTAGTGCCAGACAAATAACAGCAGCCACGCTCAGCAGCCAAGAAAAAGAGAATTAGGATATCTACAGTACGAGATAAGATACTCAGTACTCAACATAACAAACCTGGCCGAACATCTAAAACAGAAACACGGTGTTAGGAGCTCCCCTGTCCTATCTCTATCTGTGTGTGTTTTTCCTCTGTTTTCCCCTCCCTCTGTGTTTTGTTGTTGTGAGTCTCCCCTTGTAGGCTGGGCATGGCAGGCTCATTGTCCTCATCTCCCTCACCTGCTTCCTCATGCGCACCTGGTTCCCATCCTGCTAATCATCTCCACCACTCTCCAGTGCATTTAACCCCGGTTCAGATCTCCATTCTTCGCCAGTTCGTCCTGTACCATGCGTGGTAACGTCCTGGCTCTCTCTTGTGTATTTGGCTCGATCTGCTTGTTTGCAACCTATTTTTTGAATTTTGGCTCTTTTGCTCTGCTCCTAGACCCTGCCTGCCTCCCCTGTGCTCTGCCTGCCGCGTCCAGCCTCTCCAGGATTTCTCCGTCACGTTTTTGTATTTTGCCTACCAGTGTTCGATTAAAGAACTTTGTTATTGTCACCGATTCCGCATTGTGGATTCAGTTTGTTGGAAGCCAAGGCTTCCACACGGCGCTGCAGTATAACTGATTGTGTTACATGGAGACATGATATTGCCTCGATATCAAATCATAGGCCCCTGAATTAAAATGAAATCATAATGTGGCTCACTTTGTGATATTGGTAAATATAATGTCGTATCATGATGTAACTTGTGATATACACCCCTATCTGTTATCTTCCCCTCCATAAACACATCACTTTGAATCCCACAGCAAGATATTTAAGATAAGGTTGTGTGAAAATTCAAGGTTTAATAATTGAACATTTTCCTTAATTGTATGCCAATAAAATATATTCAGATGACAAGAGATGCACTTGAATGAATTCTCATTTCTGATTTTTCCATTCCTAAAAAAAAAAAAAAAAAAAAAAAAAAATCCACAAAACATAATACAATTTCCAGCATTTCTGTTTTTTTTTCTTTCTTTTTTTTTATATCTGTGAACTTTGCTTGAATCAAAAAAAAAAAAAAAAAAAAAAGTGTAACAGAAAAGATGTGGCAAATTAAGTGTATTTGAGGGCTTTGGCTTTGGCTCAACCTGCCAGATTCTCTGCTGCTGGTTTCAAACTGATAACAGCCACTGTCTATGACTCAATCTATTTCTTTCAGCAGAATACAGCACCTGATCAGAATGCTGTTCCACTTTTTCTCCTGCTGCCAGTCATACACCACAGACGAACAAGAGTTTTTCAGACCGCAGAACACATCAGTCCAGAAAGCCCTTGCCTGTAGACAATGTCTGTGGACTTAGGGGTCCATGATCTCCGGTAAGTCTGATGTCTAGGATATCCCTCTGGCAGCTGTGTGAGCCACAAAATCACCTTGATATGCAAAGCAATGACTAAAGAACCCTCCATAGACTAGCAAAATGAAAATAGATCCAAGTGGTGTAAAAAATTTTTTCAATCATATAAAAAAAACACGCCCCTTTCAATTCCATGAAAATACAGCACCAACCCTATCTTCCTTTCTTCCTACATTATTATTTTTTCCACATCAGCCATAGGTCCCATTAGCCTTTTTTCTTAAACAATAACCTTATATCATTTCCATATGTTTGTACTCATTGGCCATGTAGTTGACAGAGTTGCATCAATGGCAAAAAGCCTGGCTAGGGGATGTGAAAAACAACAGGAAGTGAAGAGGGAGAGGAAAGGAGCATGACACACCATATCACTGGATTTAAGCAGAAAGGAAGGCGTTAACGGTGGTGATGAAGGTGCCTTTCTTTCTTTGCTAAAAGGGCTCTTCTCTGTGTAGGGTAGGGGAAACTACATCAGTCTCTCTCTCCGATCTCTCACTCTCTATATATACATACATAAATACACACATAGAGGCTGTGTGAGGCTAATTACAGTGTATTAGATGCTGTAATTAAATACACTTGGGGCACACACAACAGCACCATTTGGAGCAACTGTGACTTGTGTTGCCATTTTATCAAAGGTGGAAAACTGATGGATACTAGGTAGTATAAGTAGTTTTAATGCAAATATAACACATAGAAAAAAATACCTAATTTACAGTGTATAATTCCAATTTAATTTGACCACAAGAGGAAGCTGTCCACCCTCCACCATACACTCCTTGAAGTCTTGGCTACTGACACCCAGGGCCAGACAATGAAGTAGGCAGAGGAGGACTACAAACACAGCTGGGCAGTTAGGTGGAGAGGACCCTTGGGATACTTAAATTAAGACGTCAATGTCTTGACAAGCCTGCAAGATGTCTTCTGTACAACCCAGAGAGTGCAGCTGATATTATCATGTCCTACTTGGTGCTGCACAATTGCGTGGAGAGTTTAATTCATGTGCCCAGCAAGAGAGGACCAGGAGGATGATGTGCAGGAAGAAGAGGGAGGAGGACAGGGCAAAGCAGGCGAAGAAGCTGAGATAAATTAGCTTTTGTTACATTTGTAGCTTAATATCCCATTTACATTTAGCCACTTCATGTGTCTTCAGCTGATTGGAAAGTGATCAGATAGATCTAAGGCCAAATGTAAATGCATCCAAGGCACGTTGGTGCTGGGTATAAATCAGATTTCTCAAATCACCCCGGGAGGAGCCACTATGAGCGTCTGTCGTCTATACTCCATCTAGAATATTACCTCCTGACCGACAGCACTAGCTGCAGTGGGAGAGAAACCTAACTGCTGAAAAATATCCACTCACAATGCACAATGGTGCCTGGATATCCCATCTTTTCCATGTGCTCTGTGGGTGATAGATAGATAGATAGATAGATAGATAGATAGAACACCTTGTTAATCCCAATAAATTAAATTAAAAGTCTTACTTTTGTCACTGGCCTCTGAGACCCTCCCCAGAACTGCCACTGGATCATAAGAGATACCCTATAAGGACAAATGCATTGGGACACTAACACATTACACCTGTCAAGAGATGAAACTTCTTTCTTCTTCTAATGGTTAGTCTACCTTATAGCTGAAACTCTGCAGCTTGACCACATTTTCAAATTGGAGGTCAGAAACAATATCATTCAAGTATCCACAAGAACCGTGTGAGTGAAATGCATCCTTCTTTGGCATCCCAAAAACCCTGTTTTTTGTTTACAGATTACTTGTGGGAACCAAAGTTTTGAAAAGTTGGCTCTGTGTGTGTACAAATGGAGTTTGTGCTCTCAGTACTCTCTAATGGTCATCAATTGCTTACTACAACTTTAAAACAAGAAGTCTGCAGATCAAAGGTTTTCAATCAGTGGTCTGCGGCTCCTGTGTCGTCCGTGAAGGTATTAAGGGTGGTCCCTGAGCATACATTCAATAATGGAACTTGAATGCTGGAAGCAAATTTTATTTATTTATTTATTGACACATTTCCATTTATTACTTCTTGTTTAATAATCAAATTTATTCAAATATATAAAGTGGCTTCTCTGGATGATGATTACAAATATGTGGTCCCATCTGGTCCTTTGTAGCCTGTTTTCTGCAAACTATGGAATGTGTCATTGACATCCCATGTGTTCCTGGCCTGCCCATACATGCACCCAAAATATTAGCTTACTGACTACCATCTAAAAATCCTTAATTGATGATGCCAATGAAAAGACTTTTTTGGGGGGAAGTTTTGATGAAAAGTAAAATTAAGTAAAACTGAGTTATCATCTGAGAGATTAACTTAAGTTTGGACCCACGACAGTGGTCCCCCCCTGCTTTACCTCCAGCTGAAGTATCTTTTTCACAAGTGCTTCCTTTTCTACTGCTTGTCTCTCCATCTCTGTACTTTGCAGGGCCTTTTCTGCTGCACAAAGGTCAGTATCAGTGACTCGTTGGTGTCTTTGCTACACTGCAGACACTTCTCTGTCACTTCAGCGCCCTTGTCTGTGCCTTTCCTTTGGCTTTGTCCAACATCTGATTCATCAGCACTGTGAGAAAGAAATATAGTGTAACTACCTTTTGCATAAATCAACCCCAAGTTGTGGGTAGGACTATTATTATTACCATAATTTCTCTCAGGGACAGTGTGACAAGATCTCGTGGCTGTGCAGGTGGTGCTTCTGGCTGCACCAAGGTACAGTATCTACATCACCTGGAATAAAACAACCTCTCTGCCAATACCCTCTTCTTCCTCTCAGTTAGCTCTTTCAGCTTGCTTCCTCCTCCCTCATGCACCTTCTCTGTTTACTATAGCTGGGAATTTCCATCAGTTTTTTTTTTTTTTTTTTTTTTTTTTTTTTTTAATTGCTACATAATTTACAGCATTTTTATAGAGTGCCATTTCTCTGTTTTATCGGCCCTCTGAATCTTAGCTAACTAAAACTCTTTTGTTTAGGACAGCCATCTCAGAGAAGGTGTGGACCTCTGCCTTTAGAAAATTATCCTTTCTTCCTCCACTTATTTTAGCAAACAACTGTCTGAACTCAGGGCTGGCCTATGCTTAGCTGTAACAATGATCACCATCCACCAGGTGTAGTTTATTTATAGACTAATTAGGCAATTAAATTACTTGTCCCTGTAGTGGGCTTTTTTTCTCAAGGACAAAGGTGAATTGTATTTCGGCCATTAACATCTTAAATTAGATTTTTCTACAATTAACATTGGATTAAGGGCAGAAAGGACAAATCGTAACATAAGTATGATTATTAGATGTATTTCCAATAGCAGACCATCACCTTTAGTTTGTGTCTGGGAACAGCTGACAGTACAAAACCAAAATGAAGCAGAGGGATGAGAACAACTCCAGGCTATTGCCCAGTGTCCACACTGAAACACTAACTACTTAGAACTATGTAGTGATGAAATACATTTATCATGTCAGCGTATGAGCACTAATGTTGCATTGCCGTTTTTATGTCACTAAACCTGGCAGCAGTTCATCCTGCTCACCCTGGTGAAAAAAAATTGCCAATCTTATGTTGGAGATGCAGATATGTTCAAGGGTCACTGCCTAACATATATCATTTGGCAAAAATGCTTCCCGTAGGTTAAATATGGGACTGGTGGAAGATGGGAATATCAATCAAAATTTATCAAACAAAATGAATGAGTGCTGAATTTGATTGACCACCCCAAGTGCCACCCAAAAATTCTAATCTGTGATTGGCTATTGACAAAGAGAGAGGTGGACTGAGTTTCTGTGCTGTATCATAGATGTTAGCACAAATAGGGGAAAAACAATAATGCAAATTTTGCAACTGGGAAGGTATAAACACAGCTTTTGTCGCAGTGGCCAGAAATTTTGCAAGAGGGAAATTCTGATTTCCCACTTCCTGTGAATGCAGCAACAACCTACATTTTGAGTAACAAATCAGTTTTGGAGACATGCATACAGCCACATGCAGCAGACAGGTTTTTTTTTTTTTTTTTTTTTTTTTTTTAAGAAGTTTTAGCCATCCGTAGCTCTGGTCCAGGGCCTTGAAGTTACAGTGGTTTTAACCTGCCTGAGGTGGCTAAGTCAGGCGGTGCTTAGGGCGTTTGTTCTGGACCAGAGCTAATGCTGTCTGATCTCATTTTGCCTTCTCTTAATGCAGCACCGGAGCCTGTAGCTGGCCATGAAACACCCCAGTAGTTTAAGGTTATTCTGTAGTAAGCACTCTATTTGATATTAATAAGTGCTGTTTGTAATTTGTCAGATATTGGAACCTACATTGCATACGTTGTAAGGATCGACTGCACAACTTTACTGTTAATTCAGATTCAACATATTTTATTACCTATTGAGTGTACGCTACATATAATGGAGATTACTGGAGATTTACTTATGTCAAATGTGTGGAAGTCATTTTAGACAAAGTTATTTTTAACATGGCTCTTGGTTAAAAAGGATAATTTTGTCATCAGCTTCTCATATATATTTCTCAGACTCAGATAAGGATAATAGGGTTGAATCATCAGCCTAATCTCATGTGTGCCAGACTCAGAATATGCATGTGGCCTCTGTAAAACTGTTGGCTGTAGGCCTTTGTGTCTAGGTGTTTCCATCATGCTGTGGTGCAATTTTTCATAGAGGCTACAACTTGCTGTCATTCTGAGCGAAGCTAATTGCATCCAAACAAATTATGAAAAATGCTAAATGCCTTTGGTAACACTTTACAATAAGAGTACAACAATTAACGCTAGTTAACGTTAGTTAATGCCGTAATGGTTAATTAACTGTTAGTTAATGATTATTATGGCATTTACTAATGTTAATAATATCTACAATAACCCTTAAATAACATATAAATTAATACCTTAGCATGAACAGCATTACTACATGATTCTCAGACACATTAGTTAACGGTTAGTTAACTGTTACTTAATGTTTATTATGGCATTAACTAACAGTAATTGTTGTACTAGTCTTACAATGCCTTTTTATTTAAACTTTAATTTAAACTTTAATTAAAATTTAATTAACTGACCCAAATGTTAATCCCTGTGTTTTTTTGTGTCATGTGAAGAGCCATCCTGAGGCACCCGTTGGATGTTGGGGTGGCCATGATGGCAGAGAGGCTCAGACCTCAGGACTGAATGCAGCACCCCCCTCGCATAACTGTATGGTATGCGTCAGTTTTGTCATTTTGATCATATTACACTGATCTGGTGTATCTGGTAAGATATCTGGTATTTTTTCCTCCATGTGGAATGTCTCCTCAGTGGTGCTACTTCATATGCTTGTGATTGACATGACGCATAATGCAAGATCTGACTCTCACAATTTGTTGCTTTCAGATAGTTTGAAGTTGACAGCAGCACTTTCCATTCCAGAATTATAGGCTTTTCAACCTAAGTTAGTAAAATAAGTCAGTTTGAGGGGTGGGGTGTGGGGTTGCAAGGGATCGCTTGGTGCCACCCTCAACTGAGCGTATGCCTCACTTGGGCAACCAGTCAAAACAATCTGGAAACTGTGCTCTTTTACACACACAGGCACAGTGCTGGAGTAAACAACACCAAATGTTTCTGGAAGAAGCCAAACTTGTGCTACTGGGTTCGTTGCAGCACAGGCATGGAAAACATCAGCGCCTTCAACAGAAATTGGTTTTCTGAAGCCCATCAGCTTCTTGCACATGCTGTTTTTTCTCAGCACAGTCATGCGTATCAGGTTCCATTAATGTCAGCGTGATTGCTAAACCACTTACTCCTTCGTGGTCTATTTGGTTTTCAGAAACATCAGGGCTCAGATTTAACATGTTTGATAGTGATATTACGTGATAAATGACTCTGTCATGAAATAAAATGTACATCCACATTCACCACATCTTGGTTTTGAACATTTTTAAATCTATTAAAATTGTATGGCAGATATGCAGATTCACTTTTTCCCTAAACAACAAAACAGGGTTTTTTTGTTTGTCTTTTATAAGTAAAGATAATTAAGACAGTTTTCACAAACCCTTTATTACAAGAATAATCACTGTTCATACAGGACACTTAGTTGCTTTTGGGGGTCAGTCTATGCTCACATTTTGACTGAATCAAGGAATTCCTCATGTGATTCGGCTTTCAAATCATGAAAATATTTGTAAAAAGCTAACTGTGACTGTATGAATATTTACATTGTGGGCATCTTGAAAAAAATCACAAAATCAAAAAGAGTTGAAAACGTTATTCTGATAAAACATGCAATAACTTGTTTATACAGAACATTGGATATTATTACTGGCACGTCCTGAGAGCATTGCCCTGACAATAGGGATGACTCAAACAGAGACGAGGGCAGTGGTTAATGGCACATTAGACCTTGGCTGCAGTATAGGAAACTCAATGACATTTGACCATCCACAGGATGGAGTGAACTCTTGAGACTCTCTGAGTATTATGGGTGGAATACAAGGCACAGAGGACAACATTATAATAAAGTGCTCAGACAAAGGAGGAAGGAGAGAGAAGGTTAATTCCTGTTCAACCCAGGCAGAAGATGACAAGGGTTATTACAAGGATGTTCTATAAGTACAGGGGAGACAAATTGGATTCAAGCTCACATCTTTCAATAAGTCACTTGACTGGGGTTTTCACTTGCTAAATAAATGAATGTGGGAGTGAGCGGTTCAAGTAGAGCAGCGCTGTTAGGTCTGAGCATGATGTTTTTAACGTAAAGAAGTGGAATTGTTCCTTTCTTGCCACTTTGGTGAGAATGGGACATGATAAATACAAAAAGACAAAGGGCCAGTACAAATACTCCTGTTTTTTTTCTTCTTCTTTTCCTTTTTTTTTCTAATCGATTTATCTCATGCAACTGAGGGTGACCTATTCTGAGGAGATCATTTTAGTATGTGAAAAATAACTTGATATTAGGCCTAATAATATTAATAAACAACTTTATATTAAAAGGCAGGGAGTGGATGTTGATGTATCTAATAATGCTTTCAGTACAGTCAGTTTGTGTTCCTGCAACCATTGTTTAAAGCCACAAAGTCTTTTAATCAAGAGTTTCCCAAATCATCAGCAGTTTAAGTAGTCTTGCTTTCTCAGCAGCATGTGTCAATATGTACCATTTTCTTTAGCTAAATGTGATTCTTTAGGGCAAGTCACTAGTAGCCTATGCCCTAAAGCTGTAGCTGATGGTCTATTATGAAGCCAGGCTCCCAAAGGAACCCATGGGACATTTCCAAGAACCTCACCATGTGGCTGGGGTCTGTTCTCCTGGGAAAAGGGGAATTGCAAATGCAAGTCTATTCAATAACTGCTACTCAACCAATACGTGACAACATAAAAATACAAGCCACTAGGTAGCTCTGCTGGAGGCATTTTCCTTTCATTTTCACTCTATTGATTTGTACAGAAGATGGAGTACAAACAGGAAGACTTAATCTATTGACGCTCAAAGCCAGACCCAGGGGCCAATAGAGGGTAGCATGGCAGTAGCCTACATTCACATGGACGTGCATTTTCACTCCTTCCCATTCATCGTCCGTGTGGCTGGCGTTCATTGCATTCTGGCGGTGCTGCGGCCAGAATGCGGAGGCAAGTCAAAAGATCGACATCCTCCACATTTGCACAAAGCAGGCTGGATTCCAAAATATGCAAATCACAAGCGGCGGCTGAGGCTCACCACCTCTCAAAAGTTTAGAACAAACTTCTAAACTAGGCAGAAAACATGACTCAGCAGATGCAGGGCAATTTCTTACATGAGGTCAACTCAGAAAGCAATTTCAGTGGTTAGTTTTGGAGAAAGTTTACAAAGTTATCTGACAGCTACCACATTGTCCAAGGAATGGCGCAGCAGGTGGACTCTACGTTTTGTTGTTGTTGTTGTTTTAATCTGACAAACGGTTCTTGATATCACCTTTCTGGCTCACCAGCCACTCATCATTTTCACCAGCCAAAATCCCCCACCCAACAAAAAGTAATCCACTTTTTGATCCACTCTTATGTGGATCAAAAAGCTTGGGACAGGATCCTTCCCACACAAATGCTGTTAATATTTTGCTTATTGTAATTAAGTAGTCCGTGTTCATTCTGGGTCTTTTCAAACATGAAAATATATGTTTTTTTCCCCTATTCTTTTATGGCATTTTTGGGGGTGTCAGCAATGTTAATTAAAAGTCTCATGAACATGCACTTGTTTACAAATAGGTGGAATTCGTCATATTTATGAGTGTCAGAGTTTGAGTAAAAACAGAAAAAAAGGAGAATTAACTGGAGTTAAAAGGGTGAAATAAGAAACACTAGAAATAGGCTAATGTATACTTTCAAATAATTTCAATAGACAGTTACACTGCCCTTCTGCCACCCCACACACATACACACAAAAAGCTTTTCTATGGAAATCAAAAACACAACTTTTGGAAAACAGTCTCCAGAGTGGATTTCTTTTTTAAAACACTGTTTTTTTTTTTTATAACACTGATGGCACCGGCACAACCTTGCCTCTTTGCGCTAATGGTGGGGACGCTTACAGAGGTGGGAAGAGTGGAGGGAAAGACAAGTGGATTAATTGAAAAGACAAAAGCACCAAGAAGTTGGCAAATGTGCCACCTGGGGTTATTTACAGGTCTGTGATCACAATACCCGCCAAGTTATCAGTATTTGTCATGCGGTGTGATTGGTTTTTCAGAGTAAGTCACGATACACCATCATAAACTGGTTTAGTAAAAAAGGTGCCATAACACATATCACAAATCATGCCAAAAATCATAATAATGCACAAAATTTGCAGATAGCGAATTTGTGTGTTTTAGGATATTTTAGACCACGTGCGTTTTTCTTTAACCTTGAAAATTGTGTTGAAATTCTCTCTGAAATTAAACATTTTGTAAAGAATTTCTTTCAGGGAACCTTCCTCAGAAGAGATAGGATTCTCACAGGCACTGAGGCCACTGACACCACCAGTTACACATGAACACACAAACTGACTGACACGCAGAGCCCGGGGCTGATAGAGGAGCTCCTCCCAAGAACCTAATAAGGTTATAACTAGGCAGTAATTTATGTAAAGATTCAAATTACAGTCTGAGTTCAACTGCAGAGGAATTTTCACATGGAGATTCACACTGCTTTGATTACTCATTCACCTGGCAGATTTTTTTTTTTTTTTTTTTTTTTTTTAGTGTTTCTTCTCTCTTTAAATGCACAAAGGCTAAAATAGCAAGAGGAGAGAGAAAAACAGATGAACTGAACTAAAGACTGCACATTATGATTTGTATGACATAGGACAGTCGCCAAAAAATTGCTTTTATGGAGCTACCTGTTTGGATACATGCAGGTAATTCCATTAAAGTATGACAAAATGTATTTTGTCAGTAAACAAGTGAAAACCTGTGTACTCTAGCCAAGATCTTTGAATAAATGAATTTTGGATGTGGCTGGATAAAAATGTGGATCTGGTGTATCTCTGCTGCAGAGTCTCGTCTAAGAAAAGTGTCATTTATTTTATATAGGCTAGAGGTTGTAATTACTCACAGCAATGTTGATATCTGCATGCTTATGGTATTCAACTGTGTTGCTCTGCTGTGCTAAATTGCTGGCATGATAACCTTTTGTATTTTCCTATTACAACAAATGCAGACTGGGGGGACATGTCTCATTCAAGTGACGTGCTTCCAAAATGTAGATGGACAGCGTAATTACAAATCAAATTCCAGATCCATGCGCTATTTTCTTCAGGATCCAGCTGCATCTGGGGCCACTGAACATCGTGCTGGCTCCAGTTCATCCTCGGGCCGCAGGTCTATGGTTTTCTGCCTCTTCACATACTGCTACCACCTCATTACTGCCAGGGCTCCAGCCAGTGTGAAAAGGGGAAGGAGGCACTGAAGCAGAGGTTAGACAAGCCCAAGATATTATATACTGGAAAAAAAGAAAAAAAAAAAAAAGGCCTGTGGAGCTGAGAACATCATGTGGTTAGATATTGCTCTCTTTAGCAAGATTACAAATATCTACTCTAAAAGCAAGTGTAATTTTCTTTCTTTTGTCTGCTGTCTCATCAGCGTTCAGTAGGATTTTATTGAACTAATGATGTCTTGTCTGTAGAATGACAAATTAACCTTTTAAACTTTGTGAGAACAAAATACTGCAATTCACAGTGGTCGAGGGAGACTGTCAGTGAATCTCTCCTTTACCCAGCTTTCAAATCTCTCTCACTTTCTGGACTCTGAGCATTGCCAAGTATGTACAAACAACATTACAGAAACAAGATGACGGAAAGAGAGAAAACACATGCAAATGAAATTAAATAAATGCAATAACTTGTCAACACACAGACTCACACGTGCACGGATACAAACATTACAACAGAAACATGCTGCAAATTGAGGAGACACAAGCAAACGACAAAACACACGCACCAACACAACAACATTACAGAGACAAGCTGCACTGATGACTTGCTTGCCACTGGTGAAAAATTCATGTAACCTCACTATACTTCTCGCTTGCCAGTGGCAAAGATAAAACGCTTTGGCCGATATGTTAATGAGACATGAAATGGGCATTCAGTGATGGTGCCGTGCGTTTGGGAACAAAGACGCATGAAACAATCGTATGAGGCTGTTGTATTACAATACACAAATTACAAAACACATGATGTCATCACTTACATAAGCATTCATTTGCAAAATCTGTTGCCAGCGCAGTTTTTGTCAGCACATTTTTGTAAGTTAGTGGTACTTGCTTGTGAAACAGTATACGTATTGAATGTGCAAGGTTGTGTTTTCATGTTGGCTTTGTGAAGTAACTCTGCCATGGTGACCAGAGGAGGACTATAATTGTGTAAATGTCCTTTGAGGCCCACTGCGCTGCCTCTGGCTCGCTTCTTTATAGAACACAGATACAGTTGACACTTGACATCATTGACTTAACATTACTAACTCTGCCAAAGGCATCTTCATGTGTCATTATGAAAACATTAATTTGAACATAATTTACATGATGGAGGCTCTAGCATGCATAAAATAACTTCCTTTATATGGGCCCCTCTTAGCCAGCCCTGCAGATGTAGTCTTGGATACATTTACCTTTGATTTTGTCATTATCCACATCCCACAGATTTATGTCTGCATGAGACAGTGTCAGTTTGTGTCAGCTTTTAGTATGTGACAAAACCTTCATTGCTGCCTCTGGTGCAAGGAGTATGACTGAGCAGTTTGCTCACATTAGTAATGAGAGGGTTGATGCCCCAGGGCAACAATGGTGACAAACAGACAATTACTCCATGGGAGGGTCACTTAAATTCAAAATATCATCATTTTACAAGCTGATTCATTCTCTCTGAGAGAGTTATGCGAAAAAGACTTATTTTACCCTCTTTCTAACTGAGACATGATGGTTGTTCACCAAATAATTACAAGCGGTTTACTGAGAATCCGTCACTGTCTTACACAGTAACAAGGAAATTTGAATTACATGTCTCTTTTCAGTTTTATTTGCCTTGCTTCATCAGACAACAGCAAAAACTGCCCGTAAGGAAAATCCAGAAACATGCACACACAAGGGCAAATGCATGCGCACACACACACACACACACACACAAATACTTAGAAATGAAATACTTTGACAGGCCTATCTTTTAAGCAAATGTAAACCTCTTCATCTCAGTTTGTCTTTTTAGTCTATATTTACTGCATGGACATAAAGAGCCATTGTGATGGATCCATCTATCACCTGGAATGATTACATGGCTGTTTTTTCTGTTCAACAAATTATAAACTCTTACTTTCTTTATTCTTTCATTTCTGTCTCTTTCTTTCTTTCTTGATAGATAGATAGATAATATGCTATGTATTTATTTCGATCTACACCATTGCTTTAAATGTCTATAAAAGCAGTGGTATAGATTATGAATATGGTCACTCTCGAGCCCATGTGCCCAAGAATAATCTATTGTCATAAAATTTTCACTATGGTATTTTACAAGATTTACAAGCTAAGTTTAGCCAGGCATTCAGTTCAGTCCCCTTCAATGTGAAATGAGAAAAATGCCAAATATAGACGCAGGTCTAAAGAGAATTGAAACACCAAATTCATTTATTTGCTCCAAAGCCAAGTGCTTGTACAAACCAACTGGCCAGTGGAGATAGACAAATGTGCCCCGAGGCTGACCTAGGGCAGGCTGGAAATGATCTACCTTAGGGGACCAGAGACCTAAATGTCACAGACAGTCATGGGTCATGGATACTGTCGCTATGAGACACAGGAGGCTGCCTCTTCTTCATCTCACCAACCTTCCCTCAAGGTGTCACTTGGGCAAAGGAGAGGAATGTTTTCAGCTTTTATTGGGGCACTGTCACATCTTTTGCTTTGTGTTCTTTTTTTTTTTTTTTCTCTTTGTCCTCTGGCATTTCACAGGACTAGTCTTCACAAAGCTTGTCTTGCATCAGTAGACCAAGAAGATCCTTTTGAGCAGTATAAATGGATTAGGAAGCAAAAAAGATACACAACCAACAACCTATTCCAACATCTAATAAATACTAAAATGAAGCGGATGTTAGGATTAAAGGTTAAAGGTTGAGTGAAAGTGATAGAGGGAAAGAGAAAAGGATGCGTGGCACACAATGATCAGAATAAAACGATGCACTGATGACGGTGATGTATGCATGTTGCCAGAACTTCAATCACATTAAAAATGAGTGCATAAATCAATATGAACAACTAGATTGTAATAATCATTGTCATTCATCAAAATAATCCCTCAATATGTGATGAGCGATAATGACTTCATGAAACATTAAACATTGCAAAAACATAATGAGACAGTAATTATTTTGGACTGAGGGGAGCCAAAGCTTTTTGGTGTGTCATCTGGCAAGTAAAGCCTTGATATACTGGCGGAGGCAGGTACGTCATTGACAGCTGAGAGGGGACAGAGTGTGTCTCGCTAAAATGGGGATAGTTATAGCTGAGCAGATGCATTATTGGAATTAACGTCATGGGGAACTCATTCGCACACACTGTCCAAACAAAGAAGGTGACAATGGCAAATTAGCATTGTCTGGTGCTATTATACCATGAAAATCTCTGCTTTTAGTCAAATTAAGATTAAATTCCACAAATAATAAAAAGTAGATAATTATAGAAATAAAAAGAATTGTAGTTAGGAAAAATGAAAACTGCTTAAGACTGCTCTTTGTTGTTAAAGTTTCTTTTTCTTTCACCTTTCACCTATTATGTACATTCACTAAATTATAGTTAATAATAATTTGCTCTTAAACAATATACTATATGCAGTTTCCTGCTTGTTACCATGGTGCACAATGCTGTTCATTTTATGATCAAATGTTCCATTTGATAGCAGAAGCTCATAATTATATATAGTGCTGACCTGATTGGTGTAATAAAGGCCAAATTGAAAGTCCAGCCACACTCCAGTTACAGATAATACTACATCCTACCTGAGAGGAGAGGAATAGGCCTTTGTCTGATAAGTGGTGGAAGAGAACTTTCACTTTTTGTGGCAACAGAAAAGGCCTGAGGGATGTAGGTGGAACACAGCAAGACCACAAGGTCACATTGAGGATCAGTGGAAGAAAAACCATCAAGCTGCTTTGTCCCACAGACATTAACACTGATTTGCCCTTTGCCCGAATCTTACACATGCTGCAGTATTGATGATTAATTGATTGAGTTCCCGGAACACCGGTGATAGATTTACTGTGACCATTGTGACTGCTCACAATTGTTCAGAGTGAAACCCTGTCTGACTCTTTTCAGCTCCTGTTAAAAATGCTGAATTCTGTGCTCTGAGTCACCTTCCTCTCTCTCTATCCCTTTCCCTTTTTGCTTCCACCCCCACATGCAGCACTTGAAAGTAACACAGTGGTGTAAAACAGCAGCTGTCCGAGATGCAGAAATATGTCAAACAGTCCCCAGTGTCTAAAGAACAAGTAAAAAGGCTGTTTAAAAATAAAATTGCAAACAGGATGCATCAATGTTTGATGAAGTTTTGCAGACAGGATGTTGTGGATGGTGTATTTACATATGCATTTTTGAAATAAATGCTGTTGAAAAACCATAGCGCTGCACAATAAATGTTCTTAATACATCCCTGAAATGTATTTCACTTATGTGCAATAACAATAAAAGAATAAGATGATGACTTTGCAAAGCCTGACCAAAGACACTACATCCAGAAAATTAGCAATGCTATTATAATGCTATAAAGAGGAGAGGAATAACAATAGCACAAGCATATCAGTGTCTGAATGTCAGTAGGGGATGGAGGGTCTCGTACTGTTTGTGCTGAAGGTCTCATACTATGTTCAAATGAATGATGTCAGTTTTAATTTGTAGTAATGTCAATTTGAACAATGCGATATTGACGGCATATACATCCACAATTTATTCAGCTTTGATGTTTTGATTTTTTTTGTCTTAGAAATGGTTTCAGGGCAGAGAATTATTGACATAATGCAATATTAATACCAATTAAGCCCACTAACCTGGATCCCCACTGTGTACTGCAGTCCACTGTGACAACCTGTCATGTAGTTGATTGATTGAGAAGCACTGGTGGCCAGGAGATATTGGAGGGGGTTGGTGGCTGGTTGGTGCGGGGGGCAGGAAGAACCAACAGGCCAAGAGGGTCACAAATGCAGCAGATACAAACGCCTGGGAGTAGGTGGTGTGTCGAAAAGCCATGGAAACTTACTCGTGGATAACCCTAAAGCTATTCTGTCAAATCATGCAAAGAATAAGGAAGGGACGGAGGGACACTACCCAGGCTGTCCTGAGCAGGGATGGACTAGCACTCACCAAGAGTATGCTGAAGGGTGGAAAGGGCACCTTGAGGAATCCCTGAATCCAATGACATGCCCTCGGTACAGGAGGCAGTGTGGAGTATCTGGTGAGGTGGAATCAATCTCTGTAGCTGAGGTAGTCGGAGAACTCTGCAGTGGCAAGACTGCAGGAGTGGATGAGAGTCATCCACAAAATGCTAAAGGCACTGGATGTGTTTGGGCTGTCATGGCTGACATGCCTGCTCAGTATCTGAACATGAATGATGGAAACTGTCTCCTGGTGCCAGCGCACATGTGTAGTGGTTACTGCATTTGAAAAGGGGGGCCGGAGGGTGTGTTCTAAGTATTGGGGGATCACGCCTCTCAGCCTGCCTGAGAAAGACTATGGCTGTGTCCCAATTCAGGGTCTGCATCCTTCGCAGTCCGGGTCCTTCGGAGGACCCGGACTTCAACTGAAGCATCCTCCCCCATCAACTAACGGCAACGAAATGGGACGGTCTAGCCTTCGGAGTATTTCCTGGTTGCGTAACCGCCGTTACCGCCATTTCCATGACAACAAACTCCGGAGACCGAAATATAACGTTTCTTTCTGTCAGACAAGACAGAACAGGGGTTTTGGTTTAACATATATGGCGTTGGATGTTCAAATGAGTAAAAAACGAATATTTATAATGTGAAATCTGAACTTTTCTCTGACTGAGCAGCAGCACGCAAAGCATTTTGGGATACGGGAGGCCGAGAAAGATAGTCGCGGTGCAGCCTCCGAATCGGCTACCAACGGCTGAAAAGGAGGCCTCATTTGAAGTGCGCATTTGAAGGATCCTTCGGCTTTTGATGAATTGGGACAGGCCTTCGCGCAGTGTTGTGACGTAACTGGCCTTCAAATGCGGACTTCGAAGGATGCAGACCCTGAATTGGGACACAGCTTATGTCAGGGTGCTGGGATGGAGGTTCCAAATGGTAACTGAGTCTTGGCCTCAGGATGGCCGAGGCTGACTCTGACCTGGACCACGTCTTGACCCTCTTGCAGATTATTTAGGGGACGTGAGAATTCGCCATTCCAGTCGACATATGTTTTGTGAATTTGAAAAAGGCCTACGACTGTGTACTACAGGGCACTCTGTTCTGCAGATTTTATTAAAACAATATGGAGCACTGTGTTACTACATGCTGTTCAGGTCCTCCAACAAAAAGAATTGTGTTTGCATACTCAGCCTGAAGTCAAACTTGTTGAAGACATATTCTGAGTGAGGGAAAGTGAGACTGCCCACTTCTGTAATCAAGTTACTCTCCACACATGGCAGTTCTGATTTCTGAGATGCCACATGTAAACGAAAAACCTGGTTTCTCTAACCAGATCAAGGAATAAAGGCAAACCCTGTTTATAGAGCTAGATTCCTGTTGGAGAAACCTGTTTACTTGGCTGTGCATGGGCAAGAAAAGAGAACAGATCAATTTACTCAATAAACACATAATATATAATGGGATTATAAGGAGTTCACTGTTCTGCATTGTTGCTGAAGCATGCTTAATAATTTTATGTCAGCATTACCACTAATGAAAACATAGTGAAACAAAAAACACATCTGCCACAGCCTTCTTCTCTTATTAGCCCAACTACAGGGTGGTTGAAAAACTATTGCCACCGCTCATTGAGCTGTCCGGCCCACTGCTGAACGGAGCAGAGGAAAGTTGCCAGCACAAAAGGCCGGCTGTCCAGTGTGTTCTGGCAGTTGTGTGCAGGCTGCAGAGCCACGACTGGCAGCGGTAACAGTTCGGGGTATGTCAGGACGCCTGGGGGTGTGTGGGGGGGTGGGAGGTCTGATTACTGACCTACTGCGTATAAACTGGTGTTTTTGAGTTATCTTCCTAACCTGACTCATATTAACATGCCGTCTGTTTTCCTTAGCCTGATTAGCCATAGTAATCAGTTTTCTTGTGTGCATGTAAACATAGTTTGAATCTCAAAGTGCAGTAACTCCTCCTTCACATGGAGAAGAGTCAGCTGAGGTGGCTTAGGCATCTGCTAAGGATGCCCTTGGGTCATCTCCCTTTGGAAGTGTGCCAGGGACATCTGAGTGGGAGGAGGCCTCGGGGCATACCTTGGACATGCTAGATGGATTATATCTTTCAGCTAGCCTACGAGTGCCTTTAAATCCCTCAGGAGGAGGTGGTGGAAGTTGTCAGGGAAAGAGAGACCTGAGCTGCACTGCTGGCCGTGTTGCCACCAGGACCCTGAAGAATAAACAGCTTGAAAATGGAAGGATGGATGGATGAGTTGGTGGATGCGAGACTGCAGTGCATTATGGTGTGTATAAATAAGAGCTAACACTGTGCTTTTATTTCCCGTGAATCTTACAAGGTGGAACTGATGTATCTAAAATAATGATTTCATAGCTGCAAAGTGGTTCATCCTTGGTGGTAAAGAAAGCAGTGGATAAATTGTTGCCCCTTATATGTGAACTGAACTTTTTTTTTCTTTCACAGCACTGTCCATCAGCCAGTGTTTTTCCTAACCCTTCTTGATAAGGACAAGTTCAGCAAAGAGATACACAGATTCAAGAGAAAGAAGAGAAGAAAAAAAACAGTGTGTGGTAGATGGAAACCTACTAAAGTAATATGAGCAAAATAATCCAATTTCAGATATACTGGCAGAAATGGTGGAAAAAATCAATCACTGATACTGTTAACCAGCAGCAATGTCATTATTGTCTTGCTGACACTGCACTCACACCTGTGTCTTGCTGAGTCAGCGGCTAATGCTTAATAGAACCTTCTTCTAACGCAGATTAGAATATGAATGTTCCTCTAAAAGACCCACATAGCAGGGAACAATTATTTGGGTGTTACTTGTCATGTTAATATTGCTTCATTTAATGTTTAATTAAATATCATGGCTTATTAAATATTGTGACATATGAAAGGATAATTCAAGTTTATTTTGAGCCTGGGCCTCATTTTCCCATCCCATTTTGCCATCATGAATTTTGACTGTGTTGAAAATTTCATCACTTTACACATCTCCAGGTCGCCGGGAGCGTTGCTCTCCAACAGCAAACGCACCTGTCAACATAGTAACACACACCACAATGGGACCTTTCCTCATCCAATGCCCTAGTATCCATGGAAACTTTTGTGTGTTGTAGTATTAAATATTTATTTATTTATTTATTCATTTATTTTAGCTTACAAGTAGACAGTTGATGCCATATTCATCTGATGTCTCCTGTTAGTACAAACTGCCAGCTGTGAAAGGCTGCTCACATGAAACTGCTAGATCCCATTGCATCTCTCAATAGACGGATGAGGTAGCCTTTTACTTCTGTATGGCAACGCTCTGGATATTCAATAGACGTTCATGTTAAACCTCTTGTGGCAGTAGAAGACATCCTGGATAGTTTTTCATAACCGCTGGGAGCAGGATGGGAGGACGGAAGTCGTGATGCAGTTGGAAAGTTGAATCTTATGGATGATTTGTAAACTCAAAGTTGTTTTTGTTTGATGAAAAAAGTAGCCCAATCAGCAGCGCCAACTTTATACAGGAATTTGAAACATGCAGCTGTAATACATGCAGCTGCAACAGCTGTAATATTTTATTTGCTTACAAAAAACAAGATTGTTCGCTAGAATGATGGAAGACAATTATGTCCTCATCAGAAGGCATTTAAGAAATTGAGGTGCATCACCAAAACCCAAGTCACTAAGTATTATTGTGACTGGAAAGCTGACATGACCAGGATTTTCAATTAGGGAATTTATTTCTACCATCTTTCCCACATGACATGAATGTATAAGGGATTCCAAGGAGTAGCACTTTTGAAGAACAGAGAAATACTGAGGGGGAAAAAAAAAAAAAGCTTTGCTATGAAATAAAAATAGAAATGACTGTCTACATAGATTACATGAAGCCAATGAATTACTTGACGACAATGATTGGTGGTAAAAAGGTCTTGGAGGGGGGTTTGCATCTAAGGACACTTGATTTGGATGACCTTCACTAGAGAAATCTTTGAAAAGTGACTGCTTGTTTGGGTTTGTAGAAATAGAAATTGGCTTTCCAGGCATACAGTTGTTGACACAGTGTAATATTAATACCACTTAATCCCACAAACATGGATCCCCATTGAGACCTGCCAGACAACTGTGACCCCTCCCTCAGTGCAGTCTATTGATTCTTAGTAATGAGCAGGAGGTCTTCAAAGCACAATGAAAAATTAATGATTGAACTTAGTATAGGTGTGTATAAATGGAAATACTTGGAATACAGGGGATCTGAGAAAAACGAATGGTATGTATGTTAATATTTCCCTGTAAACCTGTGTTGATTTGATAAAAAACAATAATTCAATCATTACTATTTATCATATGCACTGTAAATTTCCATTAATTGTTTAAGATTAGGAAACTTGTGGTACAGTGTAAGTAATGTGCAGCACATTTAGCCCTCATTCAAACAGTATGCCTGCTGCCAACCTGTGGCCAAGGCAGCATCAAACAGTGTGATGGAATAAGTGGAAGAAACCCAAATAAGAAATGTAAATGTAAGATCTTGGGTTAGATGCCACAGTGAAAATACTGACTATTAGGGCTGTCCCAAATACTTACAAAAATGAGAGATGAAGAAGGAGAAGAAAATAAGTTTTACTGACAAATATCCAAATATTTGTTTTAAATTAATTGGCGTAAAACAAACTGGGGCTACAGAAGAGCGCAGCCCAAACAAACATGCAGATCTCCCAAAGGGTAGAGGTGCTAGAGTTTGAACGAAACCTCAAACCCAACCACGATGACTGGACTGAGCACAATGGTTAGCCCTTTTTTTTTTTTTTTAACCCAATGGCCATAGTTCAACCTGAGTTTTCTCTGTAAAAGTAACATTAAGCTACAACTGTCTGATTCTGTGCTATAGAAAATATTGTTGTTCCTGTTTTACACTGTTTTAAACTATCTTAGTTTAGCATCACTGCACTTTTTTTTTTTTTTGTATTTAACAAATCCTGTGCATCACCTAGCACAACAAACTTACTTGACTAAGGCCCTCTCTGGAGTCTGGCTTGTCCTGACCTCCTCAGCATCTATGTCACTTGTAACCTGACTGCAGCAGAGAGCCCAACCCTGCCAGACTTGTTGGAGTAATTAAATAATCTGAGCCTGAATGAACTGCATGATCTTCTGAACAGAGGCGATATAACTAAGACTGTTGAAAAGTTGGCTTGACACGCCCATTGGGAAACCAATAGTGACAGCGCACTGTCTCTTTAACAGCATTGGTAGATTATTTTCTTCTATTATCTTCTATTCTATTATTTTCTGCAGCCTCATGTGGAGTCTCTACCCACCCACATCAGGGATTCTACTGATGGGTGTCTGGGAGCAGCTGAACACTTTCTTTTTTTTTTTATAATGTTTTCTTTATTGTTGAACATACAGGAATAACACAATTATTCTGTATTCAACTTGTTTTACAATATTGATAGAAAAGAATACATGAATTAAAGCAGAACAGAGAAAAAGGGAACTAATAATAGGCACATAGAAAGGAAAACAAAATTGAAACGAACCAAAAAGAGAAAAAACAACCCCCCCCCCACCCCACCCTCATACACATACATAAACATCATTAATCCTTACAATGAGTGTGGTTCTTTACACTCAGTATCATGTATACATACATATATAAATTCACTGCAAAAGTAAGTTGACACACAAAGTAAATTTAAGTCCAGAAGGGAGTAAAACAAATATTGGATATCAACCATCGTATCTGAGTTGAGGTAAGGCATCTATGAAAGCTCCCCAGATCTTCTTAAACAGTGAGGATCTTTTTCTTACATTATAGAGGATCTTCTCTGGAGTACAGTATGATGTTAATTCGTTAACCCAGTGTCTTTGTGAGGGAGGGAGATCAGATTTCCAATTTATTAAAATGCATTTTTTGCCAGCTGTACTAGCAAGTAAAATAAAGTGCTTAATGTAATTATTTATTTTTAATGGAGTCAAATCTCCTAAGATCCACACTTTAGGATCTTCTGGAAAATTATTTCCTGTAATGTCTGAAGTGGTTTTAATGATATATTTCCAAAACTCTGCAATTTTAGGGCAGTGCCAGAACATATGTAAAAGGTCTGCATCTGTAATTTTACATTTCTGGCAAACAGGTGAAATATTTTTATTAAATTTGTGGAGTTTCACAGGTGTGTAATATATTCTGTGCAAGATCTTGAATTGGATTAATCTGTGTTTAGTAGAGATTAAGGATGTTTGAGCTTGCTCCAATAGTACGTGCCAATCTGCATCATCATATGAACAATTTAGATCCACCTCCCATTTATGCTTAATAGTAGATCTTTCATATTCAGGAAAACTACTATTAAGAATATTGTAAATAGCCGATGTTAGACCTCTGGTCGTTGTACGTGAAACGTTAAGCGATTGTTTCTCCAGAGAAGTTTCCTCCGGCATGCCAGGAAATTTATTAGGTGAGTTTGCTTTGACCCAGTGTCTGATTTGCAAGTACTTAAACAGGTTGTGTTGAGGTAGGTTGTATTTACAGGACAACTGCTGGAAACTAGAGAATATATCTTCTGTGTATAGGTCCCCAACTTTCTTAATGCCTTTATCCACCCAGCTTTTAAGTGTACTATCTACAATGGGATTCGGAATATCTGGATTGTTCCACAATGGAGTGTTTTTAAAAAGTGACCCTTTATAACCAAGAATGGAGTGGGACTCCTGCCATGAAATCAAAGTGTTTTGTATTATTGGGTTCTTAGTAATTGTACTTAATCTATTTTTATTGCCCAAGAAAGGAAGTATATGCAGCGGAGTTGTTTGCAATTCTTGTTTTTCTATTGATATCCATCTGCTTTCATTGTCTTCAGAATGTAACCAAATCCATATAGGTCTAAACTGTGATGCAAGATAATATTTACGGAAATCAGGAAAGTTTAAACCTCCTTTTGCATATGATCTCTGTAGCATAGTAAGTTTAATTCTTGGAGGTTTCTTATGCCATAAAAAGGATGTCACTGCCTTATTTAATTCTTTGAAAAATTTTACAGGAATTTTAAAGGGAATGCAGTGGAAAATATATATGAATTTAGGTAATATATTCATTTTTATTGTGTTTAGCTGAACACTTTCTTGACAAACTCTCTGCCTCCAGTATTCGGCGCATAATGGACTTACTTGAGATTATATTAAGTCATAATCACTTTCTGTATGGGTCTAACTTTTACCTGCAGGCATCAGGCACCAGTATGGCACCCAAGATGGCACCCAGCTTCACTGTGGTCTTTTTGAAAAGGTTATGCAACCCGCAATTCAGTTTTTTTCTAGACCACACCTTTTGGAGAACGTATATTAATGACATTTCTACATCTGTTTGAGGACTGAAGAACAGCTGTCTGAATTCTATAATTTTAAAATTCATTGTAGATTATAGTGTACACCAAATGACTTCTTTGGGCATTTTGGCCTTATTAAACTAATTGAAATATGGCCAAGTGCAACATCCAAACTGCAAAAAAGTATAAATGTGTGACAAAACATTTTTGTAAATAAAGTGCTATGATGCTACAGAGATTCCCTGGCCTACAAATTGGATTTTGCATATTTAAGAAAGCATGCTTGTTGGGTACATACCCCCGGAAAAATCGTCATTTTAACAGATTGTTCTGTGATCGTTAAGAAACTATACAAACTATACAAATAATGTAATTCCCTGTAAAATCACAAATCATATCACAATTGCAGTACCTTGGAAATTTGCCATACTATTCAGCCCTTTACCAGAAAAGTACTGATATAACTGTATTTTTTATGGTCAGTCTTTTACCTCTGTCCCTCTTAAAAGAAGTTTTCTTATTTCCAGGTTGAACTGGATGAGCAGGCTGTGCAGCTCAGACAGTGATTATGAAACTGGAGCTAAAGACTTGGAGAATCGATTTAAACAGAGACAGTACCGGACTGAGTGGATCACACAACCTGCTGACCCTTTCAGACAAGTGTCCCAAAGTGAATGTCTAACCAGGAGAAACCAGACATCTGACATCAGTACACTATGTCATTCAATACTCACCTTTGTCTAAGCCGTTTGAGGCTATAATACAGAAATATTGTATACCACTGACTGCCAAACAGTTTCTGGATACACACACACACACACACACAATTTAAGGAATAAGCTCCATGGTGAGGGCGTGTACTCTACTTTGCCCTCTGATCCTCACTTCCTGAGCATGGCGCCCCCTGCCAACAGTAACACATTTTATCACTATTGAACAGGAAAGTTAGAGCCCCCCGGGGTCAGCTAAGACAAAACAAAACCAATGCTTAAATTTGTACCCTCTGTTTAGAAATCTGTGTGCACGGTTTATAAATCATGCTCTTGAATTCATAATCCATGCCCTTACGAATACAATTATGAATTACAAATTCTGAATACAATTACAAATACATGCCCACAGATCTGTGGACCGTTCCCGCGAATTAAAAATGCTACAAATGATAAAAGTATTATTTTAGTATAGTATAGTATTGTAGATCATATGTATAAATACAGGATAGATGTATATATGTGATCAGATCATAGGTTCATATAGATTTAAAAAGTATTCTAGATCAGTGGGGCCAATCATGGGCCTCAAATATCACTCTGATTGAACTTTGGCAGTGGGGGCTACCATTGTATTTACATTTTGATTAATGTAGGTTTTGTGGATGTTGTGTTGAAACAATGGAGCAATAAGACATAGAGATAGATGTTTAATATGACATTTGTTTGAGAATCTTTCTTAGTCACTAACCTTCAGCCTGTAAGCACATAACTAGATTGGTAAACCATGTCACAGATTGGTTGCAAGCACATACAGTATTATCAAGCAGTTATCATATCAACATTATTGACATTATCAGCATTTTAAAATATGTTACACAACCATATTTTAATGTTAAATCATTCCTATGTGAATCAAATATGTTTCTTTAATATGGTTTGGTGCAACAGGATGAAGATAAGCAGCTGTTCATTATACGGGTCATTTTTGACATATTGGGTATATGTCATATACTCAGTGATGCATCTGAGGGTTAAATTGTGTGTAAGAGAGAGGGATGCTCTTTTGTCAAGCATAAATGCGACATGCTTTATGTGTGTGTTACAGACAGCCAGCGATCTGTGCTCAGCTGGAACTGTGGATATGATGAGGCTGAGGGTGTGGGGGGCCTTTTGGAGTCGCAGAGTCCATAAGTACTGATATTCAGTGCATCAGCGCTTTGACATTTTACTATTAAGTGTCACTCCACTTTACAAGTGTTCAGTAATAACCATTAACTGCATTAATGGCCGTGATCTACGTTGTAAAAAACCTTGTACCGCAACATCACAAAGATGGACTCGTTCCTAAAAATAATATTGGCATTAATTTAGAAATGGTCATCAGAACAGGACGAGGGAGAGGAAAGCAGCCTGCATATGACCACACCACTTTCTGCATTTTTTTTTTTTTTTTTTTTTTTGCTGAGTGTAAGGTGGTGTTGCCTCCTGAGGGTCCAAAACATTTCAAAGCGGCTGTGGCTGTGGTGGCATCATCACAGCTGTGATATTATTACTATAAAACACAGTACTGCTTTTGCTTTTATACAACAGTTACGATTTTGTACAACAATATCATTTTTATCTCAGATTAAATGCTGAATTTAAGTTGTGATTACTGTTTTTAATGGTCTGCCGAAAAGTGTGGTTCCCTAAACTAAAACTTGTTAAGCAGCATAAACCCTTCTGAGGGGTACACTGTTTATAGTTTACATGCAGTGTTGCTTCTGTTACAGTGTTATTTTCAAGCCAACAGGTAAAGCAGTTCAAGGCATTGAATACCATCTGTCTTGTAGCACCTCATTTCTTCTCCAGTTTGTTCAGCTCATCCTCTGCTATGCGACAAGGAGTTTAATCAGTAATCTTTACTCATTTGCATTATTTTGTTTTCTTCTTTGGACTCATAATCCAAGCCACAAATTAGATTTAGAAACATATCCATTGTTAGCAACATGGAGAATGTTGTTTCAGCTTAACAGAAGCAGAATCAGAAGCAGAGTGGTGTAGTGCTTAGTGCTGTTGTCTCACGAGAAGAAGACTGTGACTCCCCCCTCCCAGTTGTTTCCCCGTTTCCCCCATTTCCACAGGCACCTGCAGTTTCTTTCCACAGTCCAAAGACATGTAAATAAAGTGAACTGGAGACACTAAATGTGTGGAATGTGTCTGCATGTCTGCCCTGTGATGGACTGGTGACCTGTCCAGAGTGTCTCCCCATCTTCTGCCCAGAGGCTTCAGCACCCTGTGACCCCATGTAGGATAAACCTCTTGAAAAATGAATGAAAAAAAAAAAAAAAAAAAAAAAAAAAAAAAAAAAAAAAATATATATATATATATATATATATATATATATATATATATATATATCTTGACCAACCACATTGCTTGAACATTAACCTCTGTTGTGTAATGTGTGACATCCATCTATACATATATATATGCACATTTATAAGATAAGTTCTCAGTGGAGTGAGCATTCACTTATAGGCCTCTTAAGTTTTTTGTCTCACAATAAAAGAAACTCAAGGAGACAATTCTACATACTAACACTAAAAAAAGCTGTCGGAACGGGCCAACTCAGGGACAACAGTAGTTCACCACCAAAGACGCCTCCATTCATGTTCCTGTGATGCCAAAGCAGAGGAAATTACCGATGCTCACTTTTGAATATGTATCTTGCAAATACAATAGAATTTCACTTGGCTATTCTGTCAGTCCTGCACATTCGCTGAGTCTGACACTGCGCTGAAGCACACACAGATTACTGTAGCTAAACTCAGAAAAAGGTAAATGATTTATCATTGTGATGGACCACCCAGGCCAGGCTCTACAATTATGTGGAAATGAGCACTCTCAGCCAACAAGCTCTGCATTTGAGGCTCTCGCTCACTTTGGCCACTTGGTGAGCACACCTTTCAAAATCCGAGCAGGAGGAAGGTCCTCAGCCGGGTGCAGCTCGCTGAAACTGTCAGAGCGCTGACATTGATGTGCCTGTTGGGTCTCCTGTCAGATCAGCCTCATGTCATCTCTGTTGTTACATCATCTCGCAATGTCTGCAGTGCATGCAATGTCTGGAATCCCTTGTTTTGGAATCTTATGAATTTCCTTTTTAGCAGGAAAAGACACGCTAAAACAGATTTTGTAATTGGGCGGCTTTATCTCATTTAAAGGAAGGCAACTCTACGAAACAACATACATTCAATGCAGTATTTCTTTAGGAGAACATAGCCTTGGTAATGCCAACTCTGCTGGAGTGCATTTGATTTGGACTTCAGGAGTTGTTACATCATGACTCCATGACCAGTCTTAGCATGCTATTTTTTTTTTTTTTTTTTTTTTTTTTTTTTTTTAATGAGTGGATGGTTCCCTGTTGGCTCCACATCCACGTCCTCCACTGGCCCTTGCAAGGGCAGCAGATTTTTTAGTATACACTGTCCATGGGCAAGGTAATTCATAACATTTTATTATTGCCAGTGTTTACCACGTTTATGTTGTGTATCATATCTGCCAGTTAATGTATTTTATCCAGTTGAAACAATTTACTTGTCGTTTGTCCTCTGAGTACAGCTGGTGTCTCTCTTTTGATAAACTCTCTCTCTCTGTGGCTTAGAGGAGGGCTTTTCAAGTCCATATTTGCATGAATATGCTGATGTTGAGTTGACACATGATCTCTGTTCTTCGACGTCTGCCATTCAGACAAAAACAGTGATGGGAGAGTGCTCTGGTGGCTCACATGGTACAGCACATACCATGTGCTGAGGCTAGATATTGTCGCAGCGGCCACGGCCCAGGCCCAGCTGCAGCTTTGGCCTTCTGCTGCATGTCATCCTCTGTCTTTCTCCCCTGTCTGTCCTGTCTCCCTACTGGCATTGTCCAATAAAGCAGAAATGCCTAAAAAATAATCTTTAAAAAAAAAGTTAAAAAAGTTACAGGGCCATGCCTTGTAGCATATATGTTACTCTATAGGCATATCCACATATATGCACAACAGTAGCGGTTTTAGGCATGGGCGAAGCGGGCAGACGCCCGGGGCGGCATTTTTTGATGTCACGTGGGGGGCGGCACGAGTGCAAAAACAAAACAAAACAAAACAAAAAAATCAGCAGCGCTGCAAATCAGTTTTCTATCAGGCTACCGTATTCATCCGTTATATAAGACGATATTTTTTCCATTGAAAATGCCCTGAAAAACGCCCTTGTCTAATATTGGGGGTCGAAGCAAATACACATGTATTGTACTTGCATATGTAACCCAGTAGGTAGGCTCGCCTGATGCCGCGATTACCGGCGAATGGCCGCATTGCGCAGTCAATAATCAACCATGTTGTCTGTGTCATTGTCCGTTGTGCTGCTGCAGCCGCGTATGAACAAAAGTTGATTTATAATGAAAGGTATTTATGGCAGTATGTGTGCGGCGCTCACCTGTCAGATCTGGCAGACCTGACCAGGTGGGCGCGGCACCGCGGCCGGCCGGCATCAGGCAGGCCGGCCGCCTGCTTTTTTATTCAAACAAGCTTTTTTATTCAAACAAGATTTTGTCCATATAAAAAGTATTTTTACAAAAAAGGTATTTGTGCAGGTGCTGGCGCCCCTGCGTGTTGAAAAGGTGCCGTGTACAGCATGGCCGGCTCTGGGAGGGGCGCTGGTAGTGGCCGTTACTGGGAGGGGGGAAGGGGGGGTAGTTACAGGGAGGGGCGCAAGGCAGTAATTTCGCCTAGGGCGGCAACATGGGCAGAACCGCCACTGATGCACAACCAGGCATCTGTGCCTCTCCAGTTCTTCCACCTGTACCAGCATTTCTTTCCCTGAGTAGCTGCTTGATTTGTGGTGACAACTCATTCTTACCCTCTACACAACATCTCCTTTGTAGTCTGTTGTGTCCCACTTAAGAAAGGCTTGATTAAAAGTGGAATCTTGAACTTGATGCCTAGTAGAAATTTGTTATTTTATGCATGCACACCATGGAGTCATGTTATACAGTACCACTTGTGTTACCACAGTTGGAGAAGCATGCTGTGAAAATTTGTAACAGGGTAAAATGAAAGTGTGCTGACTGTCCAACTTGTTTGTCAACACAGATTACCTTCATTAGATAGCTAGCTATGAGTCCTGCAGACAATAAACATACTGGCGTATCCACACAATTTACACTATAAATGATTTTTTTGCCAACTGGACAAATATGGTGGCAACATGAGCTATAGACTGCTGTTTCTGACAACTCAAAATATTTCTGACATTATAAGCAATTTGTTTTGTCCTCATTTCATTATAAAAAGTTACAATCATTGAAAGTCAAATTACTGGGGTGAGAATTGTTAAAGTGGTGAGCTGAGAGCTCATGAGCAACACTGTCTCATATATCTTCCTTGATGATGTGCTACTTCAGTAGTTCCAGTTTATAACATCCTTTGAAGTTGGTCTTCTAGCTAGAGGGGGAGACAAAAGGAGGCGATCCTGGATTTAAGCTTTAGGAAACATGATTCCCTTTTAATGTTGTCATGGCCGTGCCATATTCTATGTTTTGTACTTTTTTTAAACTTCTTCTGATACAGTGTAATTAAAAAATTATATATTTTGTAATACTATTTTAAAACTAGAGATGTGGTGTTGGTGAATGGCCACAGGGTAAGTCCCGGAAATGACCTGAATCTTCAATGACACCTTGTGTCCACATCTCTAATCTGGTTCAACGGTTTGGCCAACCAGGCGGGGACTGTATTAAGTGTGGCTGTCCCCAGTCATGAGATTGTGCATAAGGTTGAAGTTTGCCTCAAGTGCTTTCTGTTAGAATATTGGCATGCCCATCCCAAATCCTAAATCTAACCTTAACCACTTTCCTGACAGGAAGCGCTTGAGGCAAACGTCACATCTAACCTGAGGTCATTCAGTCCCCATAATTTTCTCCACAATGCAAAGCATGTAACTCATCCTCTACGTGCTTAAATTTAGCACTAACATAATAGCATTCATAAATTGAAAGTTTGACCTGATGGAAACTCAAGACCAAAGATCATGGGATAACCAAAATTAGTCGGGGTCTTCCTGTAGGGGTCATCAATGTGCACAACTAATTTGAAAGGATTCAAATTAAAGTTAGTGGAGCTCTCTCCTTCATAGCCAGGACGTGGGGACATAGCAGCAGTCCATGTGATATCCCTGACTTGGTGGTGCAGGGATATTACCTGAGAACCCTTGAGAATTAATAGCATAAAAAGAAACTGCCATTGTTTATTTGTATTATGTTTTCATTTATACAGATACCAGTGGGGGGTGGGGGTTGTGATATAAAACGTCAAAATGCACTACAGTGTGCAGTGGGTACTAGTTTTATTGAGGTTCTACCAAGGTACCGAGGCATTCTTTGCATTTAAGAACCACTAAAGGGGCTAACAGTTCTTTTTTAGCTCGACTGCAAATCAGCTTCACATCTGACTGAGTTAGATCCGCTCACATTTAATTAGATTCATTGGGCATGCAAGAGAGAGTATTTTCTAGATCATTTATTTTTTCTGCCTAAAATGTCCAGTTATTCGGTCGGTGAGAAGTGCCATAATTCCAGACCCCTTTATCGACCAGGACACTGTACTGCTCTTAATTACATTGAATAGCTATTTCCATCATCTCCACTCAGAGCGCATACTCCACAATCATTTTCCAGTCACCCAGTTGCAGAATAAATCTGCAATAATGAAGTCCACACATGTGAAGAGGCCAGTGTTAGAGGAGCTTATCTCCAGTTTTTTTTTTTTTTTTTTTTTCTTCATGTTAAATGGTGAGGGACTGCAGGGCACTGCAGGATTTTCAATATTGAAATAGTTATTATTTGATGTAAAAGATTTTGAATTAGGATAGTGACACATTTTTCTATACATATAAACATGTGTTTATATATTAGTTTTGTTTGTTTGTTTGTTTGTATTAATTGGTTTCAGTATAATTTCAGTCATGCATGGATTATAATGATCAAGGACCCTGGACTAAAACACACCAGGTGTCGTGTAATATATTAGTATATTATATTTGTAACTTTTCAGTTGTTTTGTTCTATTTGTAGTTATCTTTAAGATCCAGAACTTAAATCACACCTGAAAAAGAATTAAAAAAAAAAAAAAAAAGTCTACTGACCATCAAAGAACACATAAAAGAGAATAAAGCGTAGGGCAGAGCCTTATATACAACCACAGAGCAAAACACAACACCTGGAAAATATAACTAGACCAAAGGTGTTCTTTTGGCCTTCTTTGAAAAGTAGATCAGATATTCAAAATCCAGTCACCAGACACTCATATTCAATTTCCGTGAGTGGGAGCATGTTCAAGTGTCTGCTTTGTGTTTGTTCATGCTTAATTTTTAATGCCTGACATTTGTGAGAAGAAACGCTGTCCCTCACAGTTACTGACAGAAAGTGTTTTAAAGTGGGAATGTTGTCTGCAATTCAGCATTGTTATGAGTAGCTTTGGTGGAGAGGTACTGTCAGGCCTGGCAAAGGATCTGAAGTGTACTCTTTAGGACTTTGATGGCAAAGCCGTGGCTCGTGAGCTGCATGCAGCAGCTTGGGGCGTTTATATATATATATATATATATACACATTTTTTTTTTTTTTTGATATGTTTCTGATCAATCCAAATGCATTTTAATATTTGACAATACTGCAAATTAGTTTGCCAATATTTTTAAAATAAAAAATATGTATGTCACACAAAACATATATATATATTTAGCCAGGCTAACTGACTGAACTAACTATTTCTGTTTAGAATTAGCGTCTCCCATCAAATACAGCTACTTTTTCTGTGCTGTCATCTACAGAAGTTGTGCACTTTGCAGTGCACTAGAGGTCAGGATTATATACCTGTCACACGTCCAGTGCAGTGGAAACTTCCTTTTCGAAGACGTTAAAATGATTTATAGCCTATATCTATACTTTTTTGTGCTGACACAAAATCACACAACGACCTAAGCCATTGCACTGCTGTCATGAGTTCCATGTGTATTTTCTGTAACTGCAATCTATTTAATTTTACACTGGCTTCTCTCCTTCTCATCTGCAGATACTGGATGTTCTCTAAAGCCTCTCTTATTCTGCAGTAGCATTGCCAAAGAGCTACTGGAGTCAGTCTGGCCGCTCCACCGATTGCTTGGCCCTGACAGCCAAAGAGATCAGAACCAATTGAGCAATCCAATAGATCAATGTCTCTTTTTTCAAACTACCTCTGAAAAACCCAAACATTCACCATTCTGGCTTGAAATGGTGGATTGCCCTTGTGGACCTTTCCTGGTCTGCACAATGTCTGCAGACAACCTTACACGTATCAGTTTGTCCCTCTCAGAGGCTGTCCCCGACTGGGCATCATGCCTATCGCTCTGCTTGCCTGTAATAGCGCTCCCCACTATCCAAGGACCTGCCCAGCACAGTGCCACCAGAAGCCGAATCATTTCTGTGTACTATGGTACCACTGTGCCATTGTGTCCATATTAAACAATATTGGAGAGCAATCTTGACTTGTTTGTCCTCAACATGAAGCTGTGTTGCTGATATGAGGCCAAGAAAAGCATATGACAGTAAGAACCATCAAAACCTTGCCTTTGCTTCACTGGCTGACCCAGCTCTCCATGGATAGTATCTTCATGGCTGGGGTGTGCTTTCCGTCCAATTAGTTGCAAAACCTAAGCTGGTTTGGTGTTGCAGTAGTTGCACCGTGTGAAACATGGCTCAGTCTTTGGACAAGGCCATGAGGTTCAGTTTGTCTATATAAAAGCAGACCCTTGAGCACTGTGTCCACACAATTGGAGAAGGTGAACCAGTGAAGCAACCAGTGAAGCAAAGGCAAGGTCTCCGTGGATAGTGTCTTCATGGCTGGGGTGTGCTTTTCGTCCAATTAGTTGAAAAACCTAAGCTGGTTTGGTGCTGCACTACTTGCATTGTGTGAAACATGGCTCAGTCTTTGGACAAGGCCATGAGGATCAGTTTGTCTAGATAAAAGCAGACCCTTGAGCACTGTGTCCACACAATTGGAGAAGGTGATCAGAGAACAGCCAACAGCCAATAGCATGAAGTCCATTGTACTCATAAGGTATCCTCTAACAGGCGGTAAACAGGAAGTTGCAGAGAGGGGATCTTCTGACCCACTTTCTATTTTGTGGGGAAGAGACAGACAGCAGGCAGCATTATCCTTTCTAGCTGTTTTATGAACTGTTATGAGCTGTTTTATGTTTTATGAAAGTGTTTTATTTTGTACAATCAAACAAATTTACACCTTCGCCACTAGACAAAGGGTGGGAGGGTGCGATGTAATCATTGCTAATGCATGGGTGTATTCGCTGCTAATGCCTGGTCTCTGTGTTAATGAATATTCAGAAAACCACTAAACACAAGTGGGTGTTTGACTAGTGGACTGACTCAGCAGATGGATTGCATTCCATGTGCTGACAAAATATGAACTTGTATGTGAGAGAATAAATTTCCACCATTCGTGTGTGCAGTCCAAAACCTCCAAGGAAAGAAATGAATCAGATTTGCAAGAAGCATCGAAAATAAAGTCTGTGCTATACAGAGCTTACCAGCTATGCTACATTTTGCTCTGTGGAATAAAATGCATCAACTAGGCTAACCAATTTTTCCCTTTAACTACTTTTGATATATGCTGTTATCAGTGAAATGCTGAGGCAAAAAAGGACATACACACATAAAAGACACTTTTCTGGCACATTGACATGATAAGCTAAATATTTATATGAACAACTTTTGAGTGTAACACAATAAAAATGTGTATAATTTGCAAATAAAAATATGTAGATGAGAGGTATCAGAATTCAGTCATCACTGCTATTATAGTCCATTCTCTCCTTTGTTAAATAAATAAATGAATGAATAGATGAATGAATGAGTAAATAAATAAATAAAGTGATGAAAAGACCAAAAACAGGAAAAGTGATACTGGTGCGTGATTTTTTTTTTTTTTTTTTTTTTTTTTTTTTTTAAATCTCTAAGATCCAATAAGAACCTGCTTTATTTTGGGGAATTTTTCAAAAAGCCGATTTCTATTTTCCATAGATACTTACTTACTACAAACAGTGGAGATGCTTATCTGTGGCCTACAAAAAATATACAAAGATGATGACTTCTACAGAAAGACAGCAAGAGTAACAGTGACTTTGCAAGACAGAATCCTAAATCTACCAGTGCTCATCACTGATAAAGTTGTGTCCACATAACCCATTTTCACTGCACAGACAACCTTGCCCACATATAACATCTGGAGGTTTCATCTAAATACCAGAGGGGACATCTGTGAGAGTAAGTGGCTTAGAAATTGTACTATTATGGATCCCATCCATTCAAAGACATGACAAGGGAGAGTACTATTAAAGGGATGTGTCCAAGGGATGGGCCCTAAGACGAGAGGTTGCGGCTATGTCAGAGTGAAATCAATGCACATTGGTGGAATAAATGGGCCAATCACTCAGACAGTCAGCCATATTGAGCGGGTGGCAACAGGCCACAGGCTCATTACAGTAAAGAGACACATGCGAGAGTGCAGATTATATGAAATATGAGGCCATGGCTGCCACTGTTCATTATAAATGCTACTCCCAGGCCACATACAACATAGGAGTTAGGATTCCTTTGCTCAAGATGAGTGGCTTCTCTGGCTGCCTTAGAAACCAAGATGTCACTGATGTTACTTCATGGATTGCATTCTGTTTGAGAAACATGCGCCTCACTCTTACTGTGACTAGTGGTCTGTTGATTTTATTGTTGAATTACTGTATAAATCTTGATTGGAGGTTGATAAATTTGCAAGTATCCAACAGTGCTTCATGTATTTAAACTGAAAAAAAAAAATTGCAGTGCCTAAATTAGAACTTAAAACACCAAATTATACTGTATTCAAAATACATGCATATATTAGCATGTCTAACACCGCAGCCAAAAAGCAAATGTATTTCCCTGTCAGTTGAAGGGAGCTGCTGGGTAAGCAAGAGATTAAGTAAAGACAGTGTTTAAAGGTTGACCTTCTAGAGTCAGGAGTGGCACCACAATCGTTATGTTAGTGGATTACATGCATTATTCCTTCCAATACTACGATTTTTTTTTGTTTTTTCTCAAAGTGTTTTCCTCTTCTCACAACATCCCTCCTGTCACTTGGAGGGTACAGGCCCAGAAAAGCGATTACATGAGACTCAGTATGCAAATATGTCTGATACCCATAAAGGCCCAGGTGCTTTAGGATTAGTCACTGGGCTATGCGGATTGCTTTTGTGGCAGAACAGATTGGCTGTAGGCCCTTATTTTACAAGTCAGCTGATCAATACAGTTGTGATAAAGTCGGCAAAGACTGCAGTCGTCATTATTTACCGTCTGCCCTTGAATTAAGACATGGAATCATCACAGGAACAAGTATTGTGGACTCTTGGACAGTGATCCTCAACTTTTGGCGTGATCTTAAAAGGCTATGTCTGATATTACTGGATACAGTTAATCGCTCTTTCATTCCTGCTCCCTCTGTCTGGGATATCTCTGTTAGTCAGTTGCCATGAACTCCATCAGAAAACAATTTCTCTGCGGGCAAACAGGATAGATCACTGCATAGAGATTGCCACTGTAGTTGTGCTTGGTGAAATTATCAGCATGTAGCACTATGGTATGTGCAGCAGGTCCACCAATGCACTGTATACCCTTAAGAGAAGGTCACTGAGTCATGGGACACCTATAGAGATTGGAGGGAGGGTGGCTGTAACAATGATCCTGACAAGAGCTCAGCTGGACATCTGCCTGCTAGGGTTCAGCTTCTCATGCTGAGAAGCATATAAGATATGTGTTGCGTTTATATATGCAGGACATTGCTACGTCAACACAATTTCAAGATCCCAGTACACATAACAAGAGACACAAAATATGACTCAACAGAAAACATCACACCAAAATAATAGCGTAAATTAGCCTTACTTTTTTGTGCTTTGAGCTGTTCAGTCTTCTAACTTGGCAAAAGTATGTATTTAATATATACATTTTTTATTTTGTTTTGTTTTATATTTCATTTCCTTTAGTCAGCTGTTAATTTTATTTGTCAAATAACCTAAAGAATCACCTTTGTCTGCTACAGAGACTCTGTGCAAGGTCAGAATTTATCAAAGCAGTGTTTGGCCCACTATAGTTATGCCAATAGAGTTGGCCTATAGCAGTGATGGGGTGCCTACTCCCACTGATGTGGTGGCCCAGTCTACCAGAGGGGTGGCTATTTTTGAGCAATGTTCTCTGATGCCTCCTTGGAGGACATTTGCCCAGCAGTTGGTTCAACCTCTTGTCTGACATCTGCCCGGCCTGAATGTGGCATTGTCTGTGGCTTCCTCTGTTTTACAGGCAAAAGCGCAACCTTAAATTTGTCCTGCATGTTTTGCTTGGCTTTAGGACATTCATTACCCAGTGGTTGTGTTATAACATTGTGCCATTGAATTGGAGGAGATGAGGAACATGAAGGTCAAAGTGGTCCCAGAGGTGAACACATGGTTCTGGGACCCCAAAATGAGAGGCTCCAACAGATTCCATGAAGTAAAACTGAGAATAAAATGAAATTCTTTACTTACTGCCAGCTGACTAAGTAGGCTGTAAACAGATTTCTTTTGTGCTCCATTGTGCACTCAGCTCACACACACTCTTGGCTGAAGTCAATGCAAGCAGCAGAGCTGTTTTGAGTGACAGTGCCTTCAGTGAGGAGCACGACATGGGCTCATACGGCTCCTTTGCCAGGGTCTTCAGCACTATTGGCAGTTCCCATTGGGGGGTTGGGGGCACACATCACTAGGCGTTATCTCCTGACCCCTTGATGGGAACATTTCATGAAGGAGTGGGTGAAGACTGGTCTGTCACAAAAAACCTCATGACAGGAGGAAATGGCTGCTTTCTGAGCACCAATGCTGGAATCCCCACCAATTTGCTTTGAAGCAATAGCAGCAATGGATCTCAGCCGACTGTATAGTCTGTATGGCTCTTATAGACATACCAGCCTGCTTTAGCCTGTTCTTCTCAGGAGCCAAGCC
This sequence comes from Myripristis murdjan, assembly GCF_902150065.1. Lineage (NCBI taxonomy): Eukaryota > Metazoa > Chordata > Actinopteri > Holocentriformes > Holocentridae > Myripristis > Myripristis murdjan. The sequence goes on from NC_043985.1 coordinate 24,601,422, forward strand.
TGGAGAGGAAGGCCCAAACTGGCCATTGCACTCATTGCCCCCATCTCCTGTGACAGAGCTCCCCACAACTGGGGATTATTCAGGGTCAGGCTGCTAGCATTTGTGTCATCTCTGCTTTCCATTGTGCTGTGTAACAGTGTGGGGCTACCAGGATGACCGTCAGTCACTCTCTTCTCACACTCCCTAACAGTGGAGCAATGATGTGGGGTGGAGGAAAGGCATAAAGCAGCTTTCCATGACGTGTGTAAACTCATCCACCCTCAGGGATGGATTGTCTTGCGGCATCAGGCAGCAAGAGCTTCTTCCAGAGGGTACACACCGGGGCAGGCAACTTCTGTGCAGCCCTCAACTCTGAGGAAGTCCACTAAATCTGCCACTGGAGCGCTCATCTTCAGAATCTTGCTCTAGGATGCCACCATATGTTGCCAGATGTCTGGGAGGGAGGAGGAGATGAATGCAGGTTGGGATGGGTGAGACAGTCCATAGAAACCATTTCGGAGACTGCTGAAAGGCTGCTGACAGCCTCATGACTGCCGGGAAGTCCCAACAAACAGATGTCGCCAGGGGAATCCCGGAGGTTTGTGATGCTCTAGAGACAGAAGACATCCTGTCCTCCTCTTGCATCATAGTGGTTCACCCTCCCTCATGCCCACCTTCAGCTCCAGCAGCGGAGAGATGTCTACCAGCATGAAAAGGCTGACTTCTGTTGTCAGCGGTGGCGTTGATGAGCTCCGGCTCTGAGTCACCCTCATCTCAGCTGAGTGTGAGCTTGTCATAACCACTGCTGCCATCGACATTTAGGGAGTGCTTGGCAATCTCTGCATGGCAATGGGGACATAATGCCGATCTCAGTGTGCTCCTTGCTGAGGCACTCAAGGTAGTAAGAATGCGGGTCAGTGCTGGTGATGAGGCCAGGGCAGGACGGACACTCTTTGGCCTCAAGCAGCTTGGTACATGCCCTTACTGTGTAGACCATACACATACTTGGCAGGCTGTCCTGATTGGCTGGATGCATTTATGTAAATTTCAGTGAACTCACAGTAGTCCAGTAGAGGGCAGAGCCTGTGTGAGAGAGAACACCCCGTCTTTGCTTCTTATTTTTGTTACCTCTGGTCTCCATTTACTTCACCATATGCATTACAAAGGGCAGGGGTTGTTTCATCCCCCTAGGGAGACTATTTGAGAAAAAGTAAAGCCTTAATGATTATTGCTGCCAGTGCACTGGAGGAAAGAGAGCAGAACATGTAAGAATAGGTTATAACGATTGTTTTGCCCTGGTTGCTATGCAGTTCCTGCTGCTTATTGTCAGCCACACTAACTGATGTGCTCTGTGAGCAGTGATGACACACAGTGATGACAGTAACAAGGAAGGACAGAATTCACCAAGAGAAAAGAGGAGAATACTGAGGGAGGGAGAAAGGAAGGAAGTGGCAACCAATCATTAAATGGCTCCTCAACCTCACATTATGGGTAGGAGCGACTGACACTGGGAAGACAAAAAATGGAGACAAATGATTAGCAAGAAGGCCCCACACATTCGGAGGATGCTTAAGCAATCCTGCCTCCTAAAATCCTGGCATGAAAGACTTTAACTCCCTCTAAATACCACTCATCAAATTGCAATACATGTAAGATTGACAGAGTATGAGGGGGCACTTGATGACTTAATCATTTCTTCTTTTAGCCATATAAAAGGATCAAAATATGCAGATAAACAGACACATGCATGCATCAGTGTAGACACTGAGGGCCAGATTTACTGAGCCTTTTGCGCATCTTTTCATACGCATTCTACCCTTCCCTACATCCGTGCAATTTTATCACACATGCACAACGGCCTGGAAATGCAGTATTTCCATCATCTATGGTGCTTATGACATGTTTCTCTCCTGTATGCATATGCATTTAAGGTAGAATCAAGGAAATGAGAAGAGGGGATATGTTAGGTGTGGCTGATTGGACATTTGGTTGGATTTAGTCAAATTCATGCAATTTGCGACTTCCAGTTTTGCTTGGAAATGTCTCCATCACCAAACAGCAGCTGCTAAATTTGCACAGATAATGTGCAAACCTGTAGTCCACAGAAATTTCAGTGGCAACAACAGAGTGGTTAGGCGTACTACAAAGAGTGTGCATAGGAGCTTTAGAATATTTTGTGATCTAATAAATTAGACCACAAAAAAAGCTTCCTAGAGAAACTGCGATAATATATTTTTAAAGGCACCTTAGTGAATTGGAACACATACCAAGCACGAATTTGGGCTAACATCAAACAAAGAAGGGATATTAAAAACATGCATTAGGCTTTTCAGTTGGCATTCAAGGAAGCCATGAGCTGTATCAATGCTATCAGTGCCCTCCACCTGTTCTGACAGGAGCATCTGCCACAAGCTACCGGTTACAGAGGCTTTGGTTTAATGTATGCAACCTCTTACTGTATTGTCATCTCTCTCTCTTTCTCTCTCTTTTTTACCTCCATCAGGTGTTTCCATTGTTTAATGTGTTTATTTCTCATGAAATACATGCTTATATTCTAATTTTGGCAGCAGACATCCCTCCAAAATAACAATAAATCATTCAGACTTTAATTGTATAACACTTTTAATACAAGCAAATGTAACACAGAGTGCTTCACACAATAAAACAATAAAACACACACACACACACACACACACACACACACGCTATAATTTCAGTTTGAAAAGAGGAAACACCAGAGGCAGGATTAAGACCAATAAGAAGCAGATAAAAAAGCTCAAAATAGCAAAATAACGTAGTAATAAAAAGGGTAAGGTATTAAAAATTAAAGGTCTTAAAGAGGAAAGTTGTAGAACATTAAAACCAGAAATAAAATCAGTGTCTCATTAACCAGTGATTCAACTTATGTGCCACTGTTTGTCTTTTCTTTTGCCTACTAAACTGGTTGGGGGCTACAGGTCGTAAAACTCCAGTAAACTCCAGTGTTCCACCATTCAAGTGCACATTTTAAGCTCTAGTCCATGTGCAAAGCGGCATCTCAACGTCAGTCCAGGTGCTGACTGCATAATAATCTGCTGCCTTAGCAAATGAGACATGAATTCCATGGAGATTATGAACACAAATTGCCATGATCATCCATAAATTAAGGAATCTAAACAAGCATTGAAATCCTATTGCCAATACTGAACACTAATACAGATTAGATTTACAGGGAATATAATACAAGATGTCTAAAATAATAATAAAATACAATAAATACAGCATAATTTGTACTTGTTATATAAAGCACTTTGTAACTATGTTAAAGTTTATCATCATCATTAATATTATTATTATTATTATTATTATCATTATTACAACAGAATGTTAATCAATGCACTCAAATAAAATCAAGAATAGGAATAAAAGTGATGCTGTAAGATTTACTTCGTGTACTGTAGAAAAACAAAACAATATGTGGTCCTTAATTAACCATAAATAAGAATTAATGTCCTGTAAAAACAAACATCAAAGTTGCGATGCCTTATTTATCCACATTCTGTAAATCCCCTCTATAGATAAGTCTACAAACAACTGCATATAAACGCTTAGAGGACATGTACAGTAATTCAGGTGTCGAGTCACCACTTACAGTTTCATTCAGGCTTTGATTATAATCATTCAGCAGTAAGCAGGAATAATACTCTGGATTAGCTACACATAGTATTTATGTTGTTAACTGCATGTTGTTAACATTCTTGAGGCATGGGGAAATTGTAGAGACTAACACTGACTTTTCTTTTCTTTGACTTCATTGTGAACTGGGAGACAGAATGAAAGCACTCATCTGGCAATCAGATATCTCACATGGTCTTTAATTAAATTCGGTTCTCATCACAATGCAAGGCCAGCTCAATCACTCCCTTTTCGTTTATTTGTGCTTGAAAAACACAAATACTTTCCTGGTTCTTGAAATTCAACATGACAACAAACAAAATAACATGCTCATCAATCTCAGAATTCCTGAATGGTCCCTGGAGTGATTTGTGTTGTATTGACTGAAGGTGGTATAAACACATACACAATGGATGCAATTAAAACGACTGAGCTAAACTCCAGTGTGGTCAGATGGAAAGTCAAATAAAGACTTATGGCTAATAGAAGAAGATAAATCCACAAGTCGGCAAGCATATAAATGTATTAGACACATAAAATAAACTTTTATTGAATAACATCTTCCCGGTATTGTAGGATGTGCTACCAGTTGTTTATGGTGACTCAGACTAAACAGCATTAGGAAAAAGCGACTCACTTCATATTCCTTAATGAGAAGTCACTCCAGAATAGGTTTTGAACAAATTTGTGCAAAACAGCGAGGGGGAACCTCACTTAAATGATCACACCCCAGTCGACTCATGTCACTCCTCAAGCCGTTCCAGTTAACCAGCTGCTCATGTTAGACAAGCTTGTTAACAAATGGCAAGACTGACACTCTGTTCTGCATGATGTGGCCTGTCAGAGAACACAGTCCCTCAGATGGCACTATTAAGGCAGATGTAGCCAAATATCTTTGGATAATACAGGCCAGTTTTCCATGGGTGCTCGTATGCACACACCACTAGTGTAGAGGAAATTTGTCTGTGCTGATGCTTCTCTCTGATTTGATTTTGTCCAATGTTTTTTTTTTTTTTTTTTTTTGTGGATCAGCAGACTCTCATCCCATCTCCATCTCAAGGAGGGCAGCTCTTCTTTAGTGGTTGCATTTATTATTTCTGCAGTAATATATCATGAGTTATTAAGCGCACTAAGATATGAAACAGTAACTGTCTCTGTTAGATTAGCTTCCCTGTCCAGTGATCAGGAGCAGCTTGATGATTCATCTGTCCTGGTTGACCAGGTGTAAGAGTCCCTTGTCTTGTGTGAAAAATACATCACAAGTAAAACAAAGATAATAATTTTAGTGGGAGCCTTAGCTGAACAGGAATCTCAAAACTTGTATTATAGTGTACATGTTAGGATATTCTCAAACCTCAGCTTTGGTTCTCAGGCATCAGACAAAACAGCATCAATCCTCAGACTGAAAGGTCTCAGGTGCCAGGAAAAGCTTGGCCAAGTCTTAGGTCTAGTACAACTGGACATCAGATAAAATGGCCTCAAAGACTCCCTTTGGCAAAATGACCTCAGACAAAACAGCATTAGACAAAACTCCTTTCTACAAAATGGCCTCTGACAAACTCGCATCAAGCACACCGGCCTCAGACAAAACTCCATCAGGCACAATGGCCTCAGACAAATTTAGACGTATGATGTATATTTGGACTTCACAAGCGAATGTTTTAGGTGGTGATGTTACGACATTATAAGTCTCGTATTCCTCATCAGCTGGCAAGTAAGAAAAGAAAGAAAATTTGATGCCTCACCTGTGACAATGCATAATGTTAAAAAAAAAAAAAAAAAAGTGGTTTGCTGCCATATATTGTCTATGGTGAGAGATGCACAGTGCTAGGGGCTGCCTAAAAAGTATATACAAAATAACTGAGATGAATTAAAGGCCCTTTTGTCTGCAGGAGTTTTGTCTGAGGCTGTTTTGTCTGAGGGACTTATGTCCGATGGAATTTTGTCCAATGTCAAGTTGTACTGGACTTGACAAAATGTTTACACCTGAAGCCTTTTAGTCTAACGCTGTTTGGTTAGATGACTGAGAACTGAAGCTGAAATTTAAGGATGTCCTAAAATGTGTAGTGCATGCTTGCTATCGTTTTGTGATCACAGGCTGAGCCCACTTCTGAAGCTGTATTGGCTTAACCACTCATCTCATTGTGTAAGCTCCCTGAATTTGCCTGCAAATAGCCTATTCAGCCAGTCAGGACAAACCTACTCAACTCAGTGGCTTCTCATCCCACATAAGGTGAAAACTCTTACAGTCCTATACCTATAGCAATGTTTGGAGCAACAAAGTCACTCATTAGAGGACTACATATGATCATTGGACTACAGTTACAGTGTCTAACTATTATGCCTTTTCACACAGGCTTTAACCTCATGCTGTACCCTGTTACTACCAGTGCTGTCTGAGATCCTGATGTAGTGATCCCTGGCAGATGAGGCAGAGGGAAACTTCAACTAGCCAAGTAAAGTATTCTCATGCTTACCATTGCATACATGAAGATTACTGCTGTGTTTTACTGTCCCTGCGCCCCTGTTCTCCTTTCTAATATCTGCTTAGTCATTTCAGTCCTGCTGAGTCTTGGGTTACACATCACTCATGTCAATGCTCTCTGTTCCCAGTTTGCAGTTCCAAGTATTTCCCGGTCCATATCACACAGTATATTGCTTAGTTTATATTAGTCTTTTATTTTGTTTTTACTGGTGATCCCTCTGAGCATTTGCTGATGTCACATCAAGGCTGTAGGCAAATAAAGTGCCTGTTGGCTAGACAAATAAAGTCTAGGCAATAGGCACAACAAATTTTCTGACCAATGACAGAAGTATCTGCACTGGGATTCAGAATGACACCAAAGTCATTTTTAGGGCCGCAGAGCCATTTTTAGGCTAATAATAATATTGTTCATAATGATAATACATATTATACTTTCTTTGATAACATTTTGTGGTGATTTTAGATGGTTGTCAAGAGTAGTTACTTTACACTTAAAGAGAATAGAGCATTAAGGAGAGAAAAAAGGCAATGAAACAACAATCTATGTGCCTGTAAGACTGATCGTATTTTAGCAACATTTGAACGAACTGCTGTGCCCATATGGCTTAAAACTCTTAGAATGGAACAATATAAAGAAACTCAAATAAATAAATAAAAGAATAAAATGGAATAATAGCCTAATAAAAGGATATAAAATTTTTAGAAAAAAAGCACACTGTGTTAAGAGCTCATTAATAGACTCGGCAACTTCATATTGGTACTGAATATGAATATGACCACCCACACCAACCTCCCAACCACTAGAGACAAAAAAAAGGAATAAAGGGTCTGTCTTTTGAATGGCTCTACAAAAGGAACAGAGCCAGAAGAGCTGGTTCCCATCAAGGAACCAAAATTCCCATCACTAACCTGAAGAAAGATCCAGACATGTCCAACAGAACAAATCTGATTACCAGACATGGCTCTAACCATGACACAACTATAGACATCTCCTCCACACTTATTCCACAGAATAAGGCAGTCAACACTGCTACACTTCATGTAGAATATACCCATATAGCGACTGGAGAGTCTCTTCCTGCTGATACATAAGCTTGTGAAATGCCTGCACAAAGCCAATGACTGAGCCACTGTATAACAGTGGCTCAGTCATTGGCTTTGCAAGAAAATCTATCCTGATGGCACAAAAGCAACTGCTGTGTGCCTCTCAGCATAGCTGTCCGCTCAACATGGCATGCCGGTGTATGCACCAGGCACAACCAATGTAATGTTTCCTTTCCACAGCTTGGGGATAATAATATGCATACAGCTGAATGATCCTGGACCTGAGAGTACTATTGGTGTTCTTAGGGTTTTCCTTGAGTGTAGTGCCATCTAAATTCACACTCAGCAGTAAACAACTGGACTAGACATCCAGGACGCACATGTCACTCACACATCAACCCTTTTGCTCTTTTCACATGACTGTCCTTTGCAGTGCCGCTAACAGTTGTCATTTCTGTGTACCACAAAGCTGTCGTGCGATCTAATACTACAAGAATAGCCGTCAGTCTCTTCTGTCTCACTCTTGTCAGCAGAGAGAAGGAGAATGAGAATGAGATGGAGCAGATGAAAAGCATATCACAGCCCTCTTGTGCATGATGCACGACTAAGTGTGTCCACTTCCAGGGGAGAGCAGTCTGGGACATCAGTGCAAACTGCAGCAGACAATGTGTGTTCTTCCTTGAGTCAAACAGATTCACCTCTGCTTCCCTGAACAAAGTCCAGATCTGGTCCACTGTTTAAGGATTCAACCTCTACCTGTGTTTCCCCCGTGTGGAATATGCGGAGCACTGTAGATTATGGTAGATTTGGGTTTCTGATACCTTTTAAAGATGAGGCCAGATACTGTCTACCTGTGGTCCAGTTGTCATTTCTCAACAACACATCTTTTTCACCTATAAGTGATGGATGATTGTACTGATTCAACTTCTGTTTGGCTTCTGCCTACACAAGGGCTTGGTCCTTCAACAATGTCATAAACTTTGGTGTACTCAATTGGGAATGAGGAACAGAGAAGAAGAAACACAAATTCACACTGGGCCAAAAAAAAAACTTTCCTGGATCATGGCCATACCTTTCAGGTGCAGTGACATGTGGTTCCCTACATCACGGAGAGGAAATGGACTAAGGCAGATCAGATGGTCCAGGAATCTCTGAAGTGGATGGCATGGCAGCGGCAGTAGAGACACCAGATACAGCTGTTACCTGGTAATCACAGACAAGTCCGGGGAGATGATCTGATATTTGAGAGAAATCTTTTCCTTTTGACCCTGAGATGTGATTGCAGAGAAAAGCTGGGGAATCTCTGCTGGGTCCATGGTGGCTTGATTACTCTTTTAAGGTACAAACAGGAAGACATAAATGCAGAAAACCGGCAGGAGGCAGACAGACAATTCAACAGGCTCTCACTCGAGACAATTACAAGCATCCGGAAGCAACACATCAGAGGAGCTGATAGTCGAGCCTCTAGCAGAGATCAAGCTAAGGCCTAAATACAGATTTGATGACGAGATGAACAAATGATTTGAGTGATGGATGTGCACATGGATGAATGCAGGTGACTCTTGTAGTCGGCTTGAAGAAAAGCAGGACCACAGGAGTAGCTTAGGCTTCATTAGCAATTTAATTGTCTACATTTCTAATGTTTAAAAAATCTCCAACAAGCCCACAGGGTAAGTCAAATTGGCTGATAGTTGAAAATTTTACGCAGCAGTAATATCTCTAATGAATTGTAAAGATTTTAAATGCTCAAGTGTTTATTATAAATTATTATGATTACTTCCATAAAATAAATGAATGAATGAATGAATGAATGAATGAATTAATTAATAACAAATTGTCAAATCATTGCACTGCATGGCTGAATCTGATTCACCAGAGGGAATTCAGAGTCATTTGGTGCAGATGTGTGGTATTTAGGTGGTTAACTCTACATCAGTTTTCATCCAGTTACCATACACAAAGTGAAGCCTGCAAGCTAGTTCAGGCAGACAACTTTAGTCACGCTTCTAATCACATACATGACCTACATTGCTCATGACATTCACATTAACCCCCCCCACCCCCCTCCCCCCCAAAAGGCGCCTTCTTTAAAACCAACGGGTGTACTGCTCCTTCTTTACTCATGTGATGTTGCCGTCAGCCGAAAAAAAAAGGGCTACTGTTATCAAATTTGAAAAAAAATGGTATGTAATTTACTTTTAGGATGCCTGTAATGCTGAGGTTTTCTTTTTGTCCCAGTAATAGAGGTGTTCATTCAATTCTTTGGCATTGAGCTCATAGTTAGTGGTAATGTTGTACTGGACTGCATTTCATTGAGAGATGTTTCTACTATTCTGTCCTCATCATTGTATATAAATAGGGAGGACAAAAAAAAAAAAAAAATGGAAACACCTCTCAATATAATGTAGTCCAGTACAAGACCTCTGCAAACTACAACATCAGTAATAAACATAATTAAATTTACACATTCTTCACAATGTCAACAAAAACTAAACATCATAAACTTTGTTAAGAGGTAGAATTTATGGCAGAACTGCACCATTGAACTGCATTAGATTGTACAGGTGACCTGATAAAGTGTATACCCATACTTGGTGTTTGTACATTTCAAAAGACTTCCAGGCTTAGTATTACCTCATCTTCATTTTAGTCTCTCTCTGTCTCTCTGTTTCTCTCTCTCACTCTTCGTTAGTGCTTGATGTTTCCAGTGAACCACAGAGGGAGGATCCTCCTTGGTTTCTGGCTGTGAGTATGTTAGCTCTCACAGGGGACTGGTAAAGGAGGGATGGAAGCTTTTACCACTCTGAGCCGGGGATGTTTTGTGGAGGGAAAGGGTAAAACACTATCTGGCAGCTGTTAAAGGCAGAAATCTCAGCACTCTCCAAGATGTCAGGGATTGTCAGTAGTAGGATTTTTGGAGGGCAGATCATGGCAGCTTTCAGGTGAAGGTTTGGTGGATAATGTCAACAAAAAGTTTACTGTCAAGTCAGACGTTGAGGAGGCAGAGTTGTCACTGGGCTGGAACACACCAAAAAATCTGTACCAGGAGGAGGCTTCACAGTAAAGGAGAAGATGACCTCGCTGATTACAGTGTAGCTGCAGTCAAAGGCAAGGTAATGTAAGCAACGTAAGAATAAATGCGTAGAAAGTAAATATAGCAATCTGAATCAATCAACCCTACATCCAATTCACATAAAACATATCATACAGCCATTACCCCCACCCCACCCCCCTTCTCTGAATGTGTATTCAGGTCCCACAGCAGGTGATGCACTTGTGGCACTCATAAAACTAGTGCACAATGGAATATGTACGTGATAGACAGGATTGATTGATGGTGTGTATGACTAATGGGTTTTAATCTTTTTTACTGCAGAGCCAGGACCTTCATGGTAACACCAGCAGTTACACACACATTGTGTATAAAGTTATACACAGTGGTATAACTGCTTTTTATTATTATTATTATTATTGAAGTAGCAAAGAATCACACTAATTTTGCTCATGAAATACTTACCAATGAAATTGTCCTCTGATCGCTATTTCCCTGTTGACAACCACGCTGAATGACATTTTATTCAGTACAGCAGATTGAGACTACAGATTTGTCTTGAACACAGTCAAATTTACTAGTACTTTAAAATCTCTTAGCTGTTACTTTTACTGTTACCATTATGCAAAAGTTTAGCATCATTTTTTATATCACCTCCTGGCTGTTGTTGATTTCTGTTTGTAAATCAACAATATGTAAAAGGTGTAAATGTTGCCTACTGGCCAGCCACATCTGGCATGTTACAAAGGACTTAGCTGGTGTAGAGAAAGTTTACACAAAAATCGAAATCAAATTAATTATACAGTGAGAAAAGCTTGAAAGTCTATGATCAAACGAAAGGACATTGCAGATAGTCGTGGCAAGGTTAAAGTCGGAGATTTGTGATTTATCAGCTGTCTCTGTCTGCACGTCTCTGCCCGTTTCAGATGTCTGTGAGCAGCAGCTCCCGTGGTGCTGAGTGGACGAACGGCTGACTAACCTGACTTCACCTGGCTGACAGACAGCAGAAATTTACTGAACCAGAAAAAAGCTCATGTCTGCATGGGTGGAAATCAACACTGTTTGTATGTATTGATTCATTAATTTTATTTCCAAACTCACTGTAGTGAGTGACGGGAATCTGACAGACTGACTGGGAGCCTTGATCAATCAGTGCAGATACACATATTCCACAGGATATTTGTGTGATTTAAACAGCTGTCTGTGCAAATTATGCTCCACTAAATGTAACAAAAAACACCTCGAAGCATAAAAAAAAACTTGGAGGTTCTCAGTGACATGTGCATCTCACAGTCAGTGTGGATTGATACATTTCACAAAATGGGAGTGTATCTGTTCCTTGAGACGTGTGAGTGACAGATGTCAAAAATGCTTAAAAACATTTTCACCATGGATTGGCTCTTATGGTTACAAGGTTAGGTTAGGCTTACCAGGGACCTGCTGTGATGCACTCTAAAAGACAAGCAAATTAAGTCATAATAATAAATTTTGCATCAGATGAAAACAGTCAACATCCAAAATGCTAAACAGTCTAGTCCCCTGTAAAATCAGCAGACCACTGATATGAATTTAAAAACATGCACACACACCCACGCAATATCTTTGTGTTACATAAAAACAGCCCTGACTGTCTAAGTCGCGCCCAACTACACTGTTGGGTAGAGTGAACGGCCTGCACTATGTAACATTTATAAGCAGAGCTCCAAGTAAAATGCACGTACATCTAAGTTAGTTGTCTTTTGCTGGGATGGGTCTAGCTGACCTTTCACTGTCTGTGCTAAAGTGAACGATGTAACAACAAATAAAAATCCCTGGCTATGTCACGAGTGGACGAGTGGATGCAGCTGTAAGATTACAGTTTGTAATCATAAATCCACCTCCGCACTTCACATCACCATATTTAAACAAAGTTTTAGGTAAGAGTAGGCCCACAGCTGATTTGCAAGTACATTGTTTGTTTTAAACATAAAAAATCCACAACTGATAAAGCATACTCACATACTTGTGATCCCAAATCTCCAGATTGGCCTAACAAAGTGTTTTTCAGGAGCAGCCGTGTTGAAAATCCAACGCTGAACTGTGCCCAGTTCAGGAATTAGTCCTCGGTAAAATGAAGGGGACACAACAGAGGGCTGGGCTTGCACTGCTGAGGAGTAGTGGTAAAAAATAATTTTACCCACTGACTCACTCTTTCCAGCCTCTGCTCTACCTAGCTTTGTTTGCAGGTGTGCCTCTAGCCACTGGGCCAGCATATGCAAATGTGTTGCATCGTGATGTAGATAAGGAACGGAAGGAAAGGCTGGACTACAGACAAAGTGTTTCACGAGCAGTGTTTTCTGTTGGAGACAAATACTCCCTTTGGCATGGACTTTAGGCTTTGTATGATCACAGATATTTTAAATGCACCACCAGCTACATAACACAGTAATGGAAAAGAAAAAGAAAAAACAACAAAAACAAGCACTTTAACACCTCAAGTACCAGTTTGGTCTGAGTATAAGATGATCCTAATAGTAAGGCAAAACCCCTTTACAACAGCACTTTTTAATGCACATTGCAGTGCATTAAAAAGTCCATTAACCAGCAAACATGTGGTCTAACTGTACACTAGTACAGAACTTAAAGCCCCTCAGCAGAGATGGCTCCTCACTCTAGATATTATCACTCTCTTGTTGCACTGGCTCTTCCCGATTATCATCATCTTCACTGCCCACCCTAACTAGCGCTGTCCACTCCTTGGATATATGACAGCCTCACTTTTTCAGATGTAATTTCCAGATAAAAATATTGTCTTATATTTGGTCCAAGTAATTACACTACTTCATAATCTCAATATTCATTTCAACACCACACGCAAGTGCATCATGCAAAAGGTCAGCCCTATCAACCAGCAACGATCAAACTCACTAATGACCTTGCAAAAGTACTCATGCAAATGCCACTATCAGTCCCTCTGAATATCTTAATGTGTCCTCCTAAAGCGAGCCAATGTTCTGATAAAAATGTAATGATGATCTCGCTTTTCAACACTTCAACACTTCGCGTCAATATTCACATTGTACAGTAAACTGCTTTTTCAGCTCTGAATCTTTGCCCTCTGTCTGTGGCGCACATAATATAAGAAAGCATTCCTTTTCTGCATCTCTATGCTAATTCGGGAGAGGTGAGGTACTGCTCACCTGTGTTGTCAGCAGGCAAAACAGAGAATGGTCCCTCATGAGGGAGAATACAAAGGCCATTCTCTGGGAACACGCTCATCATTGCCAAGTTGAAATAGGCTTTTTGAAAAACACCCTTTCTGGTGTTTGTAGTGTTGCTCTGATGCCACTGTGTTTGGTTCTTTATTTTGGCACCTCTAGCCCTATATTAACAGTAAGCCTCAGCATTGTCATCTATTTTCCCTGGGTTTGCAGGGTCTGAGCTGGTGGGTTCTCTGGGATAATAATCCCAGAGAACATCACTGGAAGTTGGATGAGACCGGTGTAGTGGGCATGGATGATTCCTCCTCCTCTGGCTGTGTCTCTTGTCTTGGAAGAGCGCTGGCAGTTTCCGCGAACTGGCTCATGGAAGCCACTAAGCCGCTAAAGCTAGTGATGGTGGCAGCGGTAGTATTGCTTGTTATGGCACGTAGTGGCTGACTCTGGCTGGTATCCACAGACTTAAAATATCCACTGAGCTTCAAGATCTTGTTCACCATTACGTGGTCACAATCTTCTATGCGGCATTCGCTTTTATGCACCACTATTACTTCCATGTTACTGACATTTTCGTCTCAGTCAGTCTCCTCCAAATATGATTGACAAGGTAGGCCTATGACCCCCACACCCTTCCGCAAAAGGATAACCAACTGTCAGAAAAGAAAAAATACTTTTTTAAAAAATTTTTATGCTTTTTTCTTTGCCATGATTTTATTAAAGATTAAATACTAGAGAAGGTCCCCAGAATTTAAATGTTCCTGTTTTAATAAACCTACTTTTGCGAAAGAAAATCTGGGACCCCAGTGAGTGGGGGCCCCTGGGCTTCACCGCAGGTTAGCCCGTGCATTAAATTGCCCATGACACATATGCCAAACTCAACACCCAGGGGCCAGATAAGGCTCTTGGTGAGATGACGTTTGATTTTTGATGAATACTGGCCCAGTTCGATAATGCCCACCATGCAGATACTGCAAATCCCAACATGCACTGCAAAACCCGTGCATGCCTCCCCCCTCCTCCTGATAAGCCCATCAGCAGCCCAGTGCATTTCTTGCATCAAGACAGTTATGAGCTAGCTAACTCCCTCACAAGCCGGGCAAAAGTCAAAACAGAAAGTGGACAGGTGTTTTCAAAACAGGTGGGAGGTCGAGTACCTGTCTGTTTGCCATTAGGATAAACCTGTCTGTCTCATATATGGAACTGATGTGGCCGTAATGAAAGAATATAACCTTACTTGCTTGTGTTCTTGCAGTCAGGAAAATTTATACCTAAGTGTGAAATATTCAAGTCATCAAATGCATCAAGACAGTTGAAGGGCTTGCTTCCTTCTGTGAGTATATCCACCACACGCCCTTATCTGCTGAGTGAAGTCCTGGAACACCACATGTGAAACATGTGAGAGCCTGCCCTAGAACTAGGGGCTGGGGTGTCGACTGACATGTTTCACATCCTCCTAAAGCTGTCAGAAATTCAAACCCCACATCAGTTCCTGGCAGCTCCCAGCGGCTATCAGACTGCCTACAAATTCCTGTGAACGGATGTTAACCCGAACTTCCACAGCAATACACAGTGATGATTATTCCACTTTTCATGTGGTGTCATTGTGATGTTTTCTGTGCTAATAAGTCAAAATCATACATCTGCTTTCTCCTTAGTCCTGTGGAAGAATGATCAGTCTCTCGGATGCACGTTTTTTTTTTCTCCCTGCAGAACAAAGTCATGACCATAGGCTTGTGTTGAAGGCTGGATTTGACTCTGTGTAAACTGAATTTCCTTCCTCACTGGATACTTTGCTGCATTGTCAGCTCATTTTGATGACAACAATCTGGCAACTCTGCCTAAATATGCCAAGTACTTTGACCTTGTCTGACTTGAGTTTTATCTTGTGGGATTGCACAGTTATGGATTGGTGCAGGATAAATTGCTGCTGGCTGGAATTTTTTTGGCTGAGCATGAACTGTGGCAGACCTGAAGTCAGACCATAAGTTCTCAAATAGAGGGGACTCATTTTGACTGAAATTATGTGCATATATAAATAAGAAGCCTGGTTAGGCCAGTTGAAAAATTGATTGGAATAGAGTTCAATACATGTTGTTCAATTAAAGAAAATAATAATAAAAAAAAAATGCTTACTATAATGGCAATGCAGGGCTGGCATGGTATTGCTTTAAGCCTACAGCACCAGGTCAGAATGTTTCTAACTCTTTGCAGCCAGAATATGTGTATCATTTCAGTTTCAATCATTAGTTTGATTATCCAAAATCACAGAAAATTGTGTGCAATTTGCTGTGCGTAGTTTTTGTCCTCAAATGACTGCAAAGCTGAAAATTATGTTTTTCAATTTTCCAACTGTTGTTTTTGAGAAAGAATTGAAAATTTACGCTTGGACACTGAGATGAGATATCTTATACTCATATTCATCCCGTGGATTTACTGACTTGATTTAGAGAAAAGAGAGGGCTCAAATTATTTCTGATTTGGCTGGTGGGTCCTGTTGTCCTGTCCAGTGTCATATCTCACTATAGTCCAAATCAGGCATATATTTGAAATTGCTACTAATTATAATACTGTTGTTTGAAATTAATGATGGGGTCCTGATGGTATTGTAGAATTAATCAAAAATGTACTTTGTAAATAATTCATTGTACTAAATGTATTGTCCTTGGCTCCAAGGGGCCAAAACTGGCCTTGGCATTTGTAGCCACTTCAGAAGTACAGGGAGAAACAATCTCAGTAGTTGATCTACTGCCTGGCCCATCCTCTATGTAGAAATAAAAAAATTAAATCTTTACACTGGATTGCTCAAGCAGGGCTGGCCAAGAGTACAGAATGTCCGTGAGTCTGCCCGCCCATCCCTGACACACCAGTGTGGAAACCTGCATGCATGAAAATCCATATATTTTTGTCTTACATCTACAGATGCAAAGGGATACATTCAGTAAAGGATGAAAAGAAATTACAGCTTAGCAGCAGTATTTACTGTGATCATATTAGTTAGCTAATTGGGGGTATTGAGAGCAGAGCCAACATAACAAACACTTATTTAAAACAGCATTATAACAGTCGGACCTGACAAGGTCACACAAAAACTTTGGTTGCGGAAGCCAGTAGAAGATAGAACGGCTACATATCGTGGAGCTGGGAGCCAATCCTCTCCCAATTCCCATCCCTGGGAAATGGGAGAAAGGTGATCAAAAGTGATCAGAACAACAGACGATAGGCAACGTGGCCTCTGCCCCATGCTTTCGAATAATATTTTTAATGTTCATCACAAAAAAGAATAACATCCACCAACAACCAACAAGCTTACAAACAGACATCCCACATTCAAAATCAAAGCAAAAATGAATAAAAAAGACTACAAAAAGATACATAGATTAATGTTTCAGCCAGTATCGACCTTTAAATTTTAGATAAAGCATTTGGCAGAGAAAAGCAAAACTGGAGATCACCCCACAGGGACTTCAGCTATAAAGCAGGAGAGTTAAGGTGTCTAATAACTGGGCCACTGGTACTCTCAAATGTTTCATAAAAAAACATGCATGTTGCTTCACAGCCTCTCTGGTTGTATCCATGAGATAATTTCCCTTCTGCCCCGTGCTTGATCTCATGAAATTTTGGGCTGGCTGCGTACACATGAGCATGTAGCAAGTAAAGTGAAATAGCTGAGTAGAAATTGCACAGTTTCAGACAGGCTTGCCTAATCTTGTTCTGTGAGAAATTACAGCTACACAGGAGCTATCAGTGAATTTAATTTATTTTAGGAGCATTCTTTAATACCATGTTGGACAAGATGAGCTGCATTTTCCTTAATTTGTTTGCTTCATCCAGGCTTCACCCATATTCCCCTGGACATGCATTGTCTCCCACAGTAAATAAATAAATAAACAAATAAATAAATACATATAAATCCACTTACCGGGCTTCAGATGAACCAGTGGAAAGTCAGTGGGTGTCATCATAGTCACTTTGTCCATTTTTCTGCAGTCTACAGCTGGGACTCCAACATGTTTGTGTGCAGGGTCTGTGTTTGTGTGTGTGTGTGTGTGTGTGTGTGTGTGTGTGTGTGCGCGTGTGTGCGTGTGTGTGCGTGTGTGCATGCGTGTATATAGTATCAAGTGAGTGGTGCTGTCCTACAAGTGTAATTTTTGTAAGGGTAGCGAGCAAAGCTGAAGCCCACTCAGCAACTATTTAGTAGCTTAAGACACTGCAGGCAGTGCTGGCAACTGATATGTCTGACAGCAGACTCTGTCCTACAATCAGTGCATGTTCATAAGAGGATAATGGAGCAGCAGAGCCTCAATGAAGCTTCTGTTATCCTCCTGCTCGCCAGGAGTGCTCAAACTGTGAGCATGCAGGAAAAAAAAAACACCCTCTGTCATAGGATTTTCCTTCCCTATAAGGACAATTGTTGTTGTGGGATGTGTTCATGTAAGGGAAGTAAGACTGAAAAAGTAAAGTAGATCCTCACATAACTTGGGTCATACTTGAACTGCTGCATGTAGACTTAGACACACACACACATGCATGCATACACACACACACAAACACAGCACTATCCCAAATAATGGCCCAGCTTTGTTGTGTGTGGGCGATCGGTGGAGGCGGGATCGGCTGCGCTGCAGTGCTCTCTGTCTATGTTCCCGTGGAAACTGTGATGGTGGTATGCACCGACTGACCCTGTTTAGCATGTCAAAAATTACACATGCTCAGAGCCCCTCTTTCTTTGAAATTTCTCAGCTCTTTCTCCATCTTCTCTCTCTGTTTGTCTTACCTCTCACACCACCTTTGACTCCGGTGCCTTGCCCATATGTCTCAGTGCCTGCTTGCATACAGCAGTATCTAAGTTTCTGTCACATACGGCACTATTTTTTTCGTTACCTAAGGATAATGCATAAGGTGCCATGGTAACAGCCTAACAATGGTAAATAATTGGTAAACACTGGCCATGCTTCCCTGTTGATAACTGTGGTGAAAAAACAGTATACAGCAAAATATCACAATGTTTCTGTTTTTGGCATGGCTACAAGGTTAAGTATCAAGGTAGCCATGTGGCAGATTGTTTTTTATTCCTTTCCACTAAAAGCAAAAGCGCTCAAAGGCAGCTTTGATGCACTGAAAAGCAAAACCCCATCAATGTGAAGATGTGATTCGTCAACTGAGAGGAGAGTAGCTCTGGCAGCCAAGTCTTCAAGATACTCTGCTGCAAGTAAGTTTTTTTTTTTTCTTTCTTTTTTTTTCGTCTTCCCAGTTCATTTAATAATGACATTGGGTTCAGCAGTGGTAAAGTGTTATTGATCTATTCCCAATTAAGCTGTGTTGCCACAGGGCTAACATGCAGTGTGTAAGGTGGATGCTGTAACTTAATTTCCACTCCAACAGCTTCTAAAATAGGCTAGCATTACACATCGCCAAATGCAGATGTAATTGGTACATTTTGATGCTGTTCAAGGAGGAAAAACAAAACAAAACAAACAAAAAAAAAAACACACTGCTATAGTATGATTTTTTTTTTTTTAGACTAAATATCAGGTGAAGCTACTTTAAGTATTCTTCCTTATTTCCTTTACTAAGGCCATTTATGCAACACATGACAGGCTTTAAGGAATTTCTTGGTGCTTTGAGATGCACTTAAGGATAAGCCTTATTTAGTTAAGGATATTTCACCAGTGCATTAATTAAGTTCAATTTTGCCACTCATTCTTCCTATGAAATCTTAAGCAAACCACTTATGATGCTTTATGCACAGATTGATGTATTTATGTATGTACTGTATGTATGTATGTATGCTGCTTAAATAAGTTCTGATCATATAGATAGATCGATAGATAGATTTTATTGTCATTGCACAATCATATATGTATAATATTGCAACAAAATTAGGGCTCAGTCCTTTCGGTGCAGGGGAGAATAGAAAGCAAAAGTCACGGAAACACTTGTTGGATGTGCAAGCACAGTTCGTCATCCCGTGTTCGCCATGGACCTGGCGCTGGAAAATGCTGTGAGGTGGCGGCCCAAAGGGCTGTCCTTTCAGCCGTGTCAACGCACCAGCCCTGCAGCCTCGGCGTCCTCCGGAATGTCCTGGCAGCGATGAAAGTCCGGTGAAATTGGCATCCCGCAGCGCAATCCCAAGCTCAAAAGGTCCTGATAACTGTTGTTTCCTTTGCTTGTTTACGTTTCCTCCTGGACTTGTCACTGTGAAGAACTATCCACGGAGACCCCGGTGTTCTAACGGCGTCCTCCGGAATGTCCTGTTAGCGATGAAAGTCCGGCGAAATTGGTACCTCGCAGCACAATCCCAAGCTCAAAAGGTGCTGACGACTGTACGCGTACATTGTCCAACATAAGGTGGTGTTTTAAGCTAAAAACACAACCGTTCACACATACAAAAACATATAATACGGCACCGAGAGTGGAGAGCTGTAGCCGCTGCGTCTATGCGCGCCGCCATGGCAACCAGTATAAGCATTTATTTTCAGGATGTTTCTTCACCTACATGGATTGCATGTGTTTATGAGACAAATGTCTTCTAACATGGAGGAACCACTGCTGCAAACTTCTTTTTTTTTTCTAAATGGCATGTACATTATATTCTTTCAATATTCTTGCAAATAGAACGTTATTTTAGGTATGAACAAAATATGACTGCTCTGGACCTGTTGTAATATCACTTACACAACTAGCCTGGTTCTCTAAACAAGAAATGGCTTGTCATTTAAGAAATTTTGAATGATAATGCTGAAAATTAATCAATGAAAAAAAAATCAAGTAAATCAATTAATCAAGCTTAACATTACTGCCCCATCTCATATCCTCCACTCCACGCACACACACATACACACACACCACCACCAGAAAATACAGAGTACCCAAGCCTAAGCTAATTGTTTTTTTAAGCTAATTTGTATCTACTTGTACTCATTAATTTTTAATAGACACACTTAAGTGCTGAGTTTCTGTGCAGTGGTTCTATGATGCCAGGATGTGCAATATGGAAGGATAAAGATGGATAAACGTACTGTGTGTTATGCTGTTGGAGGCTTTTATTGATCACACTGTTGAGAATGCATGTATATATGTGGGCTACAGGGTTCTTTGTTGATTGCATTAATTGATATGCCACTTCATATATTTATATGTATGATGTAGAGGCGGATTGGGCTGCATATTTTTGTCCGAACCTGATCCGAGCTTGAGAGCATGGTAAGCGAGCCAGACCCAAACCCGACAGCCATTCTTGTTTTTGTGTCCGAACCCCACCTGAGCCTGAGATTTTGCTTGTCCTCCATCACTAGGTTAAATTTACCACCTGAAAGAGAGTGTCATCATGTAAACGCCACTACTACATAGGACGTCGCCCAGAACAGACAGCAGGTCCACCATTCTTTGCAGATATAACAATGATGTGACTGAACCCAAGAGTATACCCTATTTTATCATCCAAAACAATTTCAAAACACAGTTCGATATATCAGTGCTTCATACTGGTTAGTCAGTTCTGCTAGTTCACAAGTCTCATGAATGCACATTCATTTACGAACAGGGTTCAGTGTTCATCATATTCACATACGTCATTTAGGAAAGTTTCTAAAGTTACAAGTGTTTGCTGAATCTGACGTGGCAGACTTGAACAAGCCCACCTCATGAAAAAAGACAAAGATGTTCTTACACAAATCCCTTTGTCTCACTTTGTTGTGTAATATGTTGCTCCTGTGCTCACTGCGTGCTGTGTAACTTCACATTGTTCTGCATAAAAGGAGGGGTAAAACCGCATGAAAAAAAACACTGTCATTGAAAACTGACAGTGTGAAATGAATGTTAAATGCTGATAGTACAGAAAAAAAGTATTTGTCATTTGTTTTCTTCTTTTCTCATCACTCTGTTGGCTCATGTCAATTGAAGACAGAGCTGAAACAAAAAGAAATGGAAACATCCTGTGCACACGGGTAATGAATGCAATCACAGAGGAAGGTGCCCTTAAAACTTTGTCAGATATGAGGTGAAGTGCTGTTTGGTTTGAGAAGAGACAGATAGAAAATGAATTGTGTCTTAACTCTGCTCTACATCAATCAGCAGTAAAGCTGAAGTGGGATTTTGCCAATGCACTTTTTATATTCAAAGAGCCTTTACACTGCATGTTTGTGCAATGAGGTTTGTTGAACTTGAGTGTAAGTGTACAAAGGCAATGAATATCCTATCCCTTTTGCATTTGAAACAGAGGTTTTCATTTTGGCAACAAACATGGTTGTATGATCGTATGAGCAACAACAGGCTGCTCAGATCTCTGATTTGACCTCTGATTCTGTGCACAGAAAGTAACTGGATCTGGGGCAGAAAAATTTATGCTCAAGCAATGCTGGCACTTTGGGCGATTTACTGCCTAGTTGATCAATAACATGGCTGGATGGCTGCAGGAACTAAAAGAAATGATTGTACCAGCGACATTTACCATATTTATAGTTTTAAGTGCTGATAATTGGTGATAACTGTGAAGTGAAAGTAGCTGCAAAAAGAAACTTTTAGAAATCACAAGCATAATCGTTAGCCTCCATGTGGCATACCATGTTGGAGCAAAATACACAGAGCTACCTAGGGCAATAGCCATCTAGTGGAAAAGTCACACCATGCCACTGGTGGCTATTATGAACAAGCAGCGGTTGTATTAGTGGAATTCTTTTGCAAGCTAGCTGCAATAATACAAAGTGTCATTGTTTTGTTACACAATTCACTGCCACAGTATTTTCACTCACTTCATTCACCTAACTAGGGTAAAGGATGAATGTCAGTTTGTGTATGTCACACTGGAGAACAGCTGGGATGAAATAATCTGGTTCAGACCCCAAGACCACCAAGAACAACAACAACAACAACAACAACAAAAAGCAGAAGCAAATACAATAATTCTCATGATAGCCTTCTCATACCACAGGAAGAGGCATCACCTGTATGCAAGGTGATTGTTGAACTGAGGCAAACGGTCAACTGTTGTCAACTCAAGGTGGGTGAGAATGGCAACCAGTCAAAGCTAGGCTAATGGAGTCTTTGTGCAATTCAAGCAGGCAAATCTACATATATTAATGGAAGTATGTATTCTCTTCTTTGGAGGTCTAAAATGGCCCAGTTATGAAAAGATATCACAATGATCGTCTGCATTGCTACATGAGCTGGTGACCATGGCGTCTCTCCTCACAGTGTAAAGACGATCAAATCAGGTTAAAATATCTCCAAGTGTGTTCTAGATCACTAAAACTAGATTAAATATATTACTAAATGTATAATTTTTTCATTATTAATGTCCAGTAAAACAAGGTCATCCCGTCATTAAACTATTTGGATACAGGTTTCAATGTGCTGCCCTTCTTCACCAAGCTTTTTTTTTTGTTTGTTTGTTTATTGTTAATGTGACAAAATTGCTTTTTTATTTGATATGCAATCCTACTGCAGGTCTAATCAGCACACGTCTGTGTGTGGCTGAGGGAGAGAGGTGTGTGCAGGTTGTTGACTATTGACTTGGCTGGTGGAAGCATAAACTGACAGCTGTGATATTCAGTAATATGCATGGCAACCTACGCCTCAATTTAGAAAAGCAGCACTTATGTAATCCAAGGCCTTGGCTTATTTGTTTCAAGCAATTGTGGTTTGTGCTTAATTTTTTTGTGCATGGTATTGCGGTACATTATGTTCTGCCTATAAACATAATTGACATAAGGCCCCTACCTCACCTTTTCAGAAACCAACCAAATATGAATAAAGTAGCACAACCACAGAGACATGATCCAGGAATGACCAGTGAAATTATTTAGTGAAATTCAAAGTAATTCAGTCACTTTTTACACTTGCATGAAACTGAAATACATCTGAAACTCTTGTTTCACACCGTTTGATAAGGTGGTCTCAAATTTTCACACCATATAGTTCATTCAAATCGTAACACATGTGCTCCTAATATACAGTCTAGTCTTATCACAGTGCCCAGACGAAGACGAGCATTAAGAGAACAACATGGTCGACGCAGTTGACATTAAGAGCTGAAAATGTCGTCATTCAGCCCTATTTCATTCATGTTTACTCTTGTCTAATCCAATGCATACTGGATTAGTTGCGGATTACTTGGTATAAGGAAAGTACAAAACATACGGTCCATACTCTGAAATATGTGAGAGACCAAAGTCCCTGAGCCTGGAACTGATGCATTTGCATTTGACACACTTCACTGCTCTGCATCCTTTCAGTACAAACAAGACATTTCTAACCTTGCAATTAAACTGACCTGCTGATGGACATTTTATGGCTACTGATAGCTATAGTTTCTGGCTTGTGTGTGGTGTCACCCAATAGTAAAAGGTGCAATAATTTTAACATGCTCCTTACAGTGATTACATGGCACTGCATATGACCATACAAAATGTACTATATGAATCAAGTTTGCTTTGCTTTGGTAAAGAGAGGTGCTTTATAAGAAATGCGTCCCACATGTGCCGCCTAGTCGCTATTCAACTAATGTGGTTTTGCTTAACTTTTGCTTTGGCTCCCTGTTGTCATTAGCCTTCACAAAGCTCCCCTATTTCCTTGGACTTTGTTGGATAAGTCCACACCAGGGGTTCCCAGCGAGGCCAACTATACAAAGAATAGCTTTATAGATTAAAATATTCCAGTGAGTAATCATGCACATGAAAAAGGAGTGCTATAACTCTAGCATACCATAACACACAACAATCATCACACTGTGCAGGAGCATTAATATATAAATGATCTCTGTAGTCAAGTAGAGACTGAAATGTAGCTGCCTCTTTCTCTGAAACAAAATTTAACTTGATTTCATTAAAATGCCTAAGTACTTGCAGCAGGATATGACTGCTGTATCTTTTACTAGACTGTGAGAAGCTTGGGGGAGTTGTAGGTCAGCAGCTCTTTTTTGAGTTAATGAGAAAAACAGTCTTTGATTGTGTGACTGCAGAAATCACAAATTTGTCTTGTAAGACCACAAGGTTGTAGCTACCAATCAAGTTCAGTGTATCTATTTAAGCGAAAGGCAGACACAGTCACAAAGTAAAACTTCCAATTTAAATCAAGCAAAGCAACACGAGTTGTGCTTGTGTTGCCTCGCTGTGGTTTGTCCCTCATAAATGATTCCACTCCCTTGTCACAGAAAGTCAAAAGTCCAGAGATAACAGTGTCAGTCAAAGTCATTGTGTGTTGTTATGTTCCAAGATCAAAGTTCAGAGTGCCAGACCTGTGGTGTTGGGAGACAGGGCATATGTGTGTGAGGGAAGATGGTGATGTGTGTGTATTCAGGGGTTTTGGGGAGTGAAAAACTGGCAGGAGAGGCGAGGGAAGTGGGAGCAGCAGGCAGGCAGAGAGGAGATCCACCAGGCTCAAACAAACACAGAGCAGGGCCGGAAAATAAATACCATAGCCACAGCAGTGATTCTGCAGACTGATGGACTCATAGACCTCTCAAGGCCCGCAGTACGAATAACAAATTCAAATAAAACACTTGCCACAGATAAAACAGAAATGGCTGCCATCATTATAGATTGAGGCATGTGTAGTAATAGATGAGAATATAAGCTTTATCATTCTGGGCAAGTTCTACAACACAAAGATAGAACATTTCAATAATGTCCCGCAACTGCAGGTTAAATAGTGCCTGAATTTGCCTTTTCAATTTCCTCTCTCTAACCCTAACCCTCTTCTACCTTTTAATTATGGCCTGATTATTCCTAGTAATGGAGTAAAATAATAATCTATTTAATTTCTCTATTTTAATTTTCTTTTTGAACTTTTACTTTTAATTATCACCAAATAAATCTTCCATAGACTTATTGCCCTTGGGGAAAAAAAATGCTAATTTTAGTTTTCTGGTAAAGCAACAGAGCACAATCAAATGTGTTCAAGTCCAGTTTTGAGTACATACAAACATTTGTATGACGTTTGGTTGCTGAAATGTTTAAGTGTAAATAAATTCATCTCTTCCCTTTTTGCCTGTCTTTGCTTTCCCGCTTCTTCGCTGCGTACTGGCCAAACAGGGTAGAGGTTAATTCCAGCTGAGGCTGAGACTGATAAAATGGTGAGATGTTGCATTTCAACATATTTTTTTCTCTGAATTGCCAATAATCCTACAAACTCAAACCAAAACTATAGAAGCCTAAATAATGCAAACACACATCTAGCTTGAATAAACCAACCATGCAACTGACTTTCTCCAAAATGTCATGATTTTTGTCAGTAATCATTGGTGAATATTAAAACTCACATTTTTCACAAATGCAGCATTTAATGTGTCAGCTCAAGAAAATGGACACTCTTTTCTATTGTATTTCCCATGGAGGAAACTGACATTGCTTTCTCCTGATGTTACATTGTGAACGACATGTTATCACCGTGGTTATAAATTTGCAAGAGGGATATCGTGCCGTTGGACGCCCCATGAAAGCAGCTTACCGTCACACAGTCGCCGCTATCGGTGTGAGGGAAAACCGGACACCTGCAACACCTTGACAAGCTCCAGTTAATTTTCCACCTTATTTTAGTGTTTTTTATCTATTTTATCCTACTTACAACAGCCAGGCTGTTGTTGTTAATGACATATTGAAACCAACTTGGTACTGAATGACACTTCCTTTGTCCGATAATAAGTAGTAGCAAGGCATGTAAGGTGCCATAAGGCAACAAATTTTGATATCCAGCTCCAATAAAAACATGTTTGAGACTGTGTGTGCCTGGGCAAACGAAAGCGCTGGTCACATGGCGACGGTGACCACAAATGGGGGGCAGGGGTGATGTGAAACTAATGTTGCTAATGGGAAACCATGAATGGGTCGATACTTGGGTGGCTGTTAATGTACCTGGGCGGTGTGGAAAACACTGAACTAATTACTCATCAGAGGCTGCTGCTGCTGCTCTCTTGGTTGTAGTGGTGAGAGAATGCTGTAGGCTGTGTGGAGGGGTATGCAAATGTCATTTCATCACGCTGCTGTATTGTTTATCTGTCATGATGAGTTTTTTTGTGTTTTTGGACTTTGGAACACTTTGTCTTTTGAGACAAAGTGTTTTCAGACTCTGTTCATGGATTTTGTTTCAGTTCTATTGCTCCCAGTGTTTTTCATGTGAGGTTTCCTTTGTCCTGCTGTGTCACTCATTAGTGTTTCCACCTGTGTCTTGTTTGCCCCTCCCAGTTCCACACCTGTCCTGAGTTGTGGATCAGCCCTGATTGGTCTGTTCCCTCTGGAGTGTTTCCCTCAGCCGATCGTCTGTCTTCTCCAGTCTTGTGTTCCAGTCCTTTCCCCAGGTGTGTATTGTTTCCCCAATTAGATCTGAGTTTATTTAAGTCCTGCTTCAGTTCTGGCCCTTGTCCGGTTATTGTCTTTGCTGTGTGCTATGTTGTTGTTCCCTAGTTTTCTTGAGTTGTTCAAATCTTTCTGTATTCTTCAAGCATGTTGCCTGCCTGCTGCTGCATTTAGGTCCTACCTACTTTGCCACATGACATGATATGACACCTTTTTTGTGTTCAAATGTATACCCATATTATCATGAATGATATGGTATGGCACAGCCCTGCAGAGCATTTTTGGTGAACAATACAAAATGAAGGAAAGCACAGTCAACAAAAAAGTTACACTATTTGTGATCTGGTCCTCATGTATGCTGTTGTCTGGGTTGAAGGCAGATTCCCAATGTAGCCCTGCATTACCCATGGTGATTCTTTTACAAATGTCATGCAATGACAATACACCACAATAAGACTATCTAAGCCAGCGGACCAGTGAATGAACCAGAAAATGGTATTCAATTTCATTTCTCTTGTGCCACTCCTTCAGAGGGGTAGCAGTGTTGCATATGCACGAAGTTGATTATTTAGTAGATGGGTCATGAAATAATTAACCAAAGATAATAACAGGTTGAAAATAATAATCATTCAACTGAAAGAAATTCATTTTCAGCAAAGGAAAACCGGCATGTTAACCAAATTGTTCACATTATCTGAGAGAATTAACGTCTTTTTGTGAAGAAGAAAAATGACATGACCTCCTTGGGTACAACATGAAACAATGTATTTACATGTTTTAATAATTACAGCAGCAAACAAATTGTATGAAATTTGGTTTATAATGGCTCAGATTTAGATTTCATAACTATATATTTGCTTACAAAGATTTATTTATTTATTTATATATTTTTTTTTTATTATTTATTTATTTTTTTCCCCTTGTGTCATGAGCAGGGGAACCTCCTGAGACTCAAACTTGATGCTCCTGGGCACAAAAAGGCCAAACAGATTAAAAACCATTGTGTGCTATGGATTTCTGCCATAGAGCCTCAGTGAAGAAAAAAAAAAAAATCTACTTTAGGGTTTAATATTGACCAAAATGTAAGTTGCACATCATAACCCGATTTTTGCCTCAGTGAGGGAAATTTGCAGCCTACTTAATGTATTTAATCGGTCGAAGCATCAATGCTTCCTCTCATAGCTTTTTATGAGTGCATCAGTGGCATACAGTTATGAGTATCGCAAATCTTTGAAGGATGCATAATGCCACGAGGGAATTACGCATCCCGACCTGTATGTGTGCCTTTAGTGCGAACTTCTTTTGTGTCACGGCTGTTAGAAATATCAAAATTCTGCGATACAAAGATACTGTACACAGATGGAGACTGATTCAGTGTTGAGGTAGAAATAAACAAACCAACCAAACAAATTAAATTGCCATAACCTGCTAATCTGTAGAAGTGACTGTGAAAGTTAATCTGTGGAACGTGAAAAGGCTTGCTTAATTGCGGTCGGCTAAACAGAGCAGAAAGAGCTTTGCTTTAGCCGTTTAGCACCAAAGATGGCCTGTTTAGTCACTGAAATGTTGAGTGTGATGTCTTTTCATTTTGAGTTTTCAAGTCTTTCTGGGTTTATTTCCTCCATTTTTGGTGTTTTTGTGCTGCTAGTCTTAGGCTAATGATAATCATTGTTGCCGGATGGATATGGATAGAACCTTCTGTCCATACTCTGCATTCATTTCATTCATATTTCTGCACGTTTTCATGAAGTGTACGGATATGGATGAAATGGAGCAGAACTGCCACATATCCCAGGGTCAGTGGAGCTAAGAGTTTAAGTGAGATGCGAAGACGTCAATCTCTCATTGTTAATATCAGGAAAAAAATCTCCGTCCTCCTGTCGCAATATGTTCAGTGACCTCACAGACAACCACCGTCTATAACGCCACCTCCATTTCTGCCTCTTACCGCAATGTTTTTGTTGTCAAACCTTTGACTCTCAGCTGCCCTCTTGTGGATTTGTTGCTTAACATCCATGCCAGGGTAAAGAACGCATGGAAGCATGTGGGCAGAGACGTTTACAACGTTTCAAATGGGTGTATTTATATTTTTGTATGTACAGGGAGTATAAACTAGCCTTTTTTTTTTTTTATAGATGTTGGGGACGTCTGTGCATTATGTCACTCTGGCAGAGGTTAAATTACGTATTTTAAAGTATTCTAAACAGGACACATTTATGACATTGAATTTTATTGTAACCAGACTGTCTTTTATCTTGGACAGTTATTAATGACCTAACATCTTGGCAACAATCACTTTTAAATGTCATTTCAAATGATCATAAATCTTCAACCACTTAGTCAAGATCTTGAGGCTGCTGCATCATTCAGATGACACCTCTCACCAGGACGACAAAGTCTGTGACTTTTCTCTTTATTTTTTGTTTTCTTTTAGGTGAAAATGTGCCATCACATCTCTAATACCATGTAACACAGATTTTTCTTGCAGCAAAAACATAGACAAACATGAGCACCAAATAGTAGTATGCAGCTTTGACTGCAATGGCTGAACGGTGGATGGATTGGTGATACGGTGGACTGTGAGGGTCACAATAGTCTCAGCTGATACACATTAAAAAAAAAAAAAAAAAAAAAGTGATGTAAGCCTGGCCCTACACTGTAAACTAAATTAACACCATTATTTACCGGCCACCTGACTGGTGACCCCAATTTATTTTTCTGCCAAACCTCAAATTTAAATGGTTTAAATTTTGAACCCTGTCACCTAATTGATGACTGACATTGAAATTATTATTCGCTCACATGCCCATATTTAGTTTTATTAGACATCACCAAAATTACAGTGCAGAGGATACAGTGCTGCTGATGGTCTCTTCATGACACATGCTAAACTCATTTATCATTTTGGATGGGACTGTATCTCTGTCCATCCATCAAATATGTTGTTGCACATTATATCTCAATCTAAGCTCGTCTGATTTTAACAATATTTGAATACTAATTTTACCAGTAGTTTGACTGACATGAAGTTGAACAGATAATGGCTTTTTTTTTTTTTTTTAAATTTTGGGATGGACTGTTCCTTTTTTAAGAATTAGTCCACCTGAAATTTTTTTTTCCCTATGTTGGATTGAATGACACCATAGGGAAGGTGAAAGAAGGAAAAGTCCTGGTACCGTTGGGCTGAGGCGAAAATCTTGAGTAATTGATAGTCTTGCAGTGTAAATGGGTCATTGCTTGAAATGGATGATCAATGAATTGAAATAAAGGCCATCTGTTTCTGTCAGGTGGATATTAAACATACTGAGGAAAAACGAAATCAGTTTAATAAATATTTGAAATTTCTGGCTCCTCAGCATGACCTTGAGGGTATAGCATTACATTTGCAGATCCGACACTAATGAATACTGGATAGTTCAGCGAGGGCACTCATTTGAAGAAGGCACCGCTGAGAGTAAATTGCTGTTGGGACGATGAGTATCTCACTGCTCTCCATTGTCAACAACGTGCATACCTAGCTAAGGAACATTTTGATTAAAATCATTTTTGTATAGCTTTTCTCGCTCTCAAAATACAAATAAGCATGCATAAAAGCCAGCCAAACAAACATTGTGTGTGTGTGTGTGTGTGTGTGTGTGTGTGTGTGTGTGTGTGTGTGTGTGTGTGTGTGTGTGTGTGTGTGTGTGTGTGTGTGTGTGTGTGTGTGTGTGTGTGTGTGTGTGTGTGTGTGTGTGTGTGTAAGAGAGAATCGTGGGGTGGGGCTCTAGAGGTTGGGGTGGGGAGGGGGGAGAGGGGGTGTTTTTAACATGTAAAGCACTTTGTGCTACATTTCATGTATGAAAAGTGCTCTACAAATAAAGTTTGATTTGATAAAAGACAAAACATAATTTCAAGTATAAGAGGCTTCAGCACAGTGCATAAAGTACATTTTATATCTTATCATACAATATGGAAAACATACACTCAGGGATGGACAAGGGCTCATTTTCAGCCTTAGAGTTTCATGCTGCAGATCAGCTCATTAACCTTAATAATGCAGACTAAGACAGTGTTCCATTATCTCAAACTTACCATCTCAAACGAAAATGCACATGAAAATGAAATGCATACGAAAATGTAAAATGCATAAATAAAAATATGCATTTTATTCTCTCATCCCCTTATCTGCTTATTCCCTCTGTGAGTCATAGGGGGCTGGGACCGTCCTGGCAAGCACTGGACAGAGGGCAGAGGTTGCCCATCCATCACAGTGAAATATAATAAATATATAGGCCTGCTTAGTGTTAAAAATTTGTAATGCCAATGCACTGTTGCATGCCACTGGGTAGCAACGTTACAGCTGTTTTGGACTTTAAAATGATATGATTCTATGCACCAATCTAACACTACAACACTAATAACACATGCATAAGATTTGGCCCAATCCCTCTCTGCTGCTTGCAAGCTTGCGCAGGTACCATGTAGGTCAGTTCAGCTCGATTTGCTGCATCCTTTTGCAATGCTTCTTTTTTGCTTTACTTTTTTTCTCTTTATATCTTCCACTTTAGTTAGAATTTCACCTGAGGCTGCTTAATTCGAGAACATGTCATTATGACATGACCAATCCCAATCTAAAACGAGCCTGAGCTTGACTAATTCTGGAGAGGGATGTGCTAATCTCCCCTACGATCAGCCTTAAGGTGGATTTCTTGTATTTTTGGACGGGGCGTGTCAGTAGCAGTGTGCATATGTGGAGGAGCATGTTAGAAGCTGTGTGTACATGCGCTAATACCACTGTGACACACAGAGAAGGAGAGAGAAAGCTGGCGAAACCTGCCGCACAGAGTGTCACCAATCAGTTCACACAGCAAGTCAAGATGGTCAATTTCACACATCCAAACAGCATACATGCCAATCCTGATTCTTCTGACTTTCCCCAATGAATAGGGATTATAAGACATGTGGATGAGAATGTACTGTGTTTTTCAGTACAGTGCATTCTTATTTATCTAGTGACCTCTGTACCAGATTGTAATGAAATTTAAATGTCTTAATGACTTCTGCCCCCTGTCTAGAGTGCCTAATTTTTTGAGCAGAGTGCCTAATTTTATGTCCCACTTACTTGATAGAAGAGACAAATATGGCTCCATGTAAGTCTTTTGAGTAATGTAGACTGTGTAGTGTAATGAACTGAACTTCAATATATATAAGGCTACATAATACTCTTAATATGCATGCATAAGGACACACAATTAGTTGGATTAGTTGGAGCATACAGCCAGTGCAAAACTAAGGTGGAAACACACCTGAAGAATTTGGTTTTATGACCCATGATGACCAACAAATTAGATGCTTCAATTTACAAGAGACATACTGAATTGGCTTCGCTGATGAAACATAAGGTGCAGAGGAATCATGCAGTCCCTCTCTGTCTACGGGTACTCGCACATCTCGGTTTTCTGGCAACGGGTGTATTCAAAAGTGTGCTTTCTGACAGGCTATTCCAGTCCACCCTGAGCCATGTCTTGCTCATGGTGCAAAATGTCAGAATTCATTTAAGTTGAAGATGCATCAGGTTGCCCTTCACTGCTGTGGAATAGGCCATCAAAATGCAATTTGCAGCATGTCCGGTTTCCTAAATGTAATCGGCACAATCGACTGCGCTCATACTGCGATAGAGGCACCCCAGGAGAATGAATTTGTTTATGTTAATCAAAAACATTTTCACTCTGTCAGTGTCCATATCATTTGTGATGTGCACACGGCTCTGAGATATGTTGTTGCCAGTTGGCCTGGTTCAAGCCATGATTCTTTCATTCATCTGTTTCAAAGCCATATGGGGAAGCGACTTCAAGCTGAAGATGGACAAGATGAGCCACGGGAACCCAGGTGCCAGATACAGTTAGTAAATGAAGACATTTTGAAAAATATCAGTCGTCATGATGGCACTATGGTTGAAAATAACCAGACTTTTACTAAACCCCAGTTCAGTTAAAAAAAAAAAAAAAAAAGCCCTAACATGGCCACCAGCTAGTTGTCAGTGCAGCCCAGTGTACACAAAGGACAGAGGACTGAAAAAAACTGATTGATTTAAATTTTTTTTTAATAATCAAAATATATAAAATACTCATCCTTCCCATTGCTAATTATCCTTTTTTTCATGAAGAGGGAGTTTTATTTTTTGGGGAAAAAATCCCATGTGACCAGGCTGACCAATGAAACATGGCTGAAGGGGCAGGGCTAAGCGCATTGCACAACCTTCATGTGTTTACCATATATTGCCCACCAACCAGCTTGCATCCAAGCCCACATGAATTCTCTCTGAACCACATTTAGAGAAGACTTGAGTCTCAGAAAAAAAGAAGCATCCCACACCACATTATTTCACATTAAAATGAGGGTTCGGTGTTCAGTGACTGTAATAAAATTAATTGAATGTGCATTTGTTTTTAACAAGGTTATGACTTTTGGATTTGTTTTACAATAGTTATTACTTTATCCTCTTGTTTTCCTGGTTGTTTGATAATTTTCAAGCCCTGGTTTAGTTAGAGCGCTTAATTACTGTTATAGTCTCCAAAAAGCTTTACAGGCTCTCATTTTTAGGGAAAGCAAAAAATCAACACCCCTTAATCGAAACATCCATAGCGGGCAAGGAATCAAGGAAATCAGCAAATCATCCAGCAGATAACTCTAAATGTATTCCATTGTACAAATGGTAAAATGTCCTATGATACAATTTGAGTTAATGACACATTGATAAATCTGATGGTATTTGTAACAAAGTAAAAATGCTATTTACAGCCTCATTCATGCCGCTTGCTAAATGACACAATATAATGCATTATTATGAATGCATAATAGTTCACTTGTTCAAAAGTATGGACAGGTATGTCACTTTTAATTATTGACTGTGTTTTAATATAGGCACAGCTCATGTAATGGCAATGAGGCCTCTTATGAAATCTCCAAATTGTCTCATGCAGTCCAGCGCTACAAGTCGGGCATGCTCTCCAGTTATCTTTTACTTTTGGGTGTTAACCCTGCTCTTATTTCTCCAAAGCAGCTCCACACAGCACAGCACAGGGCTGTCTGGCTGCTTCCTGGCCAACCACAAATGTTAGCTATCTTGGGAAACTCTAATTACAGGATAAAGAGACACACAATAACACTGTTACACTCCATATATCTAGTCTATCATTATCTGAATAGACTGAATGGAAGAAGAAAGAACGATGGTAACTTTTAAATGTTGGCTCTCTGTTCAGTTTGAATAGGAACAAACTCTGACTGACTGGCTGATACAATGCATTTCCTTTGGCTCAACTAATTATGATCACTGTATTTCACTTACATGCTTCAGTGGCTGAAAACATTAAATCTTTGTATTTTTTAATAAACTGCACTGACCACAAGTGCCAGGTTTTAGGACCAGCACAACAGTCCTGACAACAAATCTACAGTCCACGATTGTAACTGACCATGACATTACCTGCATTTTGAAGCATTATTATGGAGCTATGTGTCAACCAATCATCTCACTATAGAAAATGAAATGATACAATACAATTGAATTCTGTATTTCTAAATCTAATCACTGGCCATGGCAGTTTTGGTAACATTGCTATGAAATGTGACATGGTTAGTAGTTTCGCCAAGCTCTGCAAGTGTCATATCAACAAGCATGATAGCTTCACAGTTGCAATACTAGACATCTGGGATGTTTATCTTTATTAAAATACAAATTAATATGCAAAATGACTGGCAACAAAATCACAGCTGAAAAATAATGGCTTAAGTAAGGTTTTTACTGTAAGCTGCAAACCAAGTTGCCGTCAGCAGTCAGAAGCTACAGTAACAATAACAAAACAACAGAAAATGAAACTTGTTAGCTTACTAATGTTACAGCTTCTCATAACCAAAAACTTTGATGCTAATATTCAGCCCCGGGGTTGCATTCACGTGTGTCCTGCTTCAACTTGAAAGACCGACAGACTGTTCAAGACTGAAGCTCGTTCATTCAAATGGAGGAAAATGGTGATACCGGTGAGACAACAACCAGACTTAATGTTTCACAATTTTTCAGCGAACTATTTTTTTTTTTTTTTTAAACTTTGTCACAACAAACAGATTAAAACATAGCACTGTGTTATCACTACATCCTGTCACTGCAGTGGTGCAGGCAGCATAGCAACAAACATGGCAGGACTGTTACTTCTATTTACAGCACAGAAATGAGATGTTAAATACGAGTTAGTTAGTCTTGTCAGATGGTAGTCTTACAGAAATTGATATGCAAATTGCATTTAGCTGTCTAGGAGAAGATTGGAATGGTGGCTCAGCACTTTGGTGTCACAACAAGACGTTCCTGGGTTTGAATTTAAGTCTTTTTTATTTTTAAGTGGAAACTAAATTGGCCATAGATGTGAATGGAAAATGTGAAAAACCTGTGTTTATATCGCTATGCAGTGCCGTCGTATAAGGGGGAAAGGTGATGACAATTCTAAGGGCCCACAGCCCACTAGGGCCCACACACAGTTAAAAAAGTGGCAATGAATGGGGTAGAGGGGCCCACACCGATATTCTTTCAGGGGGCCCAGAATTCCTAGGAACTGCCCTGTCGCCATGATTTGTTTTGATTGTCAGATTGTATGTAAGGAAAAAAAAAAGGCAGTTTGTAGTGATTTGGTTGTTATGGGAAAAGTTTGATGCCCATATGCACAACAGACACGGCAACCCATGTCAATTAAATTAAGGTAATGGATAATATATAGAGTTGGAGCACTCTGTGCAAAACAGGTAGAGTGTCACAGCAATGTGACGCAGATGGCAACAAAAAACGCTCTGATGCTTCTCTGTTAAAGTGCCTAAGAGACTGCATGTGTTGTTTGGCAGCGTGTAGCAATTATCACTTTGTACCTGCTGCCTTTGAGGAAGCAGTGGTGAAATGCAGTCTGGCAGGGCAATGAAATATCCTCGAGCCATTAATAATTTAGGAGTTACAAAATATCACTAAAGTGTGCATGCTCAAACACTAAATGGACAAATGTGTTGCGACACACCTCTTAATCACTGGATTCAGATGTTTGATTCAGTTCCATTGCCACAGCTGTATAAGCTCCAGCAGCTAGCCATGCAGTCTGCCTTTACAAACATTTGTGAAAGAATGGGTCGTTCTAAAGAGCTCACTGAATTCCAGCATGGCACTGTAATAGTAATGTAATAGGATGCCACCGCTGCAACAAGTCAGTTGAAATACAATGAAATAGATTCAACTATCAACTGCAAGTGGTATTATTGCAAAGTGGAGGTGTTCAGGAACCACAGCAACTCAGCCGCCAAGTGGCAAATCACGTAAAGTTACAGAGCGGGGTCACCGAGCGCTGAGGCACATAGTGTGTAAAAGTGGCCGACGCTCTGCTGACTCAATAACTGCAGAGCTCCAAAACTCCCCTGGCATTAACATCAGCACAAAAACTGTGCGCAGGGAGCTTCATGGCATGGGTTTCCATGGCCGAGCAGCTGCATGCAAGCCGTACATCACCGAGCACAATGCCAAGCATTAGATGGAGCGATGTAAAGCACGCCGCCGCCGGACTCTGGAGCAATGGAAACGTGTCCTGTGGAGCGACCAGTCACGCTTCTCTATTTGGCAGTCTGATGTAGGGGTCTGGGTTTGGTGAATGCCAGGAGAACGTTCCCTGCCTGACCGCATTGTGCCAACTGTAAAGTTTGGTGGAGGGAAGGGTAATGCTATGGGCTTGTTTTTCTGGGGTCGGTCTCAGCCTCTTAGTTCCAGTGAAGGGAAATCTTAATGCTTCAGCTCACCAAGACATTTTGAATAATTCTGTTTCCAACTTTGTGGGAACAGTTTGGGGAATGCCCTTTTCTGTCCCAGCATGACTGAGCCCCAGTGCACAAAGCAAGCTCCATACAGGCATGGCTGGGTGAGTTTGGTGTGGAAGAACTTGACTGGCTTGCACAGACCCCTGACCTCAACCCCATCCAACACCCTTGGGATGATCTAGAACAGATTGCGAGCCAGCCCCTCTCATCCAACATCAGTGTCTGACCTCACAAATACTCTTCTGGATGGATGGGCAAAAATTCCCACAAACACTCACTTGTAGAAAGCTTTCCCATAAGAGTGGGAGCTGTTATAGCTGATAAGGGGGACAAATGTTAATGCCGATTGATTTAGAATGGGATGTCATAATAGCCCCTGCAGGTGTAATGTGGCCCAATACTTTTGTCCATATAGTGTATACTCAAAAATAGAATAATAACTCCTTTTTAAAAGGAAATCCACTTGGGTTTCTAACTCTATGGATTCATTAAAAGTAAAATTTGTGGCTTAAACACAACAAGTTTCAAACTTTTGGTATGTGCAAGTTATATTTTAGTACAGAACTGACGTGATGTGATTGTGCTTTTGCTCCACTTGTTCAGCTCAATGGCAAATATATACAAATTTCAAAAAGATTTATGACATGAGAGCAATCCTATGAAAATGTACAAAAAATATATAATATAATAAAATAAAATAAACACCATAAAGTGCCATAATATTACATTTAACACAAAGCTATTCAACTTTATATTATAAGCGGACTACAAAATATTTATTACATTTTATAACTATGTGTGATGTTAATGCCTATTGATTTAGAATGAAGCTACAAGCTTCATACAAAAGTGAGAATTCAAACTGTATACTTAAATTCACTCACTTGATGCACCAGTTTCCCTGTTAGTAGTCTGCTAATGAACACGTAAATTACATTTTATTTAGCGCTATAACAAAACTTGACAGGAACTCTTACATTCCACACCATCTTATAAAACGGTGAGCCAACTGCAACTGGCAGGCGCACATTTGAAGGTCAAGTCTTAAGAGGCAAAATCCTCCTAACTGTGCCAATTCATTAATCTAAGGCTCAATGCAGGAACAAAATGTATTGGGATGATGAATGTCCAGATCAAAGGCTTGGGCACCCCTAAAGGCATGAAATTAAATTGAAGGAACCTCCCGGTCTCGTGAATGTAATGCATGCTACAGTATTGGAATGTGACTTTTAAGTTTTCAAATCATTATGGCCACTGTTCTAAAAATGTCTTGAAACCAACAGGAGTTTGTGGCAACCTTGGTTAAAATTGCTTAAACTGTATGTAGAATGTCTCCAAGAGATATGCCAGTGATAAATAGTGTTAAGTAAGAGCATGATGCAACCTGCTGCCAGGATAAAATAGTCACCCTGTCTGCAAAATATACACACACTGACCAGTTTTTAAGGGACAAAACTCGTCTTATTTTTAGTACCATAACCATAACATAGACCTGAAATCTTTGAGCTATGTGTTCAACAATAGCATCAAACAGTTTCTGTGGCTATTTAGTGCTCTTGCCTCCTTCAGTACCCATACCTGAAGTAGAGTACCCCTGAGCAAGGCACCTAACCTCCATTCCATGGTCAGCGGA
Source organism: Myripristis murdjan (assembly GCF_902150065.1). NCBI lineage: Eukaryota > Metazoa > Chordata > Actinopteri > Holocentriformes > Holocentridae > Myripristis > Myripristis murdjan. The sequence goes on from NC_043985.1 coordinate 24,639,577, forward strand.
GTCAGATTATGGTTGTACTGGGCAACTGGAAAACAAGCAATCCTACCTTTTTCACAGCAAACCTACCTTTTTTATTTAAGGTTTGATGCTGAGATGCCTTTGTGCATGCCACTGTTGGTGTGTTTTTTACCTATGTGTGGCCTGATTATTTGCGTGAGTCCTGTCATTCTCCTCTGTCCTCGTGAACTTGTAGGACTGCTGCTGAATTGATCTTTTTTTTTTTTTTTTTTTTTTTTTTTTTTTACTTTACTCTTCCTCAGTAAAATATAATGTGTTGAGTGACTGTCAGCTTTGTGATGGACTGAACTGGTTGTGGTGACACTCAGGAACACACTCTGGTGCCATCCAGAGTGTGTTTGGCCCAGTGTATGCTTGGATAGGCTTGGATAGCCCAGGATAAAGAGGGTAGTGCAAATGAATCATTTTGTGTCTATAATTTGTCCTCATGAATGTGCAGTCACTTAACACTGTTTGTTTCCTTATTTAGCTCCAGACTTTACTCATTTGAGCCCTGCAATCTTCCCTTTCCATTTTAGTCCTCTGTTGAGGGACTGCCTTTCATCCCTCACCCTCCTGCTAAGACCACGAATGCCCCTCCACATTTCCCCTGGAGGGGCATTCACAGACTGATACCAGTCTGCTTTTCCCTCTGCTTAACTTTTCACAAGAGTGCTGGATGTCTGAGTCTTTAAGGCTCTGTCTCTAAGCTTTATTCTGCTTTTAATCCTACCTGAGCAAGTGGCAAGGTATTCACACAGGCCACATTGTCACATTGTCAGCCTTTGTGACAAGTATAAAATCTAGCCTCTAATCTTAAAACCCAACTAGTCTGATCTTTCTTGTCATCGAATACATGGAATATATAGGTTTCAGGGAATACAGTAATATCTCCTTTATTAATTTGAAATGCAAGACTTCATTAGGCAAATGCAGCCTGCATTGCGTCTGCCCTTTTTGCTTCAGCACAAATCATTATATATTCATAGCATTAAATTATCCTTTGTTGGCTCTGACCACATACTACAACTTCTAACATGGGAAATTGTCCTGATTTTGATTTGCAATATACATTACACACACACACACACACACACATACACAGGCGCGCACACACACACACTTTTTTCCAGTGAAAAGTGCATGAATCAGTTATGAACCTCTGCACTGCTTGTAAGCCTAAACCCATTAAAGCAATGTTTGCCTCCCACACAAACAAGAGAACAAACCTACATTATTTTAATGTATTTCCATTTGTACTTGCATAATATTCAACATGAGAGGGTCCTTAACTCTAACGCTGTCTGCTTTCACAAAATGCACATTGAATATATCACAAAATGTATCACACTAAGTACTGATAATAAAAACAAAATAAAAAGTGCCTTCACACAATGAATCACTGCACAGCAAACACTAATCAACAGCTCCTTGCGTTCATTAATGCCTCTTTTCAGGTTTGTAGGAATTCATTCTGGCTCAAGATTTTGATTGGTGCTGAAACAGTCGGGCCGGGCTTGATTAAAAAGCCTGTCTCTGTTCACATGCTTCATGACAACATGGATAATTATTCACATTGTGTGGAAGTGAATTCAGTGATTGATGGGATACATCTATTACGATATTATTAATCGCTGAGGATGGGTTGCAGTTTTGAAAACATGTCACATTCTGTTTACCCACAGAACTCATTACTTTACTCACTGTTAACCAGAACTTTCCAACTTCACAGAATGAAGTGTCAAATCAGACAACTCATGAAGAGGTTGCAGCATTGCAAGTATGCACAGACATGCAGACATAAAATACAGTCTGTTATTTGAAAATATTATTTTAATTTGATCAAAGCAGTAATCCAATTAAGACGGAGTCTGTACTGGGTTAGATTACAGGCTGATTCTCAGCAGTATTTGCCTTCCACAACTGCTTGTAGGAAGTATGACAACCTTCAATTACATTTGATTAAATTCCTATCTAGCCACTGAAGGGCAGCAGGACAGATATTCTGGTGGTTTTTTTACTGTGGTAGAGAGAGGCTCATGGCTGCAACAAAAAATATGGTTCGATAGAGTGTAAGAGTGTGTGTTTTAGACAACTCGACTTTCCAAAGTTCTCTCTCTGGAAATCAGGATAAACAGTTTACTTCAGTCAGGATTTTTTCTGGGAAGCCGCCAGTTTATACAATAGTGTAAGTGGCTAGTGTAAGTACTACCTCTGAATGCAGTCTTTTTTTATTCACTTAAAAGGTACACTATGCAAAATTGCAGATGATTTATCTAAATGAGGCTGTTTAGAGTAAACTGACCAAAAAAAGCATGGGGAAATCACATAAACTGAAGGCTAGGTATGTATGGTTCTCACCATCCCATCATTATAACTAGGCACTTACTCAATATTTTTGTGAGATGAGTCTAAAGAGTCCTTACTTGAAGTATCCCTTTGCAGTTTTACACTGTTAAAGAAAACGATAAATGAATACATTATGTTCTATTACTTGTGCAGGTTACTGTTGTATATCCGAGAAGAGGCTTGGGAATCAGCCAGCTATCTTCCAAAAATGACCCAGGCCAGATGTACTACAGGTGCTACCGACAGGAAGGCTAATGAAATACTACACTATGCACGTGTCAGTGGCATGTGACGGAAAGACTTTCAGTAATGCTGATAACATTAATAATTAGAACCATGAATGCAGGTGCTAAATGCAGATACTTTCTCATGGGCTGGGAAATCTGTGCCTTGTGTCTATGTGTGTACAAAAGCAGAGGTAGTCTCATGCTGAGAGCTTAGACTCCATGGTATTGTCCAAGGAAAACTAATTAGCTGATGCATTCCATTCCATCAGGATCTGGGGAACCATCCATCACATTGAGGGGAACAAACAAAATACAGTACTCATGTAAATTAAAGTCCTGGAGTGCCTCTGGCTCAGGATATATCATTTTCATTCATTTATTAATATATTTTCTCACAACTCTTTATTGGTGCGCCCCATTCATCTGACAGCTCAACTACAATAAGCTGAAGGGGAAACGCTGAGGCAGTGTCTCTGATTGAAAAAGCAGAATGGGGCTTCTTTTTAAATTCCCCTGGAAACAATACTGTGATGCAAACTTTGTAGTATATAGCTCTGTGGAGATACATGGATTCATTCATGGACGGTCATTATCATTAATTAGCTGTTGCAAGGACTGTGTTGTGCTGAAACTTTATCTGATTGGGAGGGACTATTGCATGCACATATATAACTCATTTACCTCAATCCAACACAGAGTCTGTATTCCACTGGAGATGGCAGCCAGTAGTTCTGTACTCCTTAGAAATTAGAAACTTAATCCGTCCATGTTTACAAGATACACACATCACCCTGGTTGTTTCTTCAAACAGTCAAAAACAGGATTTGCATGTTTTAGGGAGCAGAGAGGAAAATCTGGATTAAATCAAGCTAAGCTTATTAATGTTGGAAGCTATAGATGTGTAATAAGATTGATGGGCTAAGCCTTAGCTTCGGCCTGTTTCTGTATGGGCTCCAACCCAGAGATTTGAAAGGCAATCTAAACAAGATACCTCAGGTGATTAGGATCATAATGTGTGTATCTATTCACACAAAACATCTTGAAACCATATACAATCCTACAGTACTTGACTGTGGTTAAAGGAAAATATGATGCCAGTTATTGTGACATCTCAGTGGGCATTTTCATTTTGGTTCTGGACATTTGTATTGTTAGGCCCCTCTTCTCATTGCTGTTCATAATCATAATGTTATAGTATGTAAAACATCTGATGTCAGTCTTTTCCACAATACTTTTGACGTTCAGTTGGACTGAAGACTTTTCAAGATTGTTTTGTGACAAAGCTGCTGATACAAGGTCAGTCTGTGACAGTTAAACATTAGTGTTTAGTAAAAAAAAAAAAATATGATTATGATTGAAAAATTATTTGTCTTGATTTGTGGTGTTGTATGGTATCAAAAAGGCTTGCAGGTTTATCTTTTAATTTACTACAGAGTTTCACACTGAAAAATAGTTGCTAACAACAATACACTCACCAGCAATACAACTAAGCTGATTGGCTGTCCCTCAAGTGCCCACCTGCTGGAGAAATAAACTTCTGCAAGGTTGTACAGTAAAGTGCATCGGGAGTATTGAGGCAAAAAGGTCTTGCCTCAATACACACAATGCAAATGCCGGCAGGCTTGGTTCCAGAAAAAAATGACTTGGGATGCACAGGGGTTAATTAGCAGGGGTGCACCGGAAGGGGTTACATGTCCCGAGTGTGGTTCCCAAAGAACAGATTATTTAGGAAAAAGTTGGAAACAGTAGTAAGTGAATACACTGTGACATTCCTTTTCAGCAGGAGTTTCCTTTGAGTCAAGATGTGTGAAGTAAGTCCATGCAGCCACTCACACACAGGCTTCATGACAAATAGGTCTTAGTAAGCCTAAAACATATTCTTCTAATGTAACTAACACACATCTAATCTCACTTCAGCAGTCACTGCATTTATTAAATGGTTTGATTTGCTTATTGCTCAATTTTCTTTAAATCAAACACTGACTGTGGAGAAAAAAAAAAAAAAAAGATTAGTCCCTTGCATGGTAAAAAGAGAGAATATATGGGAGTATGAAGAGATGCACTGGGCTGGGACAACTTAAAAGATTTTATTTGCAACTCAGTTTCTTTATGACGAATATAAATCAGTTGTAATAACTATTAAAAAAGGTACACTGGCCCATTTACCTAATTGATAACTTAACCTTAAAATATGTGCAATACAAACCAATGAGATAACTTCAAATGTGCCAACAACAGGTGGCCAAAAATTAAAATTAATGTCAACTAAATGGATACCTTATCCGCCCCACAAAGCTGCCAAGCACTCCAAAAATGGCAGACATTTGGATCAGATTTATTATGCATATTTCAGATATTTCCATGTGTTAAGTAACATAGGATTGCCATTCAAGGAACATGTAGGACCGCTAAGCATCAAGCCAGACAGAATAAAAAATATCACTTCTCCGGTTCCAGTTCTGTTTTTTGAAATAAATGCGGTTAGATACCTTTTGATATGATTAAGGGATTTTATCAATTTCAACTGTAATATCAGTCTGTTCAGTGATTCCAGTCGACATTTTGACAGATTACTGTGTACAGCTTGACTTTAGATTATTGGTGTTCTCAAGTGACACATTTTTAATTTACTTTGAGAGGCATGTCCTCAAATTTTTGGTCTTGTTCTGGCTAATGTTGTGAGAGACAGTAGTAGTGATAGAGAGCAAAACTAACATTTTATATGAAAAGGTTGAGCATTAAAATCTGTTCACTACTTCCTCAACTAGTACAATTACATCCCCTCCTTCAAGGCATCACTGAAAATCCACCTTTTCCAAACAGCTTTCAACATCTGACTCTCCCTCCATGCTTTTAACTGCCTGTCGTTTTGCCAAATTGTAATATTCTCAGCTTTGCTTTAGTACAACTATTGTTTTAATGGTCTTTTATTGTGAAGTGTCCCTGAGGACCATGAGAAGCACTACAAATAAAATGTATACTTCATCTTTTTTTCTTCCCCTACTCATTATGATAATACAAGCTTGCAGAATGGACCTACCATAACCAATGTCCACTTTCACACTTTTGAAGACAGAGCAGTTCTTTTTTTGGTTATTTTTATTTGCTTATTTATTTAGTTGGCTTTATCTGACAAAGCACAACTGGATCAGCAGCTGTTCAGGTTGCAGTAAATTGCTCAAGCAGATTGTGCTGGATTTGGATATTCACAGAAAAACACTCTTTCCTTCAGGTAAGCCCCACCCATTAATCAGATGACAAAAAGTATGCTATGTGGCATGCTTACTGTTGTCCAGAATGCCATAATATAGATTTTTTTCTGAAACTGTGAAAGTTCACAAATCATTACATCCTATCCCTTTTTATAATGGACTTGTATTACAATTAAAATCAATCATTATACCACTGTAGTGATGCAATGCTTACACCCATATCTGGTTTATCTATTTAACACTCTATTTTCAAATAGTTTTAAGCTTAATTTTCATTCATTTAAAGTTTTGGAAGGTAAACATGCACCAAAGACAACAATTCTGATTTCAGTGCATTGTCTTTGTTAAAGTAAGCAGGGTGTTTGTCTGCTTTGATCAAGTCCCTTGATGCCTTTTATGTACTTTGCGTCCTCCTCTCTTTGAAAGCACTAGTTTGGTCCACAGAGACAGAGGGAAAGAGATTGAGATTGAGAGAGAGAGAGTGTAATATCCTTCTCTTATTCCCTGGGAGGACAAAGTAAACAACAGACGCTTGAGATTCATTGTAATTAATGAGGTGTATTTGTAAACAACCCTTAGCTAAAATAAAATACTGAGGTGAGATTGCACCTCAAGAGATAATATTGCCCCTTTTCATGATATGTATGTATGTAAATATGTAAAATACAACATCAATGTGAGGTATAGCTGCCAGTACAGAATTATGCAGCATCACAACACATGCAGCAACACATACAAAAGTATCAGTACCAGGGGTGTGTGGTGCATTAAGGGTGCTCGTTGCCCCTCCTGCAATTCCACTTGTGAAATACATGTTTAATGCAAAAACGTCTTTGCTACTGTTACATAAATCATACATTATTATAGAAATATGCACTAATTAATGAAAAAGTGCTACCTACAGTCTTTGTCTGTGTGCTGAAGGGCATACTTTTATCTGCCTGACGGTGGTATGTGTGTAATATGTTTATGTGCTTTTTCTGGTGGCCCCTGATTGCTTGACACTGCTTGATGAAAATAACTGGATGTGGGGCTTCACTTATGAAACTGTGCGTGTATTCTACCCGAAAACAGTACGTATCCACAGAACAGGAAAGGTACGTACACTGAAAAATATTCAGATTTATAAAACCATGCATATGCACACCTGTATGCAATTCCCTTTCATAAGTCACAAATCTACCTGAAGTGTTGTGCATGTGCACGAGCCTCAACATCCACACTGTGAATGCCCACAATTAGCCCTACTACATTTGCAAACTAAAGAGTTTGTCCATTCATCTCATTTTGAGGAGAAAATGGCACTATTAGAGCACAAGGCAAGACAAGGCAGCTTTATTTATATAGGCAATATAAATGAATACAGGCAATTCAAACTGCATTACCTAATAATAAAAATACAGTAAAACGAACAAATCTGAAAGAAAAATGGAACTAAATTATAATTTCTAATATTTACAAAAGTCTTTTTTTGAAAAGAGGAACTTACTTCAGTAAAATTTCTTCAAACATAGTACTGCACCTAACTCAAGCAAAATTAGTCTAAGTTACTGCCGTAAGCTCACATGAGAAAAAGATGCCACCAAGTAAAGCTTTATTGGGCATGGTCAGAGTGTGGGTGCCAGTGTGGGGCTGGGGACGGACACGAGTGTCTGGCTACAATAATTACTGTCCACATTGTTGGAGCCATGCCAGATAAAGGAGATGTTTGGCTGGTAACACTGCTACAGGTGAAGCAGGTCAGCTGCAGGTCGACTGCTGATGCTCTGTCCTGCATGTCTTTAAAACTATAAAAGCTGCTGACTGAGTTACTTGCAATAGGGTTGTCACTGGGTGGTTCCTTGGTGATAATTACTGCTTCCAAGGGTGGTGGAAGTAGGTGGAAGGGTTTTGCTAAGAATGCTTTGCTACTTGCTAATAGCTAATTGCGAAGAGGTTGTGTGGAAATCAGAGCATTTAGTTCTGCCTCAATTTGCTCGTGAGGACAGCCTCAGGCCATGTTCAGAGTTTGTTTGTTTTTTTCCTCAGGTGCCACCATTTTTTTTTTGTCATCCTTCTTCTCATGCATTTGTCACATCTCAGCTTGAGAGTTACAATGTTCTGTACTCTGGTCAGCCTGCATCTACAAGCATACAGCTTGTCCTGAATGCTACAGAATTGTGTCCAAAACAAGGAAATGTGATCCTGTCACGTCTGCTCTGTCCTGCCTTCACTGGCTTCTTCTGTGCCAGGGCAGATTTTTAAGATGCTTTCATTCTATTAATGTGCATTATGAGATTTTGCAAGATTTTACATTCTACAGATGAGCTTACTTACTAGATGTTTTTGTACTGTAACAGGCTCTGTACGACGTCTGTTCCATAGAGTCAAGAAGTCCGCTGGTTGCCTTTTTCTTATTGTACCTCCTGATTCTGGAACTGTCTACAGACATCAGGGAGACAAATTCCCCTTTGAGACTGGAACAGGGATTAAAGGATTTATCTCTGTCTCTAAACAGCAACAGTCACATTTTCAATGCACAGGTGATGTTACAAATGGTGTTACCATATGGTCAAACTTTTCCTCATTTTTCAGTTTGATTTATGCAACATTGTTATGGCAGCTTTCGCTATAACACCATAAATTATGACAGTGAGACATTTCATGTATTTATTTGTTTTTATTTTGAGAGCGGGTGGGGGAGGAGGGGGTAAAACTAAGTTTAGTTTGCATTACATTTGACTTGCATGACTCACACCTTTATGAAGGCGTAACATCCTGTTGGAGAATTAGAATTGTGGGGGTGCTAATGTTAGATCCATGGATGGAAGAAAACCAGGAGAGGAAAAGAAAGCAGCATTTCATGAAAAAGTAGTGAGTGAAATGCCCCACCTAAAAGAAATTCAGTTTCTCTACAGATCTGGATGACTCCCCTCACTCCAGAGAGCCCTCAATGGAGCAATGGAGTGTGCAACCTGTAGCATAACCTTCTTTTTGAGATTTTAAAAGACATACACACACACCCACCCCAGAAAGCAAAAATCCATTGAATCAACATTGATATGGTCATTGCTTAAGATTGAATCAATGTTGATGTCAGACGTTGAAAATAACATTGAAAGCGCTCATTATGATCAACATTGAAATAATGTTGAATTTTCAATCAGTCTCAACATTGATTCAATATTTATTCAACTACATTATGTTCAACATTGAAATAATGTAGAATTGTCAATCAATCTGAACATTGAATCAATATTGATTCACCTATAAATGCATTGAAATTACATTGATTCTACATTGCAACAATGTTATTATTTAAGGACCATTACATCACTTTTCAACCTTCATCTGTAGGTTTTAAATATGTCTCATTCAAGCCCAAAATAATCACTTTACTCTTTTGGGTGTTATATAGTTCTGCAGGGGTTGCTCAAAACTTGTGTACCATTGACATCACTACGGTTCAAACATATGGCAGTTATTAGAATTAGTGAGCTTGATTTCACTGGTCGACAAGTTTGGAGCAACCCCTACAGAACTAACAACAACCAAAAAAATAAAGTGATTGTTTTTGGCTTGGATGAGGCATATTAAAAACATACAGATGAAGGTTGAAATGTGCTGAAATGGGCCTTTAAGTATGATTTACTGCAGTGGTTCTCAACCTTTTTATACCAGGACCCCAAGACCATTTTCTGGGGGGCCCCACATTTGCAACTGGCACCTCTCTGTGACCACATTTGGTTTGCTGAACATCAGGTTGAGAACCGCTGCTTTACTGCATTCTCGATGAATGAAAAGAAGAGACCATTCTTTTTATTACTATTTATTTAGTACTTTAATTTGAAAGTCATTTTTGCTGCCTCACCAAACAGCTACAAATACTGGGCTCTCTGCAATTTCTCAACAAGAAATGTTACGAAATGTTCCAAATTTACCAAACAAAAAACAGTTCTAAAGCAATAGTCCAGTGCCTAAATGAAAACTGACATGGGCTGAACAAGCCAAATATCTTTCAAGGTAACAGTTTTTATAGTCCCTCTTTTTGTTACTATACTTCCACTGCAGCTCAACAGGTAATCCTTAGGAACTATATGACCCAGTTCAACATGAACAAAACAGATAGGAAAACAACTAATTATTTTCTTTCCTTGGTACTCCACCACTCCTCTCTGGTGGATAATGTAGCCACGTCTTCACAGTCTCGCTGTATGGGAATTCCAGCAACTTTTGGTCAAATTGGCGAACAGCTGCTAAAAAAAAAGAGAGATTTGTTATAAAGGTGTGTGTGTCTATCTATCTAGAGAGAGAGAGCGAGAGAGAGGGAGGCAGTGTAGTTTTTTACTGTACTAGATTTTCACTCGGCCTTAAGAATGGATGCATCTCCCTCACCATGGAATGACTCTTATCTATGTAGATTATGTTTAATTTCATGGTGAGGAAAACACATCCAATCTTGTTTAATTGTGATAATCAAATTTAAAATACACATAAATTAACTTCAATAGTTTTTTGAGATGCAGGCTCACCAAACATGCAGTCCTGCATTAGCGTGCCTTTGAAGGCCCTCTTCTGTCCCTTTCCCGCCCAGTTGAAGATGCTGGCTAGACTGTTTGTCACGGTAGAGGATAGCATTCGCTGGATCATCATGTCCGAGTTGGACCCTCCGACTAATGCCAGGCAGGTAATCTGAATAGATAATGGAGAAAGTGGTTAGTGTGCTAAAGTGTAAAGTGTACCATGTCAAATGGACAAGGTATCAGCTCATTTTTAATTACAAATTTAATGAAGTTTAAGACCTTTTTATTTCATCTAAATAAATGAAATGAATGAGTTAGAGGCTAATCACATTACAAAGTTTGTACCGCACCCAAGCGTTCATGCTCGAGCACATGCACGGTCACTTACTCAGCGCGAACGTGGATACGGTGTAAATCATGCAACTTTCCTCTTGCCTCCGCAAAATCGTTTAATGCACGCAGTGCGATTACCTGCGAATCGCCACATTGCGCAATTAATAATCAACCATATTGTCTGTGTTGTCAGCTGTCCTGCTGCAACCGTGTATAAACAAAAGTCGGTTTATAATGAAAGTAGCCTAAGGCAGTCTGTGTGCGCGGCGCACCTGTCAGATTCAGCAGACCTGATGCCGGCCGGCACCGGCTGGCACCGCACAGTGCACGGCCACACGGTCAGGTGCCGCTCCGGCTGTCAGTTGGACCTTTCTGAAGGAGGAAGTTACCTCCGAAACTTAAGGTAAATAAACATCCCATGTCTGATTACAAGGTAGCCTACAAAAACGTCTTTTAGTTAAAAGGAAGACATGATGAATGTATTTGAACTAGGCCTATATTGATTAATGATGACATCGGGCCATGCATGTGTCGTATTTCAACGTGATGACACACATACCGGGGGCAATCGCGCTTGAGCGCGTTGTAATGTGTAATGTGAGCCCCGCACTCCGAACCTGGACGAATTATGAAGATTAAGAACACGCTGTCGTCTGCTCGCCTCAAACACACTACATCGTGGGATTTCCAGATCGCTATCTTGTCAAAACGACCGACGAAGTTGAGCGAGCTGCCGTACACATACACATTAGCTAGCATGTTCGCGTTAGCTAGCATGCTAGCGCTAGCTAACGCTAACAAGATACAACCTCACGGTAATAATTCACAAAGTTAACAACAGTCACACGATGACATGCTGGAAACTCCAGGGGAAATACATTATGTTTTCATAAGGACTTACCAGTTTGTCTTCTTTTTCTCACTCAGAGGTAATATAAGCCTCCGACCGCCTTCAACCGTTAACCGTTTGGTTTGAACTGAAGTCTCAGGAGAGAGCAGGTCTCGCGAGCTTCCCACGCCTACCCCTGCGGGGGTGGGGGGGGTGGGGTGCATAGACGCACAGCATACCATACATTGAAACCATGTCTTTTTAATGTTGACATTTCAACACTGAAAAACCAGCATCTATACAATGCTGATTCAACAACATTTTTTCAAATGTTGAAATGGTTGCTGTAATTAAACATTGAATCAACATAGATTCATCAACCTCAACCAAAAATAACCAATTTGACCAAAATTCAACGTTGAATCACTGTATTTTGCTATCTGGGACACACAAAACCCCCTTCTAAACAGGACAGGACATCTCACACATGAAAATATCCTCAATCATCCAGTGCTAGCAAGACTTTTTTTCTTTTCTTTTAAGCACCCATGGAAGCTCACAAAGGACAGACTGAGGCGTTCATGGTGGTGCCGAAGCCACCTTGATACCCTGAATGTGCAGAGCCGCAGCCCCCCTTCATCTGATTGCAAACCCAAGCAGCATAGCCTTAGGCCTTCAAAATAAAATGCAAATATATCAATAAAATGTAATAAGTGACATTATAATTTATGGCCCTGTCTTATTTGTAGCTTTGATCTATCAGGTCTATTGATCTAAATAGTGTAGTAGAAAACCACTTAGCAGGGATAAAAGTGGGTCATTAAAGCACATCTTAAAAACAGACAGGTCCTTAGACATTGCCTATCTACGGGCCTGCACATATGGGTAAGGTTGTTTTGACAGAAGAACCAGTTATCTTCTCCCTCAGCACCCTCCTCAATTGGCATGCCACTTTTCAATGCCAGATTGTGTAGCATGCAACAGTGACCACACGTTTGAAGGTGAGAACAGCAAGCATCCCCCAGTCTTATCCATGCAGCGGGATACTGAAGAAAGATCTCGAATGAGCGCTCTTATCACACACAGGCACAGCATGTGCTCGGCTGGGGTTAAGCACCAGTGTCAGCAGCTAGAGGCGCAGAAAATACACACTGCCAACTAATGAAATTCAAATGTGCTACATGTTAGCATTCAATTTATCATATCTGAGGTTATTCTCTCACAGAACTAGTGTAATATCGCCTATAATGCACCTGTCCTTGGATGCCTAGTTTAGTGAATTGCTCAGTGTTGTAAGTTTGAATGGTCACCTCCCCTATTTTAGCACCTTCACAGCTCAGTGCCTCAAAATGCATATTAATAATCCCAGATGCACTAAAATATGCCCATGTGTTCCATCCGTGTGTATAAAGAGGAGGATGCTGAGGTACAGCTCAGAGCCCACGACACAATGACTGTAGTTGTGCGTAAAACAGGAGGAAAAAAACGCTTCAGAACATGCAAGTGCCTGTGAGAGACAGCTGAGATGCGAGCCTGCACAGAGCCGGTGCAGACGGCTACATAAATTAAAGTAAGAGCGTAGCTGTTGCGTGTGATGTACAAGTAAAAAACGAATTTGATACGTTTTTGGTCAAGACAAGGGATCAGTTTGCGCAAGTAAACAGGCTTTTGCAGACAGGTTGATAGATAAGCTGCAGCCAGATGTATTATTACTACCACAAATGTTTCTCAGATACTGCTGAGAGATCAGAGTGATTTTGAAATGCATGTGAAACATGAAAATGAACATGTACTCTACAAAGAAGCATCACATGCATGTAAACACAACAGATGGAGACAGCACTGATTATCGGCATTTTGGGTGTAAGAAATGTGGCTGAAATGCATCCGGTGGAGACAAGGGTTATTCTTTGTGGCGGCTTCCCAGGTTTCAAGTCCTTTGCATGTCATTTCATCTGTGTCGTGTCTCCTGTCTTCTTCTACCGTTCCTGTCAAATACAGCAAAAAAAAAAAAAAAAAATGTTGACACACCATAACAGTAAAGGAGTTGTGTATCTGTATCTGATGTACCACCAAAATGCAGACAGGAACACTTTTTTTGTCCATCTTCTTCAGAGTGGCCATGTACTTGGTTTTTAAATGTCACTTTTCATAGGGTTCCACATAAATACAGACTGTGACAGCTGAGAAAAAATACTAGGAGTGAGTCAAATAGTCAGTGGTGACAAAACAAACCAGATTATTGGATAAGATAGTGTTTTTTTGCAATACTGACTCTTGGCCGATTAGTATGGACTCATTATCCATGGTCAGAAAAAAGAACAGTTTCTTTGGATGATAGTAATGATCGATTTGTGTGTGTGTGTGAGCCTTTATGACCTCCTGGCTGCTCTGCACATGGAGACTACAAACAGCAGACTGCTGGCAGCTCTAACTAGGATATCAAGCAGACGGAATGAGTTTCAATTCAAATAAGAAACCGGATCATTTATTATGTCCCAAAGTCCTTCCAGTCCGTAGTTCCTTTTACCGATGATCTTCCAATCTTTTCCTCCCAGTATTTTTGATTGTGGCAGACTACTGGATATTAAAGCAGGACAAGTATGATAATATCCTCGGTTTCAGTTGTACTTTTCCTATCCTAGTAGTAAGAAAACTGTAATGTACTGTGCATGGAGAGCAGCTTTGGAGAGTGAGGATAAAGGTTAAGGAGGGCTTCGGTTCAATCTAACCTAAATACTTGTATTTGTATTGACTCAAATGACAGCAGCATTGACAAATCATTGTAATGTGTTATTTCCAATCACAGTATCCTGTCCTGAAGCCCTTCTCCATTCTTCTCCACCTGCTGGAATAAATCAGGGTAATGTAATGGAGATCAAATCTACCTGCACTGTTGACCCCTTCCAATACTGTCAGTGACACTGAGCATATGCAGCTTGGGCTCTTTAACATTTGATCAATCCCTAATAATAAAGTATTGCTGATTACTGACCTAATATTGGAACGTTATATTGACATGATGGGGCTGTGTGAAACCCAGATAAAGCAAAATGACCCACTACCACCAGAGCATCTCCTTTCAGTTATACCAGTTTGCATTTGCTAACCCTATCCTGGACTCAGATTTCAGTCTAACCTTTATACAGAGTTTGAATATTAAGTTCTCATCATGTAAGGTCCTCATTACCTGCCCCCCTTCACCAGCTAGAGGGAGCTTACCTATTTACCAGGGCATTTTTTGACTTTTTTTTTTCTCCATTTCAGATCTCTGATCAAGTAACTTGTTAAGATATTTAAATTATTAGTTGAATGAACATTGAATTCACTAACACCACCCATCCATATTCAAAGAAAAAGAAAATAAGGCTGGACAAGTTTGGATTCACTCTGGTTTACAAATCGAATCCTCCATTTAGTAGCTTTGACTTATCAGTCTTTAATTAGTACAAGTTTGGATTCACTCTGGTTTACAAATCGAATCCTCCATTTAGTAGCTTTGACTTATCAGTCTTTAATTAGTACTGTATTTTCATTTTTCCTTCTACATCACTTGTGGTAAATTTGAGTGCTATGTTCTGGGTAGTGGTGTTAAGTGGTTTAAAAATAGCTTTTTCCATTTTTTTCCCCCCCAGTTTTATAACTTTGATTGTACTTTGATTGAGTTTTATATTTTTTTGATAACTCCCTGGCTGTCCTGACTGGACTACTGTTGGCTAGTTTTAAGCCACTTTTCAGCCAAAGACTGTAAGCATGTCTATAATCACCTCTCCATCTATATGTGAGGAAATGACAGAATTGCAAGAAAGGATATCTTCTCTATATCATCTGAGGGAGAAGTACATGGACTCACTGGTGTCTTTTGGCCCAGTGCCTGCTGCCTCACCGGGTGAGTTGGACCGAGTTGGACCGAGTTGGACCCTGGCTTAGTCTGGGGGCTAGACCCAAGGTCCCTGTCAGCTCAACCACACAACGACTGGACTGTGAACATTGAAAGATTGCTGGCAGGTCTGGCAAGCTCGCCAAAATCCACCTCCCTCTCCTCCTGAGCCTTGGCTAGCAGGTCAGCAGTTATATCATAATCCCAACCAGGGTCTGAATCTCCTAATTAATTTTTGTTTTCATCCTGAAAGTAACTGCTGTAGTCTGCTTCAATGTCACTCCCTTGCTCAGGTCTTCAGCCATTGTCACTGTATGAAGCACAATTTTAAGAAATCTTCTTGCACTCAGTCTAGCGACTAACAGGCCAACAGCAATCGAGGAAAAAAAAAAATCAAGGAAAAAATGTATTCCATAATTTCACCTTGAGCATCTTAAATGATTACATCATCTAAAATACTGTCTCCCCAGGGAGAGGAAAACAGAAAATCAGATCTACATATGTCCCGTGTACCCCCTGAAACCGACACATGCCTCTGCTTATTAGACTAACACCAGTGATTGTCCAACCAATCAGAATTTCAGTCACACAAGTGTGTATTGACCAACCAATATACCAACCAACCTGAGGACTACTGCCCTACAGTCCAATGAGTTACACAATTGTCATCCAATTTTAAAAATGATCGTGTCTGGCTAATGTATCAGAAAAACTCAAATACTCAAGTATGAACCTACTTATCGGAGCACACCATCCCAAATCCTATTCAATCTAGGCCAATTTAGGCCTGGCCATAGCACTGTGACAGTAACAACTAGAGACATCAGTGATATTAATACCTTGAATTGCATTCAGGCTTGCCTTGCACTTGTTAATTGATCTGTCAAAGGCATTTCATTCTGTGGATAACCAAACTCTTCTTAAACAGCTAGAATATTATGTATTATTATGAAAAGTCTTTGGTGACTGAAATGATTCACACATTATATCTGAGTGAACTCAAGCAGCTGTAGCAGATGGCCACTGTTCATGTTTTTTGAGTGTGAATAAAGGAGTGCTTCAAGGTTCCTTTCTGTGGCCCCTTTTTTTATTCACTTTTTTTTCTATAAAGAGACAAGATAAAAAAAAAAAGTTGAATACATTTGTATGTGGATGACACCATTACACACACATACAGATGGATCCTAATTTCTTTTGCACTAAAGCAACTTCATAAATCTCTCTCTTAAACTGAGTGACATAGCTGAATTTCCAAACTTGCACCCATTCAATTTTACAAGTCACAACAAAGGCTGTTTTAAACTTTGCAAATACTTTTTTTTTTCTTTCAAAGAGAGTTGGAGAGAATGAAGGTGACAGGTGAAACACAATGACACAATATGTTGTGGGATAATAAGCGAAACATCAGATCCTACCACTGACTCACATTTCCTGGCACAGTGTAAGGTAGCAAGCTGCACAGGCAGAGGTTCGCTGAGAGAGGTATGGTATGTACTTTATTAGAGTATTATTAATAGTATTACCATTATTGTAATTTTTAGGCATTCTGCAAGAGAAATGGATTGTCACAATTTTTAGTGTATTAATGATCAAACTGCTTAGAGCCATACACCTAAATTCATGGTACTTTTTTCCCCTAAATGCCACTGAGTTACTATAGAAATATTACAGAAATGTTACAGGTCTGAAAGTGTGCACTGCCCACACTGAAGTGAAGGTTTCTGCTATTAATAAAACTGTAGTTGAGAGTTTATATACAAGTACCATGGATTTTGACTCGGTGATAAACTTTTAAAAACATGATGTTGAGTTGACTAAGTCACAAAGTACAAAATTGTCATTTTTCTACAGAAATAAAGCTTCTTTTTCCAGGAATTTAAGGAAAAAAAATGTTCAGGCTGCTTTTCTGTCTATTTTGGATTATTGAGCCATTCTATATGCACACATCTACATCCATGTTAAAACCTCTGGATAAGGTATATCAGTCCATCCTTAGATTTCGGATTGGGTTTGGCTACCTAACCCATCACTGCATTTTTATGTGAAAAAGTTGGGAGGCCTTCTCTGAACAGCACTGCATTTTGTGTATTTGTAAAGCTCTGCTGTACAGACTTTCTGCTCCCTGACCTGTCTTCTAGAGTTGAGCTCAACTGTGCACCCTAATAGGTCCCAAAATTACCTTGTAATTGAAGGTCACCATATAAACACTGAGGTCAGAGAGCTAGCCTTCAATTATTGTGCCCCACACAAGTGCAATAGTCTGCTGAGAAACACTGTACAAACCCGTTTGTACAGACAGGTATTATAAATCTTGCTATTTATTTGAGCTTGTTATATATATTCTTCTTGTTAGGGCATTGTTGAAAAAGAGAGCTTGTTTATATGGTAGCAAAAATGGCTTCCCCCTGTTCTCAGCTCTCTATTTACTGTGAATTATTATTTTACATTCTTTTAATCACAAAAATGCCTCTGTTAGTTTTCATCATCATGTTCATTACCTAATAATAAGGGTTCTGATTCCTTTTTTGATCAAGTATCTGGTGCCTAAGGAACAAGAGTGTTCTCCCATAGCCTGGAACAGTCAACCTACCTGATAACGCTGCCAAAGATATTAACAAACTCCTTCCAGTTGTAGCACCCCCCTTTACTCAATATATCCTTCCTCTGCCCAGGTATTGTTCTATCTACCTCAATCTGCCTGCCTTCTTCTGTAAGCTTGAAAACCCTTACCTGCATGTTGATGTTCTTAATACTTACAGACTTCCCATTATCTCTAAAGTCTTTCTTTCTAAAGTATTTGAAAAGATAGTACCTACCCCATTAACTGACTGGCTCTCCAGTGTTTTTGAACTGTTTTCTCAATCTGGCTTGAGATGTCATCGTCATCGTCGCTCTGGCAACCCTCAAGGTCCAGTGTTAGGCTCACTGCTATTGTCTGCTTACTTCACACTGTTTCCTTCGCCATGGTTGAAACTTATTTGCCAAGCTGACCAAACTTGCAAATTTAGAATTAAGTCTTTTCCACAGTTTAAAATCTTTCAACTCAGCTCTGGCATTCCACCCACACACTGAGGATTTCAGAGACAGCAACAAAAAACATCCTTTAATAAATAAGGCGGACTGCAATTTCTACACACACTTTTGTTTAATCAGGGCTCAGTAACTGTGCTGTCCTGTTTTTTGGCACCTATTACTCACTCAGCTGTCTTGGGGCATCCCTCTTTGATTATGCCCGCCCATTCCATTGCTTTCCTAATAAGGTTCTCCAGAGAGTTTTCCTTTGCCTTGCAGTGCCTTGCTATGTCCTGCTAGAATTTGCTACTGAATTTCTTGAGCTTTGTTTTGTTTTATTGCACTTGTGTTTCTGTGTGTTTGTGTTTGACCTTGTGTTTGCAGCTGAGAATCCAAGAGTTGTCTATTTTCATACTTGGTCAGCCATTAGGGCCTTCAGGTGGCTGACAACCAAGTCAATGTGTTTAGTCCCAAACTGAACTATTAAGTACAATGAATGCATGTCAGTGAGGGTCACTTTAAACTGATACTTTTCAAATAGCACAAATGGAATTACCTATGTGAAGTTATCTTCCTCCTCCACTTTTCTTTCAAAGAAAATGGTGAGATTTCATTAATGCAATTATCTACACTTTGCATTTCTAATCTAATCAGTGTTGTTAAAACTGAGCCAGCTCAGTGACATTTACATGGAAATAGCTGACAACCAACTCAAACCATACAAAACTGATTAATTGTTTTCAACTTAGTTCATAAGAGACTGACTTTTCTTCCTGCTTCGTAATTCTAAGTGTCTTCTGCTTTGTGAGCACAGAACAATTGAACTGATCTTCCAGGGGGCGTCCAATCTGGCTGGAAAAAAAAAAAAAAAGCACAGTGAAGAGGAGAGTGGGCCAATGCAAAGATAAGAGTTATCACTGGATGAAAAATTAGGACAAAACCCTTTTTTCAGTCACTGTCCCATTTGTGCCAGTTCAAGTTAAATATCTTTGTTTGTCTGCTCATCCAGAAGTACATTTGACAGCAAACTGAAATGTTGTGCATCTAGTTCCCAAAGCATTCAAAACATTCTTCCATGTTGGTCTTCATTGTGTGTGGCAGAGGTAGATCTCTGTCCTGACTGGCCCTTATCAGCCAGTTGGCACAGGCTGCTCCCCACCTAGAAGAGGAGGGAAAGCCGAGCTATGAGTCTTTTCTGTCACCTTTTTAACAATCTCTTGAACCTCACAACTGCATGAACTTTGTCCAGCCATTGTCATTGACAACACCTCTTGAACAGTTACTCTGATGTATGTCCCTCAGTTTCAGAACTGCAGCGACAAAACTGCCTCAGTTTTCACTTATCACTCTTAAGATGTCTGTGTATTGCGATCTTAAATTTACAAACAATAGCCTGTCCATAATAATGATAGATTCCTGTGAAAGGCAAATTTGCTGTAGAAACAGAAGTTCATGCCGTGACTCATTTTCCTCAGGACAGCAGAAACAGGCAGTAATGACATGAAAAGAAGACGTCACCTCCTTCTTATTACAAACGGTTAATCCAATCAAAACCTTTTCAGGAATAAGGCCAGACATCAGTGAATTTCTGCGCTCCCACAGCAATTAATTTGCCAAAGAGGTTACTTTTTCCTCCTATTTGGCATGTGAAATCTTTTGTCAAAGACCTGTATCAAAGCCTGCTTGCCCCAAGATGATCATTTCCATGATGTCTAGTTTGCTACAGTGCACAGCCTTTTGATTCATGTTTGTGTTTATGCACTGAGGAGAGGGACTCCAGTAATGTTGTTTGTTTTGTTTTATCCTCTTAGAAAGGGGCTTTTACTGATGAGGGGATCTGAAGCAGAAAACAAACATGAGTAAGTTGACCACATAACATATTTCCGCATAATCAGTCTAGCCACTCCTGCAAGAGAACAACTAAACAGTTTCATCTGAGAATGATAAAATGACAAAATGAGTTCTAGCTGTGGACAACTAGAACTAGATTTCTTCAGCACAGTTGTTAAAGAGGGCATCTGTGCTCGCCATTTTTGAATAAAGGAATGATAAAGATGAGGATAAACTCACAATAGCATAGTTGCATGTGTTATCACAATTATTGGCTATTTTGATACTTTCAATCTACTAAACTATCAAATTTTGATAGTTTTAGCGGGATGGTAAACCCAGTTACAAATGTGAATTCTCATATTTACCATAACTCTTGAGGACCGTCTTCATTGTTCATTTCAATTTCAATATTTTTTTTTTCCCCAGTAATACTTTCCCGGAGGGCTGACTAAGTGTACCTATTTCACTTCCAACAAGTGGAAAATAGCCTGCGTGTTGAAAATGAAATAAAGCTCTCCTAAAGTGGAGTTCATCATCTAAAGCTGCACCTGAAATACATTTTGAAATGCAGCTCAGCACTGTGTCATGTTCTTCTAGTCATAACTCTGTAAAAGACTTTATTTGTAGCCCCTTTTTTCAAAATGTTTAAGTTTACAGTGTATATGGGTTTAGGACATTATGATGAAGCATACATGCATGTCTGCACAGGGGACATCAGTGGATACCCAAAGAACCCACTTTCATTCAGATATCTTGAGGCGAGAGGTCAAGGGGTTCCTTTTGAAAATGGATATGCCAATTGTGGAGCAATATTTTTCCACCTTGCGGACCTAGCGTGACAGCTTGGTACCAGTGGAATCCTTAATTTTGTCTGGTTTCATATGACACCAGTAGCATCACTCCAGTTGTAAAACTGAGTCCACTACAGCGTCTGAAATACGGTATATCATATGAGAACACCAGCATAACCTTGTAGGAACAACACCAAATCTGCGTGTGATGCTGGTGCACTACTGTTAGTTACTATGGTTCAATGAGCCTAGCGGATGGATAGCAGGTGCAGATGAAGGCTGCCAAACAAGGGCACACAAGTTAGGAAGAATAAAAAATAGGACTGGATTCTCATAGGATTTCCTTGAATGTGAAAGTAACTTTTATTCCCTCCGTAGCAAATAAAGGTTACTCTCCCGCACACCATCTGCACTACAACATGTTGTTTATTTATTTATTGCAAAGTTTCGGTGCATTGACCTTCCTCCTCCGCAAAACTCTCTCTATCCAGAGCGCACCTCAGATTCTTAATTTCATTGTTTTTTACACCAAATGGTGACAATGAAAACAGTTTAAATGAGAACTTACATTTTTTTTTCTGTCGGTTTTTAGTTGCACATTTGCCACAATGTATAATATACAATAATGTCATTGCTACTAGGCATGACAAGGGTTGTTGACACTGAAATGCCAAACTGCGTTGTCAATACCCAACTTACCAATCTTTAACTGGCCTACATTTTGCAACCCTTTCCTCTGCTGTGCTGGCATCCCACTGGCTCTGTGGCTGCTTGCACTGAGATCAAAATCCTGGTGCTGGCACTGAGAGCTTGTAAGAGACCGACTCATCAGTAACTCCTGCTCAGGGTCAAGTCCTACATGCCAGCCCAGGCTCTGCACTCTATTACCAGCTGCTGCAGTATCTCTTCTTTTAACAACCTCATCGGTGCTCCATTTGGCTTTGTTCTATGTTTTGGCTCCCCAGTGGTGGACTGATCTTCCTATGAGGATAGCAGAGTCACTCCCTGTCTTACATCCTGAAATTTTTTCTTAAAAGAAAAAAAAAAAAGTTTGCCATCTGCCATTTGTCATTGACTTGCTTTGTGATTTTTTTTTTTTTCATTTTCCATCCCTTAACCACTTAATTTCTTTTTCCATAAATTTTCCCTTACATAACTTTCATTTTCTCCGTATTGTATAACAATGCCACATTCATTTCCTTTATCTGTGGGTTGCAACACTTCATTGAATATGTATCACACTTAATATACATTGTGCCACATGTTCCAACAAAAGCCACCATTGTCTTATGGATGCACCATTATATCAAGTAGAAAATATCTACGTGTCGTGAATCATTTTCAGACACGTTTCCATTTAATTCAGCAGGACACATTTGGTATTTTGAAGACCTTGGGATTTTTACCAGAAATTAGTTCTAGTTTTGCAGGTTTGAACAGAGCTTGGCCACACAGCAATTACAAACCCACCAAGGGGATCGAAGTGAGTCATATTAATTGTGACAATTTTAACACTCACAAACCATAATTAAAGATATTTCCTGTTAGAGAATGGGCCAAAGAGGTATGACAGACCTGTCAGTTGCAAATAGCACAGACAAAAATACAGGCTTTTACTTTGTGGTCAGTAATGCATCACTTTGAATGTGACCATCAATTGCTCTTTGCAAAGTTGCATCAGAGCATATTCAGGTGATGGAGAGGGTGAGGTTATTGAGGGCTTTGTATGTAAAAAGAGGAACCTTATAGCCAATGCAGAATTTTAAAAGTGACCCAGTGTAGTGCTAAAAAAGTGGGGGTGATGTGGTCAGTGAAGGGGGTCCAGGTTATCTCTTTTGCAGCAGCAAGAATCATAAGCTGGGTGGTTTGGAGTCTGTTGATGAGTTTTTTTGGACTAGCAGTGAGAACAGTAGTTTCAGTAAGGAATACTTGTCAAAGTTACTGCTTCTCTTCTTAATGTGTCTTAACCTTGGAGTAAAAGTGATGATAAATTACGTCACTCACACTTAATCAATGAGGATAAGCAATATTCATCGCAAGTGAAGCCATGGTGGAGAATCAGGGAGGGACAGCTACTTGTATTTTATACAAGCAGAATATATTGATAATTTTATTTATTTATTTATTTATTTATTTATTGCTTTTTGCATCTTAATCACAAAATCATATGTCCTTCAAGCATGAATGGTGGGGCTATAGATCTATTGCCATCCCTCCACTGATGCATTTATCAGTCATGTGTAGTATTTTAGAAACTGTTGGGTTGGTTCTGATGAAACTTGGGTCAAAGATGTATTTAGCCTTTGAGATACAACTTGTATAAAATCACAGGGTGCCCTGAGGGGTTGAACCTAAGCAATTTCCCTCCAGTGATGCTCTCTGGCCTTGGAAGTAGAAACAGTGTTAGCTTTCACTGTTGCAATGTTTTGCACTGCTCATATTTATTCATTATAATAGTTTTATGCTTTTGTGGGAAAAAAAAAAAAAAAATACAAGTATTTGTAATCCATATCTTTTATACACCTACTTTTTGCATTAATATTCCATAGATGTTTATAATTTATGGGTTTTATCTTTATGTTATATATTCTTCTTGTGTTTTTATATTCTGTCCCATTTTACTTTAACCAGGGCAGTTTTGAGAGCAGTTATCCAGGATCATTAGTGTTAGACTTTAGGTCGCTTATCTGAAAGTGACTGCAGAGCTTGCTTCATGGGGCAGGCCACCGGTGTTGTTTCTCCGATTTGCAGACAAGAGCAATGTGGCATCAACAATGCATTCTTTTTGTTGCATCAGAATACAGTCCTCCTGTCATTAGGCTGACAAACCGAGGCTTTCCACATGGCATTGTGTCCATGAGTATTAATTTTCTTTCTTGGATGTCTGGAGTCTCCTTTGCACTCTGCTGTGGTCCAGATGTATAACTACTGTTGAACAAACAGAGGACCTTAGTGGTTCACAGGAAGAGATTGCAAGCAGCCTTATCTGTCTTGGACCAGGTGGCAGGAAACCGCAGGAAGACAGATGCTGCTGATGGGAAGGGAGGTGGAGGGAAGCGTGTGAGAGAGAGAAAAAAAAAGTGACAGAAAGAGACCAGAAAACAGAGGGTTCAATTTCATTTTACAAATGCTAAAGACATTTAGGCAGGCAGTATCAGGGTCCTCCTCTGAAAGTTTTTTATGTTCACTATAAGCAATTTTGTGCATTTTTACACTGTTTGGTGTGGTGTGACACCTCTGTTATTGATGAGCTTGTAAACAGCTGGAACCCAATTTCATCCAAAACCAATTTGGCTTGCATTCATATGTTACATGATTGATTGCTGTCTACAGACAATATTCAGGTTTGCTCATGGACAATATATAACACAGAACTCAAGCACATTTAGTCAAACTTCTTTATTGAGTATTTGATTACCATGTAATTCTTGTGGACAGCTGCAGCATAATGAAATGTTTACATGGTGCGTAGAGGTTTCCGTGGTAACCACAGCTGTTGCCCCTGCATTTGTCAAGTTGTGTTTTTTGAATCCCGGTTTCAATCTGGCTTTTTAAATTTTACTTTACTGCTGGAAAATTAATATCTAGGAATAAGGAAACAGCTGGAGAAAGTAATGGGATACATCTACACTTTGGTCGGCGAGCCCCAAAAAACTGTTGGTGAGTGGAAAATCAGGGCGACAGTCATGTAATGTGAACTCGGCATTACCACACCTGCACACTTTGACATTCAGACCCACAGCTCTGATACACTCTTCTCCCCTAATGAGCAGTCAGGCCTTTGGATGCTGGTGGCCACTGACAGGTGTGTTTGGAGGTGCTTTTAGTTTTTGCCTTTTGTATATTGTAATTTTTACTTATGTCTTGAACTACTGACTGTTTGTAGGCCTTACTGATTTTAAAGAGTTGCTATTTATGTGCAGATTTTAATCAACTATTTTTACCTTATTTGTATTTTTGTTTAGGGTGTCGTTTACTCGTGTTTTTCTGTGATTGTGTGAATTTGTAGGTGTTGGAACACAAGTGTGTATTTGGTGAGGTCCCGGTCCCCATCTCTTTTTGGCACTGGCGTAAGCAGAGACTTGCCTCTGGTCTGTTAGTTTTTCCTTTCTTCCCCCAGGATTCCTTGCGGCAGTCAGTAGGTGGATTTTAGATTTATGTTGAATAAAGTTGTTTTAAAGAAATTACTCAAACATTTTGAGCAAAATACCGTTATTTCCGACTTACCCAGACTAGATGTTCGATGCTATTGTCACCTCTGTATGTCTAGTGGTTCAGTGTCAGTGGGTAGGATTTCATGTTAGCTTAGCATAAAGACTTGCAGTCTATTGGAGTCATTAACCTAGCTTCATCAAAATGAAAGAAATATCCTTAGAAGGAAGGATAAATGTGTTCAGTGGTTATAATCCTGTAATCAATTTTCTCTGTAAGACACACAAAGAACATTCAACACAGGATAAATACCAATGGAGCAGAAATGACAGATAAAGGTTGTTCTATATTACACTAGTTTATACTGGTGAATCTGTCTGCCTTTTCCTAAGTTAACTAAGCTCAGTCAACTTTGCTCAGTTTTAACCACACTTAATCTCATTCCAAACAGGATTTTCGCAAATCAAGCCAAAGTTATGTGGAGCAAGACCCAGCAACTGGATTAGCTGTTCTCAAATAAATGATAGGGTATTTTTACCTTGATCAGTCTATTTCTTGAAGAGCAACTTCTCTGCCTCCCAGCAGAGCTCCTAAGTTAACGCGCAGCAGTTGCAGGAGCCAGAGCAGGCTGCACTCATGAATGCACTGTCACCATGAATGATTTTGTGACTAGGCTGGCTCGTGTGGGCCAGGTGGAGTGGGCAGGGCCAACAAAACTACAACTGTGCATATCCATTGAGTGCCACAAGCAGCCGCCTTAGAAAAAAGCTCACTCAGCGTATACACTGACTTCTGATGCTCAAATTCACTCAAGGGATACATGAAAGAGTGAAATTATCACAGGAATTTATGACAAAATATGCACCATCGTGATTAGAGTATTTCATTGCTTTTTATTACACAAACTGTAATACAATGTACTATACTGCGATGGAATGAATTGCCATCATACTTCAGCAACTGAACACCACAGCCAGCAATCACAGTGGTTGTCTAGGCTGAGAGATACATCCAAGTCAAAGTATTAATCTAGCAGCAGGTTTCTACAGCTGGCAGCCTGTCTGAGATGACTAAATGTCCTTGTATTTCTCCCTGCAGGGTGAGCAGGCATGCAAATACACAAACACATACACACAGAAGGTTCGAGGGACACGTGTCCCTTAAACTCTGAAATTACTTCTTTAAGGGAGAATCAAAGTTACAAAAGACATTTTTTCCCCATATTGTATGACAGTGTCACATACATTCTGTATCTGCTTGTTGCAACACTGTAGCTACATCAAACTTGCCTTGAATGAAATATTCAAACGCAAGACACCACTGTTTAGCGGCTGCAACATTACATCAAAAATAAATATCTAAACGTCTTCTGTATCATTTTATACATATTTCCCTGTGATTCAATGCGTTATATTTGGTGTCTCTAGAAACCTTGGGCTCTTCACTACAATTTTACAATACAGTTTTGTGGGTTTGAACGAAGCTCGGCTGTGCAGCAGTGACAAACCTACCCGTAGTTACAGCAGAGTTGCAGAGGTTAAAGGTTGTCACATTCACATTCATTCACACCTTACACGTAGAAAACACACACAAGGTCAGTGGAGATATTGATGTGCCATGATAACCTTGAGAAACAAAAGGAAAATGAAAGGCTTTTTACAGTCATCTACTGTGAGGCATTTCACCTCATAAAAAAAAAAAAAAAAACTCTTGCCATCCTCTTATTTCTCATCCCTTCAGATTTTTTTTTTATTGTTCAAGAAAACCAGAGTTCAGGTAAGTGAATGCAGCTGTCATGACCCGGCTCATGAGCCATGACAAAACCGGGAGACATGCAGCTGTTAAACTGAAAGGTATACACATTTATTACTAAATATACAATAACTTAAAAACACTTTAAAGTTATCAGGCGTGTAAATCAATGTGTCAGCAGATGGATGAGTGGTTAGGTGGTGAATAGAGGGTATTGTATAATATAAAATCTAGACAGAACATGGCTAAAACCAACCTAACCAGAGCATGGTGCATGGTGCTGTCTCAGAGAACATGCTCTGAGACAGCCAGGCCTTGAATACCACTGGGAGACTAGCCAGCAGAGATGGAAGACAGTAAATTACATTTACTTTTGTTACTGTAACTGTGTTTTGTATAAGTGTACTTTTTAAAGTAGTTTTTTAAAATGAGTAAACTTTAATGATCAATCACAGATTGTGGAACCTTTCCAAATGAGGAGGAATCTGCTTCTACTTTGTTGGTTCTACTTTGTCATTTCCAATTTCCAATAAAAGCTGCACAATGAAAAACTGCACATGATCAGGGGAAGTGAGTGCCATTTAGACTCAGCTGGCAGAACTGAACCATGGATAAAAGGGGAATAACGTCAGTGAGCTGGCCTGATGAGAACCATGTAGACTCTACCACCATTATGTGCCTTTTCCACATTTGTCAGTTGAGTCTACAGGGTCCTCACTTTGTGGCAGTTTTGCACAATGCACCTTTTAACAAAATGTAGTTTGAAGCGTGTTTTTTCATCCCTTTATATCTTCATGGAAAACATCACACTTAACACAGTTACAGGTTTGAAAAAGTAACACCATAATTTTTATTCCAGGTACATTTTAAAAGAGCTAATTTTTACTTTTACTTCAGGAGGTATATGTTGAAGAACTGCTGTAAAAATCTAAGTAAAATATCGACAAAGTAACGGTACTTCTACTTGAGTTGCAATTTGTAGTTCTCTTTCCACTGCTGCTAGCCAGGTGTTCCCAGCTGCAGTGACTGACTGACAGACGAGAGGAAACAGACAGGAGATTGTATCAGAAACTAGGGGGATTGGCAGCAAAGTGTGGTACCGGCAGTAAACAACCCAGCCAGGTCCTGCACTGGAACCACAAAGTGTTTTAAGGCGATTTTAATAGAGAGGCCACAGTTAGTGTGACAACATCAGCTTCCATGAACCTCTCTGTTCATGCCCAGCCAGTGATGTTAAGTAGCCAACACCACATCCCAGTAGAAGACCAGGCCCAACCATCTCATCAACACACTCCCAAGACAGCATCTGGGTACACACTCACACACACACACACACACACACACACACACACACACACACACACACGCACGCACGCGCGAGCTGAGCTTGGACTGGAGCATGGCCTCCTCACCATCACAGCTGTGGATAACATAACTTTAGTGGAGCCAATAAATCCACTGGTGAGTTGTATATTTTCTAAGGTTAAGTGGAGTGGGTTTGTGTGTGTGTACATATGTATGTGAGATATACAGACAGGAAAAAGTACAACATATACAGTATACTTACATATACAAAGAAAAATAATTATGAGTAAACACATTTTATTCTATGAAAATGCATAAGTAAGAGGTGAAAAAAGCATCAATGATATAAAAAAATACAAAATGGAGAATAATCAGATAATTTCAATCAGTAATTCTAAACACCTTTAAAATCATGAAAATATGGTGTGAAAGCGATGATGGACTATCGTTTTTCCATGAAAAAACAATTAAACATAATTCTATGCATTATCTGTAAATATACATATCTTAATATCTGATGTCAAACCAGTACATGTCAGTAATGATATTCTCTTTTTCACCCTTCAAAAACAATTCTCTAAAAATTATAAGCCGGTTCAGCACCAACAGGGAGAAGCCGTCTCCTTTCTAAACTGTCTTTGCCCTTGATTTAATGTGTTTCCTGTGTTCCAAATCGCATACTTATACTTTTTACTTTTAGTATGTACTGCAGCTGCCCTTTCAAAGTATGTAGTTTAGTATGCAATATGCATGCTAATTCTTTTTTTCCCCTACTAAATAGTATGGTAGTATGAGTATTGGAACGCAGGGCAAGAGTCCATGGTGCACACCTGAGCTATGGCAGCTGCTTTGGCCCAGAATGCACGGTGCTTCCTGTAATTGGGTCGGCTCGAGGTCGGTTCACATTCACACTGCAGGCAAACCGCTCCAGAGTTCATTTGTAACTTTAACAAGACCACCTCCTCAACGGGGTCTCATTCAAGTTGTTTTTGACCAGATACGAGTGTGACTGCTTGTTACACACCTGCCCAAACAAACCGCATCAAGGGGGTAAACACACCAGAAATCGATTCGGTCTGACTAAACAAGGCAGGCGTGAAAACGCTCTTAATTAATGCCATCCATAATGCCTGTGTTTACCCTGCTGTTGGTGTCAGAATAGGTGCTCTGAAACTATTCTCATATCTACGCCATGTAGAAGTAAGGGCTGCTAGTCAAAGCCAAGGACGCATTCTTGATAGCATTGCATGACAAAAGCTATGAAGGCTTCACTTTTCAAACAGTTGACCGAGACTGGATGTTTGCATCACCAGAAAAGTATGTTGCCAGAAAGGTCTATATTTACATCTCACTATACTACTATATAATACTATGTATTTGTGCATGCCTTAGGGTCAGGGTTTCATCCTTGTACAGACGTCTCTGGCATCGTGCATATAGAAATACGTATCTGGGGTGCTATTTTACATTTTACACTAATGCTTCTCAGCCGTACTTGAAGGGTCCACCCAACTGGAGCAGTCTACCATGACGTAGCAGCCACGAAATACCGCCTATCTCGGCTGCAGCCTTGGCTTTGAGACGCAGTTGAGGTTCAGGAGGTTAGCAGGTTAAAGCAAATCCACGCTTGACTGATGAAATAATTTTTTCTTTCTATCATGTCACATTTTTCAAACTTCTACCACATTCACTGAAAATGGCAATCAAAAATCTTATCACTTTACTTGGTTTGTGAGCCCAGTGGTGACTTCTCACTGCTCTCCTGGCCCGTCTCTCTCCTGGCTGTGTGTCAAACAAACCAGCACACAGTATACACACTGCTACCGACAGCCTGCATGCACCGCTACTGACAGCCTGCACACACAGCTACTGACAGTGCCTGATAGGGGGAGAAGAGTCACTCCTCCCCTCCCCCCTTTTGGTCATGCCAAGTACGCAGATGAGCTCAGCTATAAGCCAAGTTGAGAATAAAACGAGGGAGGTTACCTGCCTTTTAGAAAGCGGTTATAGAATTTTTCAGTTTAGAACGGTGACCAGAAAACTCTCTTAATCACTGTTCAAGGTTTATTATAACCTCTGTGTGCATTTCTCATTTACCTTGACTTTGTATGTTTTCAATTGAGTTTGTATCCGCAATGCTCAGTTTCATTATGCCCTCTTCATTTGGATGTTTTGCTTAAATTGTACTTCAATGTCATTGGAAATTAGGGCAACCTCACTGATTTTTTAGCATGAATAAAAGTTGAATGAAAAAGTGAAAATAAATGAATGAATATGGAGGGCAACCAGTTGTATAACAAATACTAAACACTACACTACTCCACTGTTACACAAGATTGCATGGTTATGGTGTTTCACTGCCTCTCTCATCATCATCATCATCATCATCATCATCATCATCATCATCATCACCGCAACCATCATTATCTTCATTATTATTACTATACATCACTATTATCATTATTATACATTAGTATCTTCTGGTCCTTGTGCCGCCAGCTGACAGCTCGTTTGAACGTATCAGTAAGTTTGCCACACTTGGCCGCATCTAATGCCCTCTTTATTGTAAAACCATGTATGTCTTTCTTTTTCTTCTTTTTTTTCTTTCAATTTTGTTTATATGTGATTTCTATCTGTGTATTAAGGCCTGTCTTTAGCTGTGGACACACTTTCCGGGTGTATTTTGTCGTGGTATTGGGAAGAGGGGTGCTGTCAGCAGCAGTGTGTCCATCTATTTGCCACACAGGAAGAAGACAATGGACCTGGACAGGACATCGGGACAGATCTTTTGCCTTTTGGTGCAGATCTGAAAAACTAAAGCGCATAATTTCACACCGGGTCCAGTGTGTATAGTTTCTCATGAGTAAAAATTTGTGTGTGGATACTCTGCAGTCCGTGCTAGAGTTTTGCGCTGCCCTGGTGAAAGCGCTTTAAGTCAGGATCTGGAATAATTTATTGACTGCTGATCATGCTGAAATCTTACAGTGGGTACGGCAGATTAATCATATGACTATTTTTCTTTCACCACCCGACACCCCAGCTTAAAAGCCTCTTGCTAGTTACATCAGCAGGTGAGAGGAGAAATAGGGAAGGCAATCTGGTGCAACATTCAATCACTTTATTGTCAAATGTTTACATAGACCTTAACCATACTAATTGGCTCTAGAATAGTGATGTAGGAACAACCGTTTGAATGTATTGACCTTTTTTTTTTTTTTTTTTTTCCAGAGACTGGTATTAGCCTTCCAAGCACAAACATCTATCATAGTGTGTTGCTGTGTGTGTGTGCATTTCCCTCCCTCAAAAGTAAAAACACAAATTTTGTTTCAGGCTGGCTGCCTTTGGTCATTATTATCTTTCATGCTGTTCATAGCTTTCATCATTTATTTAGCCCCATATGATTGTGGACAGAGTTTTTGATGTTTATATTAATTGTTTAAGAAATACACTTACTAGCACACTGTATATTCAGTTTCTGTGATTTCAACATGCGACTGTACCATTTTGAATTTTGTCTGGGCGTAATTACAGCTTTTAAAGGAATGCTGCAAAATTAGTTTTCCAGGCGTTCTGAATGCAGGGTTTGACTGCACCAACACCAGTGGCCTTTATCTCTACACTTTTCACAGATCTGTGCATTTAAAAGGATTTTGTCTAGGGCAGTTATTACTGGTAGGAGCAAATGCTCGGGAGGGAGATGAAGTGGAACGGAAACCTTCGACAACATGGCCCAGAAGGAGTAAGCTGGAGGGAGAGATTTGGCTGCAGAGAAAGGCGGAGGGGGAGAGAGAGAGAGGGAGAGAGAGAGAGAGAGAGAGAGAGTTTTTTAATCACTTTATCAGCAATGCAAAGGACATTCAACAGGCACAAGCAGCAAAAAGCAGAGTTGATGTCACTGAACTGGCGTACAGTGGTAATCATTTATAGTTTTACAGAAAGAAATGCTTTTCATGTTCTGCTCAAAAGCATTCCTCGTTTCATAACCTATGTCATCTTAGAATTATTTATTTCCAACCACTCAGGGCTTAATCATTGTCACTTCTATAGACGCTGTCTGCTATCAAAGGTCACCACTAGAACTGTGTCAATCCAAAGCCTCGATAATGGAAGTTATTCATTTTAGTAATTTGAATTCAGATGGCCAAACCCATATACATGGTATTTTTTTTTTCCTCACTGCTTTGTACGTATTACACTCAGCTTTCAAATGTAATGACCATGGTCCACATATTTTCATCATTTTTTAGTTTGAAAGGGTGACATTTTTCTAGCAGGTTAAATCACTGGACGGAATATGGAAGACAAATGTGTATTGCACCAGCGATGCCTTTCCTTTGTGTCACCAGTATTTTATTGTTATTACATCAGAATCATGTTTCACAGCAGAGGGGTTTGTTTCCTCACACTATTTTCAGGGAGTCCCAAGTGTTTTCTAAGCTCCAGTCACATCCCGAGCTAACTGGTTTGAACAGATTGTGTCTTTTCTTTTCTTTCGTTTTCTTCTCTTCTTTTCTTTTTGTTGAATTTTCCAGCAAGGAGTTGCAGGTATCCCAGATACAGTATGGATGGACTGCAACCTAAACCTGCAGAGTATACTGTGTAAGCATTCTGAGGATGCAGACTGGACAGTATGCAATGCAATATATACACATCAGCTTTGTACATGTCTCTGAGGTGCAGGGTCCTCCATAGAAGTAGAGAGTACTCACCTGGGTGGGAATATAGCCATCTGAGGAGATCCAGGGCCATGCCCCCCTACAAGCTTTTAGTGCTCTCTCTAGGTTTCAAAGAAGGAAGATCAAACAATGGAATTGCCTTTAAATAGCACAGTTATTTTACTTGGTAGCAAACATCAAAACATCAGCATTATTATTCTGGTCTCAGAACTCCTTTCTCTATTTGAAGACTTCGTACATTTTACATAGCAGTAGGACTGAATGTAAAATGAACAAAATGGGGGGGAAAAAGGCTCCTTTATTTTCCGCCTTTACGGTAGAAACACATGTCTGTTTTGTTTAACATCATAATAATCACACAGTGTTAAAGCAATTCAACATGAGCAGGGGAAAATAAAGTGTTTCTGGACTCATCAAAAGCTGACTGGCACTGCACTCACATTGTGCTTTGTGCTGTAGCCGAATTGTGTGGAGATGAAATTCTATCTTATAGCACGCCACTGACAATGTGGACAAGCGACTTGGCAGGACATGCTCACACACACACGCACACGCACACGCACACACACACACACACACACACACACACACACACACACACACACACACACACACACACACACAGTGTGGGATGCAATCTGTTTAGAATGAAAGCTTAACTTTTGTGTTTGTGAAGTGGCCAGTTGCATTTCATCGGATTGGATGAAATGCAATTGAAAATACAGCAGACTGAAAAAAAAAGTAACTGGCTGGAAACACACTTGGATTCAGCTTTGTGTCCCACAGCTGCTCATCACCCGGTGATGAGCAACTCACTTGCAATAACACGATGTACTTTTAATCTTAATACCAACAATTCCCTTTTGAGTCATCTATTTATTTATATAATTCAATCTGCAGAGGGTTGCCATGGTTCGTGTCAGCTTCCTCTCGACCCTGCTTGTTCCCCTTCATGTTAAATGACAAATTGTCCAAAAAAAGTTGAAGAAGGAGGGTAAATTTGGGGGTCAGAAGGCAGAGAGCGAGACAGGACCTGATTTAGGGAGATACAATCGATTGTTGTTGATTGCCTGATTGATTAATTGATAAACATAGATGACAAGGAGGATTTATGCGCACAGTGAAGGACAACGGCTATTGATTTTGTGATGTAATTGTAATACAAATCAGCACCATGAGTGACTAAGCATCTTACCCAGTGACTGACAGAAATTAATCATGAAAGACTGTCTTTACTACTGCATCATACCCCTTTTTGATAAGTTATCTTGCCTGGGACCTGACTACCGTATTTTAAGCATTTTCTGTGTATGCAATATTTACATGCAGAATGTGATTCAGAAATACTTTAGCCAGTGATGTGAGACGACAGGAAATAATCACCTAAATTAAGTACTTCTAGACTTTTTTTTCCCCTTTTTTTCCCCCTGAAAATGTCTAACTAAAATATTACACACACACAAAGAGAACATGAGCATGCCAAACAATGTGCTGGCATTAAGCACTCGTTAATTTATCTCAGGAGCAGAAAAAGGGAGAAAATGAGGAGTTTAATGGTGCATTAGTGAGGAGCCAGTGGAACGGGCCCTGGGCTGTGTGTTTTGCAACTATTATGAAAACCAGCCTGTCACACACTTTAGCCTGAAAAAGCAGACCAGTTGGCATCCTGCACTGTAATGTGATGCTCCCTCAAGACATGGTCTTTGTGCCTTGGCTGTTTTTGAGGCAGAGACAGAGACAGAGTTGTGTAACAGAGATGATGAGGTTGGATAAACTCTCTTTTAGTAATAGTTATCTTTGGTGGCTCAAGCACATAGCTTTAAAGTATTTTAAAATAACACTAAAATGTATTGATTATTGAACAGCTCATGGCAGGATTTGTGCTGTGAAGTAGACCCTACCAAATTATGTACTTAAAAACCCACCACATGCATTATCTTATCACTACCCAGCTAAAACTTGATGAAATCTGACTACGAAATAATAACTATAGTAAACACTTATGGCTGATCTGAAATGGGCATAATGACTAGGCCAACCCCAGAAAAAAACATTCCATTGATGGTGGAATATCTAGGAGGGAAGAAATTTCACAAACTGACTTGTTACAACGGTGACATCCTATTACATTACTATTACAGCACCACAAATCATTCTTTCACAAATGTCTGTAAAGGCAGACTGCATGGCTAGCTGCTTGAATTTATACACAGGGGCGCCGTAAATGGGGGAAAAGTTAGGACAATTCCAAGGGCCCTTGCCTGACAGGGGCCCCAAAAAATAGGTAAAAACTAATATAAAATTATTAAACCATCATCGAGTAAATATATATATATATATATATATATATATATATATATATATATATATATTTTTTTTTTTTTTTTTTTTTTTTTTTTTTTCATGGGGCCCAAAATTCCTGGTGGCGCCCCTGTTTATACACCTGTAGCAACGGGACTGAATGGAATACCTGAATTCAGTGATTAAGAGGTGTGTCCTAATACTTTTGTCCACATAGTGTAAATATGTTTTATTAAAATATTGATATTTTGATAAATAAATCTAACTAACTAATTACCTCAGGTAAGAAAAAGCTGCCAGACTCCACTTTGGATGAAGTCTATTTTACGTTGAAGTTGGCTACTTTGTCTGTCATCTGGCCTCTGGGCCATCTATAATGTTGCTAGCTTACACAGCCCGAGCTGCCCAGTGAAAAGCTCAAGCTATGCAACTCTCTAAGCAGTCACTGACATGTGAAGTTACAGAAAGGGTTCATCTCTGCGCCGACACGGCCCAAACCCAAACCCAAACAAAACATCCAGAGTTGGATACAGCGTTTGGATGTGGAAATGACATGCACAATCGTCAGTTTGAGGGGACTGAGAGAAAAACAGAGGCAAGTTGAGGTAAAAGCTAGGTCTCATTTTAAAACACACAGATATAGCATGGCAAACCTATACCTATGGCAAAACCTACCTACACTTTGAATAAAAACAGCAACAGATCAAATGAGTAAGACCTTGGGCTCTAGTTTCGCAGACCAGGCGAGGCGGGGGCGTAGCGCAGATGCGCTTCGCCAACTGGGTGTGGCCAGGCGGATTTTCCAAGTTTGGCACGCCGTTCTCGGTGGCGCAAGTACTCCGCCGTCCCTCCTACCGGCGCAAGGGAGGAGAGAAGGCGTGGAGTGGGTTTGACACAGCCGATTCACATTTAACCAATCAAATGAGCCCCTGTCCTTGCCTTTAAAATGCGCTGCGTGAAGGCGTAATGAAAGTTTACACAGCTGACATGGAGGTCTACTGCCGCAGGCGGAGCGGAGCTCAGGAGACAGGCGCGGAGCAGAGACCGGCGAGCAGTGCGGACACGTCACCAAAACCTCACAGGCAGGCTTCCGGAATGTAAGGCACATGAACGATGCAATAAATACCGAAAAAACACTATTCAATGCTACGATCACAATCAGCACATACATATATCTCCATATCAACTGTCCCGTCACAGCTGATGTCAGATCAAAGAAGATTGGCACCGTTTGTGCTGATCGTGAGGTTTTGGTGATGTGTGCCAGGCAGCCAAACTTCCACTGCGCCGGCTCCGCTCCGCCTTGCGCTGAAAGTAGATGTGGTTTCAGATGGCGAGCTTTTGGCGCACCTCGGCGAAGCCTTTTGGCACGAAACTGTCACTGCGCCAAGCCGAATCTGTCGGCACCTCCCCCCGCTGCGCCGGCACTCCCATCTCGGCGAACCTCCGCCTGCGAAACTTGGAGACTGTCCGCCTCTGCCGTTTCGCCGGTCGAAACTAGCTCTGCGCGGGGTTCGCCTCACTGCGCCACCCCGCGCTGCGCCGGGAAACTAGAGCCCCAATTGTCATGGAATTGTGTGTTTATTTTGTGCTTCGATACACTGTTGATAACCTAAACAAACAGCTAGTTGTAGCATTAAGAACTAGGTAAGTAGCCAGCAGGCTGATTGCAGTAACTAGTAGTTGTATGTTAATGCATTATTTGCTTTGCTCAAACTGGCATCTGCTTAAAACACAGTGTAGCAGTTCTCCTCTAGGGAAAGTAGGCCTAGTTACTGGCAGCAGAAGAAGTCACCTACATATACTGAAAACATGTTTCTGTTCAGGTGACCTGATTGGTCGAGAGCCATGTGTTATTTACAGTAACATCACTTCATCTGTGTACTTCTGCTGCAATAGGTGTCAAACTAAAAGCTGCAGGTAACTCCACTTCTGTTAAACTAGAGCTAACTGAAACAACATCATCTGTGTGGCTATAAACTGATCTGTTTCGAAATATAACTTTTGATTTGGAGGAAGAAAATGAAAACAAGGCAAACGTTACCACTCATAAAGTTTCCAGTTGGGCTGGGCTTTCTTACTTTTTTGCTGAGTATAATTAAAAAAAAAATCAATCACCACTTTGTGTACCTTTGCCTGCTCTGCACTACACTCAAGGCCCGCATGTGTGTTATGTACCTGCAAGCAAATCACAGCCGTTACGTTATTCACTATAAAACACAATATCGTCTCTTTGCTTAATTATAGTGTTTGCACAAAGGTACTTGACTGCAGGTTGGTATTTTCTTTCTTTCTTTCTTTATTTATTTATTTTTTAGCATGCAACACATTAGCCATCATTTTAAGTGAAAGAATTGTTTACCATTTTCACTCATTTTACTGCTATTGTAGAGATATTTTTACTATTTTAACAGTAGCCCAAAAACTAAATAAGTTGCAGGGTTTTTGCTTTTGTTGAATCTATTCTTCTGTTGAATTATCATGCAAGCTACCTTCAGAAACCTCCAAGATAACATTAATACCTCTTGTTTTATGTTGCAAATAATAGGATAACTGATCCTGTAATCTGTGAAAAATAAACCAAACAATTTCATCTGTAAATGTAGGTAAGTAGGGTTTCAGTTTTCATCTGTGCTTCAACCCTAATCCTTATTTAAAGTTGACAAAGAAGTGAAAATAGCTCGCTTTGTAGAGTTAAAGAATAAATTAGTAACAATTGATTGTTTTGAGAAGTGTTGGTTAAGTGGGTGCCTTCATGAAACTGAAGAATGTGCAAGTTTCATGGCTTTTGCTCGGGAAATGTTGTGATATAATTACTGCTCATAATCAGTGCTTTTACCTGAAACTGCTAACTGCAGTGCTGTGTATCCTTAATGCACGATGGCTGAAGTGGAATTACAAGTAGATGTACTAAGCGCTCTTAATGCTGTTGCTCCTATTACTGCCTCCTAATCTAGCTCAACATGGCTGCTTTTTTTTTTTTTTTTTTTTTTTTTTTTTTTTTTTAATTGGAGGTCAGGTTTGACTGAAAACCATAAATGTTCTCAGTAACCTCGTTCATTTGAGGCAGTTCAGCTCTTCTCGAGTGTTAATTATTTTCTATTTTATTGTGCAAATACACATTTGGTGTTGACTAATAAAATTATGATTGGTACCCTTAATGATGACCAGAAAAAATCCTAAGTATTCTCTCTTTCTCTAGCTCTCACCTTTTCCATGATTTTTCATTTTCACACCACAGTAGATTCACACCAAATAAATCAAGCCTATCTTTAACGTAAAAAATGGCTTTCTTTCGTCTGTGATGTGTGTTAACACTTTGTGAAATGACACGTTTACATGACAGTCACAACCTCAGTTTACGCGGCAAGTGACTGAGCAGGATGACGGGTCAGTGGAGGTTGACAGTGGAGGAATATCACACCAGAAATATTGTAATCAGCTTGTTTGTCTTGTGCGGAAATTTGCGGCGTGACATTTTACTGATAGACATGGTTTTTAAACGGAGTAGGATAATGACTGGATGTGTGCGGATAATGAGCCCAGCACAGAAGTGTGCAACATGCTGTCCCCAAAATGTAAATGAATGATGAAAGGTGGAATACAAACTGATAATGAACCTTCAGCATGCCTTCAGGATGATTGTAAACTGATTTTAAATTGAAACGGCATCACGTTTCGGAGCAAAATGACTATTGACATTATTCAATATCATTATGTATCTGTGTAGTGACTGATTGATTGACTGGTTGGCTGGTAGATTGTTTGATTGACCTCTTATTCTTGTAGATTAGTGGCATCCAAACAAATTGCTTTTGCACATTTTCTTCTTCTGCTGCTTCTTCTGGTTCTTATGCTTCTTCATCCTCCTCTTCTCCTTCTAAAGATAAAGCTATGTGTACAGAAACAGACACTTTAAAACCTCTGCATGCTGTGTTCTTAACCTGAGGCAAATGGCTTAGTAAGGCACCTAGCACCACAATGTGCTGCGTGGACATTCCTCCCGAGCTCAAACAGCAACATTTCCATGATGAAGGTTGTAGCTTATTTTAAGAATTTCTCTGTTTAAATCTTTATTTATGGCCATAAGCAAACATTTTCGAGGGAAATCCATAGCGTGTAGTCATCGTTTTCAGCTGTTCACCATTTTCTGTTGTATAAATTAAACATTAATAGTGTTTTCCTTTTATTATTAAGCCATTTGAAGACATAAATAAATAGTTGGAGTATTTTATGGCTATTTGAAAATGCATGTAATAGCTTCCGAGGCATTGATCAAGATCCACAGTGTATTACTAAGTACTGTCATTATTCATATCACTTGTTATATCAAGATTCGCGGCAGCTCCAGCACTGCTCTGTATGCAGATGGAGGCAAGTGTAATAATAATTAAACAAAACAAAACTGTCCGTGCATGACATCATATGTTATTAATTATTCATTTGTAATGCAATGTGTAGTTACCACCTAAATCATCTGAAATTTAAAAGGTGAAAATCAAATCTCTTTTACATCCTGAAGCTGTGCGTGCAGCAGTCAAACCATTCAGATGCTAAATCTTTAACAGACTTTCTCAGCTCTTTAATAATGTTTGAACAATAATAATTATATTTTGCAATCTGTATTACCTGATTCATCTTTTCATCAATTCAGCTTAATTATCTCATGGTACACCTCCTATTTGCCTGTATGTCCTGTTCCCACACCACCCTTAGTCATGCTGTGTATGCTACGCTGCCTGAATGTACAAAATGACAGAATGCTGAATCTATATATACATGTATATGGATATGAATATGTGGAGAGACACATCCAGTGTTTTGCATTGCACCCTTGCATTGAATGTGAGCTCCTGAATCACAGTAATTATGGTATGTTATCAAGACAAATTTGTTTGCTTGCATTATAACTTGCTAAATATACTGATTAGCATTTTGTTTCCGATCCTTTTTTTGATGTGGGGCTTATTTTCCGAGTTTTTCCCATCATGATGGTTGTGTTAAACATTTCTTGCTGCCCAGTACAACCACACAAGGTAAACTGGTAAATCCAAAATGCGGTTAAACCTTGCATTCTCACACTCAAACTCAAGATTATATATTGAGTGATGGAAACTACACTTGACATTTAAACTATAATAGTCCATTTGATACATTCTTCTCTGCTGCATGCAACTCATTTTTTCAACAGTGATGAATTTAAACTCAAACTACAACATACTGAACTGTTATTTTTCATACACTTGATCACCAATAATGACGCTCTTCTACTAGAGCTAGGCGGCAGATGTGGGAGAGTCGCAGCGTTCCAGAAAACCTTGCATGACTGACTTGCGTAGCAACACTTGGAGGGTCATGTGAATAGCTGGCAGTCCATGTTTAGAGAGCATTCATGGTACATGTG
The DNA here is from genome assembly GCF_902150065.1 of Myripristis murdjan. Taxonomy (NCBI): domain Eukaryota; kingdom Metazoa; phylum Chordata; class Actinopteri; order Holocentriformes; family Holocentridae; genus Myripristis; species Myripristis murdjan. Next base: position 24,680,132 of record NC_043985.1, read on the forward strand.
CACTTGCCAGTGAGCCCGTTCTATTTGTAGTGACATAACAGAGCAATCTAGTCAGCTTTCCTGCAGTGGATTATTGAACAGGGATGTGGGAAGATTTCATTTCTGTGTGAGCGTTTCTGTGTTTGAAGGACATGTTTTAATCGCTTTTTCAATTGAGATGTCAAAGATTACGTGCATGCTTTGTACTGAATAGAAACACTTGGAGCAACCTGGAGGTTATGAAGTCTCTACAGTGAAATAGGTGATACAATTTTAAACAAAATCTATTGTCATGATGGCAAAAAATTGAAAAAATAAGGTCCAGGTTGAAAAGAAGTCAAATTATTATGATTTTTTCCCCCTGATTGCATTTGCAGCGTTATGTCTGTCTGTCTTTCTTTCTTTATTATTTTATTGATTTCAGTATTATGGATGATGCAAACGGACTGGTGAGCAAAAACAACCATCATTAATAAATTTGTCATTAAATTTACTACAGAAATAAACAATAATCGCAAAAGATGTGGGACAGTAATTCTGATCAACAGTGGCATTACAGAAAATTTACAGGTCATTGCATATTACCATTACATGTTGTACGGAATCACTTTTTCCTGTTAATTTGTAACTGCGAAATATGGCACAAGTGAAAAAATGGGGAAATAATAATCAAATAATAGTATAACATCATAACATAGTACACAGTCTGTAATCATATATTGAATTTTTAAGCGTCTCCCAATATCTATATTTCTATCAATCCTTTTGAGGCACTGGATGGAAATAACAATCAGACAATACAGAAAAACAACAATAGTTTATTTTAACCATATTTTGTGTATGAACTACAAACTCTGGTTTCTATAATCGATCTTCATATCTTTTAAAGGTCATGAAAGAATGCTTACATGAAAATCAATTTCTTATTCTTTTACAGCATGTTCCTCTTTTTCACTTTTAGAACAGGTTGTTGGCACATGTAAAATCAAAATTTAAAAAGTTTTTGTTTTTGTTTTGTTTTATTCTCAAAATGTATTTTTATAGAAATCTACCACTAGAACAGCATTCCCTCTCAGAGAAATCAAAAAGAAAATAATGTGGAAAAAAAAGAATACTGACCAAAAATATTTAGATATCTTACATACATGAGACAGCTTGACTAAAATGCAACAAATGTTACCATTAAAAATTTCCAGATGATTTACCTCAAACTAAAGGCAAAAAGGGAAGATGGTCACACTCTGTTGTTTTAACTGAGTAGAACTTTGATCCACATCCCACCACTACAAACTCAAACACAGACTAAATGACACACACCCATGTCATTATATGGTTTACAAATGTGCCAAACTCCACAGAAGTGCAATTATAGGATGAATAGTGTTCAGAGGGTACCACAGTCATAATCCAGTGGGTAATCAATTTTCTCTCTTCAATAATTAGCCCGGTTGTATTTCATTCCCCTTTCATACTCTAGTCATCACATTGAGACAAAGAGCTATGTCTATTTTTTTACATGACTTGAGAAGCGGTACGCATCAAGTATGGGTCAGGTTAAAGTCAGTGGTAACCATAGTGACTCTATAGTGAGTTTTTGACACCATATCTTTCACAGTACTTTTTTTTGTGAAGATCTATCCTCTGTATACTTTTTAATCAAATGCATACAAGATATTTTCTGTTCTGTGTAATGAAGGCAAAACTGAATTAAGCAGGACAGTGGCATGACCTTTTTATATATGTTTCTCTATGTAGGGATTCATGGGTAAGAGGAAGAAAAAAAAAACAACAACCTGCAGTTAATCTCCAAAGAAACACCAGGGGCATCTCTTTAAACCTTAGATCTGACAGACACTTGCCTAACCTCTGTATTTATGGTGACATTTTTCACTGTGGGGACTTTGAAATGGTTTCCAGGGTGTGGGTGCCTGCAAAGCTGTGTCCATCCAAAGCCCATGGGCACATCAATTAAAATGGAAATTGTGTTGTGGCTATGGGAGATGGAGAGATGCAGGTGCAACCTGAACATCTGGTTGATGCCCAGTCCCACACACTCACCCCTAAAGCCTCTCACAGCATAAAGCCTTGGCACTCTCTTGTCTGGGCCAAGTCCTGTGGTTGGCAGGGGGCATGGTGTGAATCTGGGGCTGCCATGCACTGCCCAAGTGTGAATGTGGCACGCAGATGACAGACAATGTGCTCAGACAGCTGTATAAAGGGTTTAAGCTCTTTCTTCAGCTCATCAGTCTGCCTCTGACTGCACCCAGTGCTGCAGTGCTGTAGATGAGGTAAGGGGTAACAACATGAAAAAAGGTGGCTTCATACCAGACATCTTCATGTGCACCAGTGCAAAAGCACCCTTTAAAGGTACAGGTTACTCCATGATACATGGAAAACATATTTAGGCAATGGAAATTGGTAATTTTGCCAAATGTGAGGAACATCTAAAGCTCAGAAGACTTTAGTTCTTTATAGCCCTCTGGTCTCCACATTAACTCCCCACCCCTCATCACCACCAATTTTCCCACTGCAGTCCCTGGTGATTCTATTGTAGCCAGTACTGTTGCTCCCATATCATAATGATATCATAATATCATAATAATCAAATCTGAATGTGGATAAATGACATCTTCTTTATAATCATTTCAGGACATCTCTATGAAGCTGAAAACTGAATCAAAACTTGTTGGAGATTAAGGATAAACTGATATGATGGATGGGGAATAGGAAAAGAGAGACATTATTTCCTTTCATAGACACTCAATAGAACTTAAATTAACTAATACATAGCTCTAATAGTTGGCCTTCATTTATACAACATTAACATATTCCCCTCATGTAGGTTCCATGGTCTATTGACGGCAGAGCCAAGGATGCATCTGTCTTCAATGCGTGTGTGACAGATTTAATAAAACAAAAAAAATGGAATTATTATCAAATTTCATCACTGACAGTTCTGTCGCTCATTCCCAGATAATGAACAAGCTTTTAATTCATCTCAATTACAGAAGGTCACAAAAGTTTCATCAATTAATTAATGGCTGGAGAAAATCACTAATGTGCTCTCGATTTCTTTGATACACGGGGAAAACAAGGTTACTACTTCATAACGGCTGGAATCTGCCATATACCATTAAAAATAATTTGCTTCAGGAGTTTTTCTTTGACAGATGTGTTCACACAGAGTTTGAAAGCATATTAGTAAACCAATCCTGTCAAAGGAAGAGAAAAAAAAACAATGAATTAAGTGCTGAAAAAATAATTGCAGAATACAGTTTTTTCTTGATTTAACCACAATAGTTTTTTTTCTTAAATAAATAACTTCTGTTTTGTAAAGACACTTTTTGAAACAGTAGACATACCCTAGTTCCCAAAGTCATTGAAGAAACATCCCCAACCACTGATTACCCAACCACACGTTTGCTCCACTATGACTCAGCCATTGTCCTCACAAACAAACCGTCACTAATGTCCTTAGGTAATTTCTTCAGCTTTATAATGTCTCATTATGAAAAAAGTATTAGATCTGGGTCTCTTGTACATTGTCTTTTGAGCTGGCCCGGATTAACAAAGGTTCGTGCGCTGAGCTGTGTATGGAGTTGATAGTGGAGGCGTGGTTGTATGCAGTCTTATAGGTATTATAGTGGTTGAGGTGCTCATGCTCCAGTGGGGGCAGAGTCAGGTGGCCCTCCATGCCTGGCCCTCCCGTTACACAGTCCTCATCCACATTGATGATCTCGATGGTGCGTGTGGGTGCGTGGTGGTTCTGCTGGTGGTGTTGTTTGCGCATCTTGTAGAAGATGATCAGCATGACAGCTGCCATGAGGGTGATTGCCACAAAGCAGCCGATAATGATCTTGGTAGTCTTCATTACCTCGTCCAAGCCGTTGAGGGAGCCCTCTCCACCCAGCTCTGTGACAGGGATGGTGTAAGTCTTCTCTGTGGCTCGCGTGGAGAGTGGGGTCCGGACTGTGGTGGTAGTTGTTGAGGTGGGTGAAACAGACTCCCATGAGCCAGCAGAGGGGGTGGGACCCACCTTCTGCTGCACAGTGGTGAAGCCCTCATTATGTGGTGTTTCTATGGTCTCCACTGTCACTGTGGTAAAGTAGCTGAAACTGCTGTTCTCTGTAGAGGACACATTGAGCGTGGCAGATGCCGTGGTGTTGCCTGCAGAATTACTCACCATGCAGGTATAAGTACCTGTGTCCTGCATGGTAACATTGGTGAAGTTCAGAGTGCCATCATTCAGCACAGAGATTCTGACCTTGTACGCACCATGTGTCATGATGGAACCATTAGGTGTAATCCAACTCACCGAGGTAAGGGAGCTGGCCCTGCATTTCAACTCTGCAGCACTCCCCTCGGTCACATTTAGGTCTGCCGGAGGCTCCACAATAACAGGAGCATAACAGTGAAAGTAGTTCTGATCCAGCTCACCAATGTAGCGCCCCTTATGACTAGCTGGTGAGCTGCAGCGGGCACAGCAGCTGGTGTTGGCTGGCACCATCTCCTTCAGCCACCAGCTTAGCCAGAGGATGTCACAATTACAATTCCATGGGTTGTGGTGTAAGTGCACCCTCTCCAAGTGATGTAAGGGAGTGAAGAGATCGTGGGGCAATAGGGTGAGATTGTTGTGGGCCAGATTGAGCTCCACTAGTGACTGCAGGTCATCAAAGGAGTTCCTCTCTATGGTCTGTATCTGGGCATGCATCATCCATAACTTCTGCAAGTGGATGAGCCCTTTGAATGAGCCAGGCCGGATGACAGATAGCTGGTTCCCAGACATTTCCAGTTCATCCAGCTTCACCAAGGGGATAAGGTTGGGGATTTCCTTCAGATTGCACATGCCCAGATTTAAGTAGCGCAGATTGCTCAGCCCTTCAAAGGCCCCCTCAGATATGTAGGAGAGGCGTTTGAGCTCCCCAAGGTCCAACCTCCGTAATGAGGGTACTCTGTTGAAAGCATAGGAAGGAATACTTTCAATGGGGTTATTCCTCAGCCACAGCTCCTTCAGTTTAGAGAGGTACTCAAATGCCCCGTTAGGGATGGTGGTGAGGCGGTTATCAAAAAGCTCCAAGGTATTGAGGCTCGCCAGTCCATTGAATGCCCCTAGCTCAATGTTGCGGATGTGGTTTTTACTCAGCTGCAAAATCTCCAGATGTCTCAGGTGCTTGAAGCTGTCCACCTTAATGACCTGAATAAGATTTTCTTGTAGATTCAGGTAGCGTGTGTTGGTGGAAATTCCATCTGGGACATCACGCAGGCCCCGGCGGGTGCAAATGACCTTACTGAACTGGTTACTACAGGAGCAGACAGAGGGGCACGTCTGAGCGCGCACCAGCCCTGCCACCACCAGCAGCTGGAGGGCCAGGAGCAGCACAAACAAAGGGTCGGACAAGGCCCGGTTCAACCTAGGACCTCTCATCGTCTGCTGCTGCCGAGAGGAGGTCATCTTGTTTAACATTCATAATTCATTGACTGGTCCTCCACTCTTTGGAAAGAGTATTTGGGCACACTGGAATGAAAAGACAAAACAGAAAAAAGAGGTGTGTTAGAGACTGCAGAGAGCGCAAAGGTTTAATGGTGCCTACGACACTTTAAGATCAAAATAGTTCTGTAAAAGTCATTATCGTTAAAATACTCTGAGAAGACAAAGCATATTTAACTGATATTTATAGCATCTCATGTTCCTGAATTTGTTGAACTCAGTAATGAGTGCTTAAATGTGCTTGACCTCTGTGCTTGGCCAGAGTGTGTAATTTAAATGTTTGTGCTTAAACATCTGCTTTAGCTCTCTTTGTCTGTTGTGACCAGAAAAGTTCAATAAAGGTTAAGTAATGCATAATTTGCCACCTAAATTCAATGAATAAGCACAGACACACACACACACACACACACACACACACACACACACGCAGGTACACACATGCACACACATATACACACCAATTACAGCCTTGGTGGTGTTTTTAATATCCATTCCTGTTTCTGGGTGCAGTGTCCTCCTTGCACACTCAATCTCAGCCACATAAAACAAAACTGCAATGTAGCCACCAACTTCTGTGCTATATCTCTGCAGCAAGAGGAACTGAAGCAAGAAAAGCAGCTATGACTGCTGTGTTTGTGTGATTTATATTTGAGACTGGGGGGACATAAATAATGGGGACGCTTGCCACCCACCAGTCTTTCAATCGAGTCAAGATATCTGGAAACTTCTGATTACAACTCACAGTTGCTCAAAGACACATATGTGACTGGAATATGAAACAATACTAAATGAAACAGGGCGATTTGTTCATGCGCGAGTCTGTACACATGATACACATGAAACAATGTAACACTATTCCTCATTGTGCTTCATGTTTGAAAATAGATACACAACACAATAAAAATTGTGAATTTCAAGAATGACTAGACATTAAAAAGTCCTGAAACAAATTAATTCATAGAGGCATCAATTCTTCTTCTTCTTCTTCTTCTTCTTCTTATCTTCCTGTAATCATACAGTATCGTATCATAAGTTACTGATGTGTCATTCTAAATTCAATAAGAAGCCAGCTTTTGGATGGAGTTCTTACAAGGACAGTGGAGAAGACTCAGTGGCAGGATTAAATTTATGGAGGGGTTCAAATATTGATACAAATCACCTGTCCTCCCCTGGTAACACTGATGCTGTCAGAGAGGTAATATTTCTTGCACTACCAATATGCTAACACGATTGGTTTCAGTGTTGTGGGGAGAATATGTAGAGCTGTTAAAGGTGTGTGTGATTTTGGTAGTCAAACTGATAAGTACCTGCTAATGCTGAGAACGGCTGAACGTACATATTTTCAAGATAATGATCAAGTCAGTTGTAATAATCTAAATTGTGAAATGGGGCACTATCGTATGAGTTCAAATCCCTGTAGCTGATGGAGATGGAGAGCCTTCTGATCAATTCCAGAAGAGTGTATGGTGAGTATTAGACTGTATATCATGTACCTGCAGCAAAATAAACAAGCTGTCAAGAAGGGATAGTTTCCAAGTTTGCAGCCGGTAAAAAATGCTAAAAATGGCCGCGTCCTGATGCAATGTCAGTCTCAGTATGCATTCACCGTTTCGTTGTTAGTTGCCCCAGTTCAATCATACGAGTTCAAGTTCGAGTTCAAGTTTATTTATAGTCCTTAATCACTGTTTATGTTTTCTCAAAGCGCATACATTTTCTTGGTTATTCTTTTTTCAGGGTCACGGGGAGGTGGAACCTGTTCCAGCATACATTGAGTGCAAGGCAAGCAAGCAGTGTCACAGGACCAGCACAGAAAGACAATGACGCACACTCACATAGTCACTTTAAAGCCTCCCACCTATCTGACCCGCATGTTTGTTTAATGTGGGAGGCAGCCACAGCCCCCAGAGGAACATGGGAACGACATGCAAATTCCACATGGAGCGGGCTGGGACTGGGAGCGCAATTTATTTTTGCTGGGAGACAAAAGCGCTAAACACTGATCTGTCTTGTTGCACTAGATTTCAGAATTAGCAACCAAAATTCATTAGTCATTCTAAATCGATTCATTCTTTGTCCTTGAGAGAATTTTGAACGTCACTCAAATGAGCCTGTTAATTCATGGTTAATTATTTAACAATATGGGCTTGAAGAGGCAAGGGCTTGGGAAATCTGAGATGAATTAAAGGTAGAATTTGTCATATTTACATAATTAAAAGTAATATTGTTAGTGTTGTGACCTCAGAAAACAAACTGACACAAATATAACATTGCAAAATTATAAACAGTTGTAAAAGTAAAAAAAAAAAAAAAAAAAAAAAAAATCATTCATCATAGTAATTATGTGTGCTCACAGTTATGGATGTATTTCAGCTTATGTATGATGTGATGGTAATGACAGCAATGTCCAAAGAAGAGTATCATTGCAGATTATAAGTAAAATAAATAAATAAAATAAATAAATAAATAAAGTTAAATTCACTTCAATTAAAAAAAAAAAAATGTAAAGCCCAGGTAAATTAATGTATGCTTGCATTATCAGCAGCTACCTCTTTATTTGCATTTTCATCACCTGAGCACCTTCCCTTTGTCTTATAGTTTTTTTTTTTTTTTTTTTTTTTTTTTTTTTCAATTTTGCAATCCCCATTTTGAAAAATTTCTTGACAAGCTTTAATGTGAAAGATGAGAGAAACTCTCAAACCCACAGAGCTCAGCGAAGACACCAGCTCCAGCACTGCATGTTGTTTGGGGTGGGTGGGGGGTTGCAGTGTTTTGTGCCTCTGTGCATTCAATACAGCCTTGTCTGCAACAAAAACTCTGCCCTCTTCACTTAAGAATGAGCAAGCCATTACTGTAACTACTGATTAATTGCTTGATTACTGACTCCATTAACTCTTCAATTACAAAATTCAAATTCCAAGCTCCCAAAGCCTGAGGGTGGAGATAGAACGTGTTTTCATGCTGGCGACCAGGCAAATGTGACAGGGATCACACACCAGGCTGAAAATCACATTCCATTATGGCTGTTTTAATTTGTTAGGAATTAAGACTGTGTGGAAAATAATTGACCGTGGTAACAACTTAGGGTACATTATGAGTTTTCTGCTTGCATTTTCTACCAGCCCGGCCACAATTGAATTTTCAAACTGAAATTATCTAAATTAAACTTCACTGAAATCATCATGGTTTGTCATTTTCAGACTAAAACAATACATTTTCAAGGTGAGTTTCCATGAATAATGTGACTAACTAGAAAATAGGCTGGATATTCCTTAGGCTTGATTTGTGAATAGCTACCCTGCGGATCAGGAATCTATCTCCTTCTGCTATTTACTCATCCTCCCTTTCAACTGATCAAACCTTGAAAAAGAGGTAAACAATGAATCAGCAGTACAGGATGACAGCGGCGAATATGAAGTTGATTTACAAAGCAAAACAATACATCCTCTCCCTGACAATGAAAGCAGCAAAATTGGATTTAGTGAAGTGAGGGGAATTAGATGAAAAAAAAAGATAAAGAAAATACGATTAAGAAATGAATACGTTTTTAAACTTTTGTCCTAACAGATTATGAACTGCCAGCTGGCTCTTTGGCTGGCTGAAAGTACTAAAGCATGACCGAGATTAGCAAGACGGCAGACAATTGAAGAGCAAGATCTGCAACATTTGTGAATTAATTTCTGGTACACAAAATGGAAGCATTTCAAACCAAAGCCAACAAAAGGGAGAAAATCCACACTTACATATATTTTAATAGACAGCTGTTTAAAAGTACGCCAGTTTAGACCCGTCATGTCAAAAGATACCACCGTGGCACCGGCTCTAATCAGTGCAATCTTGTAATTAGTTAGGTCTCACATCTGAATGTCAGATCTCCTCCGAGTTTATCACTGCTTAATGTAAAGTAGTTAATGTCGATGAGGAACCTTTGTGCATGAGGCTGAAAGTATAGTGATGACTCAAACAGGACTAATACACATTATTTTGTTCATATAATACTTTGCATAAAAAAATTACATAGTCTACTTTATCATTTATTAAAGGCAAGCTATGTGAATACAGTCCTCCAAAGCCAAATTTATGAAAATATCTCCTCTTTTACAATTTCTAAGAAAAAATAAGAAGGAAAGAAAAAAATATTTAAGGTTGGAGGAGTGCAGGAAAGGACTACTTAGGTCAGGACACCTATTTTGAATATTTGATTCTGATTGGTCAATGAAGAAACTCTGTGGTCAGTTATTTCTGAATATAGGGTATCATCAAGTTTTTTTAGGAGTTAGGTGTCACACAGATTACAGCTGTGATAATACATTATGTTCTGAAAGGTAATGTACTATTACTTAGTTTAAAAAAAGGAAATGAGTGGTTGGCAGCTCTCCTTCTCAGATGTTTTATGACAGTAGAGCGTTCTCTCTGTGGACAGGAACAGTCTGGTCATTTTGTTTTATTCATTAACAGCAACACTAAAGACTCGTACATCCTGCAGTCAGTGTGATACTGGTACAAAAACAGCTTGTCCAAGAGACAGAACAGGGTGCTGACTCTCTTCTCTCTATGAGGAAAAAATAAGAGATGATGCTCAAAATGTCACTCATAGTAAAGTAAGTTCATACAGGAGCGATGGTGTTTTTTTTTTTTTGTTTTGTTTATTCATGGCAACTGGGATACTCGGTGGCAGGGTATCAAAAGTTCATGTAAACACACTAATCTGAATCAGAGCTTCACTGGAGTGTGGCCAGTCGCTGGGTTCCTCTGAGCATGAACCTTGTCTTTGGTCCTAACCTTTTGGACCACCTGAGCTAAACATTTTTAGACACAGGATTAACATGTGTGACCCACTTTTTGTCCTACAAATTGCCATGAGATCAGGCTGCATACTAACAAATATATTTATTCTAATTATTCTCTGACTGTGAGGGGGAAAATAAAACAATGTAAAATAAAATAAAACATTTAATGCTACATTTAAGAGAATGATTATTTTTATGTACCATATAAAAGGCTCATACTGTATTGAGTGGGAAAAAAATTAATGCATTGCTAAACAGTTTCATGTAGCTATTAGACAAGCTTTATAACTCCATTCCATTTGTTCATTACTTAAATTACAGTGCATGATTTATTTATTTATTTATTTGACTTTTTTGGCCTTTCATTGGTCTTGTAATGTTTTTATTTTGCTTTCTATATTTTTTTGAAGCTTCTATTTTATGCATTTGCAAAAAAAAAAAAAAAATCTATTTTGTCTGTTTCACAGGGTACATCTAAAAATAGAGCTTGCTCACCGTGGGGCCATATTTAAATAATAGGAATACATTAGGACAGTTACATAATTATATCTATCTGCACTGTAAAATGGCTTTACCAGACTCATTGTTTTAGTTGTTGCACAAAGTGAACGCACACATCACAGGTAAGATTATTATGGAATGAGCTTGACGCGTCATACTAAGATTTCTTTGACGATACATGGATTAAAGGTTTGGCCTCCCCGTCTACAAACTCATCATCATCAAAACTAATGCATTGTGATGTCCATTAGAAAACATGTATGACTGATTTAGCCCAGAGTCAAAAGCAAGTAAATCTCTTTTGGGAAATTGCATAATGGTATACAAGGCGTTCTTCAGTGGCTGATTTAAGTTAGAACAACAAGGAACGTTTGAGCAACTGTTTGATCTATTTTTAAGGCTAACAAACAATAACTGAACTAGCTGATAATGCATAATCACAAATCTCTCCACGGTGAGTTATATATATGTTTGTGTTTGTGTGTTTGTACTTATGTAGTTCTCTCTATATGAGTGTGCCGTGTACATCACCCGGCGTTGTTTACTACTTTCAAACCATCTTATCCCACCAGCTCTCCCTGGGGTGCATTATTTAGAAAGTAAACACAGGAGCGGCCATCAGATCACCTGAAGTTAACCAATGGGAATAAACTTTGGCCGCCATAGAAACACGCGGCTCATCTTTTTGCATGACACAACAAATCAATATCCCCCCAGCAGAGACAGTAATACTGCACAAATACAAAAGCTGCTGTGCTGACAAAGCTCAGCTCTCCTTGCCATCCAGAGTACCTACTCATGCGTGTGCACACACACACACACACACACACACACACAGCACACACACAGCACAGTGACCACACTCACAACTCACAGCAGTTGTGTCTAAACACATAAAACAGACGAGAGTGTCTGATTCTACCCCGGGCGAGAGGCATTAAGCGAATCCTTTTCCCCTCTCTTTCCATGGCCAACAAACATTCGCTGTCTCCCTTCATCACAGACACATTCATGGCTGTGGTTGAAAAGCGAGTAAAGTGAGACGGAACCGGCTGAGGCTTTCTTCACACAGTTAATGCATGAGCGCCCAGTCATTATGAGCTTTTTTGTGAAGACTGATTGGCAGAGGTCTGGGTTTTGACACTGCTTGGCATGTGATGCGAATGGCACGGAAAGTGAAGGATGCTGGGAGACTGCAGGGTGAGGGAAGTGTTGTGGAAGAGGACGGAGGCTGGTGGTACTGACATAATGAAACTTGTATGTGTGTATGTTGCTCTAAGAGGGAGGGAGAGGGAGCGAGGGAGAGAGAGAGAGAGAGAGCGAGAAAGAGATTAATGAGATACAAATCAAATCAGGTCAGTTCTTGATAATGGCTTGCCAGCAGTTTTGCAGCAGCTCCCAATATAAATCAGAATCCTTTATGGATTCCAACGTGGGAGGGATACCCACCACGCTTGATGCACCACAAGCCTTTCCCTCTTGCTCTGCGTCCCATCGCTATCCTCCTTGAGTATACCATAAACATGCACAGAGTGAACCATGACCAATGCAATGAATAGACTGGATTAATATACTGGAGATGTTATCATGAGCATGGTCGTATTTTACATGCAGTGGTCTGACACTGTTAATCTTAAACTGGGTATTAGACGCATCTCACTGGTGAAAAGACAGGGCACAACATTGTACCCTTGAGCCAGTGTCTACAGATTAGGCCCCTGCTGAATAAACCAATGCATACCAACCAGCTGCAGTGATGCATTTCCCTAAGCTCACCGAAACGCCTCATAGATGGCACTGTGTTCCTAAAGAAGAATGGGATCGCTTTAATGTTCAGCGGTAATACATAAATAAATATATAAATAAATGAATAAATAAGTACAATCTCTTCTAGGCCTGCAGTGGCTGTTGTGACAGATGTGTTGTGATGTGACACAGTGTCACTCGCAATGACTCAACGTGCTATGTTTCACATGCGCGTGTTTCTTCTAATGCATACGTGGTAAATAATTAATCAAGAATGTGCAGTTTGCTCACCCTTGAAATTCACCAGTAAATGAAAACATGATATTATGATTATGATTTTGCATACATGTTAGGCTGTCATTAGTCATACTGACTGACATGTTTGGTTGGCTTTTGTCAGCTTAATATAAAAGGGTGAGAACAGACAGCTTTACAAAATAGTTCTGTAAGGTTAATATGCATAAAGAGACAATTTGCTTCAGAGTTCATCTGCATTCAAATATACCTGAATGGATGTTGAAACACTTTTTTTTGTAAATTACCTGCTGCTGTGCACCCCTGGTGGCAAATTATTATTTTTATTCCAGCCTTATTAAACAGTATAGTGCCTGTTTCCTGTTGCTATAATAAAGCAACAGGGAAAGACTGGGGAGAGGGGGAGTATGACACTGGACATGAGCCAATCTCGGAAAAAAGTACATTGTAAGCTCCTTCATCCACTGATCCACAGAACACACCAACCATTAATAATGCAGCTGTCAGTGCATCTGCAGATGATCTCTTGCCACCCATAAACATAAACACTCAATGCTGTCTGGGTATCCTTAGTCTCTGCTCTTGACACACTAAATATTTTTGTCCCATCCTCTGTTGTCGTGCCACCAGTCAGAGGAAATCCAACTCGCAGTGACATTATTCTCAAATATAACATCCATTTGCATTGCTACGCTGATGACACACAGCTATATATACTGATGAACCCACATGATCCAACAGAATGGCAATAAATAAAGGTTTTTCTTTACGCACCCTCTTCCCACCACTACCATCAAACCATTCTGGGTGGTCTTTATTACCTTTCAGTCTATATCAAGCACACAACTAGAAACCTGTGTATAGTCTGAATCAGGCCTTAGTTTTGACTTGCACAAAAACGGCTAAAAAAAGCTTTGCCAGAATAATATCGATTTGTGCCTCTGTTTTATCACATCTACATTACTGAAGCTTCCTCTACATCCGTCTATGCAAGAGCTTCCTCCACTGTCTGCAGGTGATGCAAAATACCGCAGCCAGACTGGGAGGGGAGACCATTTCAGGCTCTCTGCGCCAGCTTTCTGTAAATGGTATTATTTATTTTAAGATCTTATTGTTCCTGCGGCTCAGCGGGGTATACTCCAGCTTAAATCCCAGAACTTTTGACCATGTATGCGGCTGAGCCTGAACATAAGCTGAGATGTAAAAGCAGTAGATTTCTACTTGTCCCAAGATCCAGGCTTAAAACCAGACATGACCAGGCTTTCACAGTCAGAGCCATTATGATTTGGAAGTCCTTGCTTAAATCCCTATTAAAAACTTCTCTTTAGAAAAGCCTTTTAATTATGGTTTTATTTTCTGTAATGCTGCACTGTTCTTATGTCTTATGTTGTTAGTAGTTCTGTTTTTAGGTTTTTGGCACTTAGTCTTATTGTGTTATCCTGGACTTTAGTCAATAAGCTATTGGGATTTTGAAAATATTTTTACACAAATTAGGACAAGTGTGTGTGTGTGTGTGTGTGAGCGTGTGTGTGTGCGTGTGCGTGTGTGTGTGTGTTTAATATATTTTCACATAAATTCTGAATGAGACAAGTTTGGTTTCTTGTATACTTTGCATCTTATAAAATCTTAAATTTTCTATGATGCTTGTTTGATTGATTGTTTTTTCTAATGTAAGACCCTGTGTGTTGTTGAATTTTCGCTGTAATGTGTGACTGAACTGTTTGTGAATATGAAGTGTGTGTGTGTGTGTGTGTGTGTGTGTGTTGTGAGGCCTCGCTTGAACAAGAAATCTCAATGAGACTGCTAGATTAAATAATTTGTGATGTGATAAAATGTTACATCGATTAAAGGAGATGCTGATTACCGTACTTATTTCAGGTGTTACAGTTTTCTTTTGTATTCTAGAACATGGCGTGTATACTTTTGTAGGTACAGCATGCATTATACAATATGCACAGAGACATTTTAAAACTTTTCCCAGCTTGAGATGCAGGTCAACACTTTGGTATGAGTGCCACTGTGAAAATGTGTAAAGGGACGTTGAAAGAAAAAGCTAAAGATGGACATACAGTAACACTTTTTCAATGTCTTTTGTTTTAACCAGCCAAGTGAGACAGACAAGCCAAGTACTTTGGATTGGCGCGAACCAGCCAAGTGAGACCGAGTGACAGCTGCTCGCCTGCCCACACCCCGACATCCTTCTACTTACAGCCGGTCTGCCTTATCCATAACAAGATGGTGAAATGAATTTTATTCATCTAACAAAACACTGAACTAGCCAGCAAACTAGGGGAAAAAAATATTAGTAAGTTACATATAGTGACTCACTCATAAACATGAAGCAACTCCCACTCCTGCAGCTGGTTGAACAAAAACTAGTACAAAGAAAGTAAAAGTCACCTTTTTAGTTATGAAATCTATACTTCTGCGTTTGGGCTCTATACATAATTATAGATAATTAGAATCCCAGAATTCTAATTCCCAGAATTAGAATCCCATCTATGTTTTATAGACACGTGGAAAAAAAATTTCAAAGGAATAGCACACAGTCTCTGCATATTATGGTTGATAAAAAGATTAGTTTTTTTTTTTTTTTTTTTTTTCTCAGTGCCTTTTATTGAATACAATGCAAGTGTTTATCTGATCACAAAAGCTACCTACTCAAGATTTTCTTCTTAACACACTGTGTAAGTGATTTACACTCACTGCCTACCAGATTACAGCCTAAGCACCCAAATGCTGATAGGCCACTGAGGAGTGAAGAAAAGAACAGAGCAGAGGAGGAAGGTTCTTTTTGTCTGTCTAACACTAAAATCTTTCACTCTGTTTTCCTGTTCATATTGGCTGAGTTGACTAATATATCATATTGTTGCCCAACAGTAACCTGCAAAACAGATTGCTGATTATTACGCTACTGATGAGAATTTTGTAGATGAAAACTGTGAAATATAGATATCAACACTGGAAAATATTAAAAAAGAAAAAGTGCTAATCTTTATGCTAAGTAATGCTATGACAGCGACTAAGTTCATATACTCCAACAACCAGATAGCGATATGGCCGTTTACTCAAACGAATCACACAGAGATGTGCAATACATCACCACCAAAAGTTTTGCCTAAATCTTGGAAGTTATGGAATTACTGTGGTGAAACTGGCTAAACTGTCATTTTATGTAAATATTACAAATTTAGAGGAGAAAAAAATACAAGAAATATGATTGGGGAACTTGAGCTATAATTTGTTAAAAAAAAAAAAAAAATGGGCTGTGATACTGCGTAACAGCTCATCTGTATGTATGGAAGTGCAATAATTACCAGTGGAATGTGACAGCAATAAGAATCACTTTGCATCTGCATTACAACGTGTTTGTGCAGAGCAGCCTGGAGATAAACCAGAGTAGCTGTATTCAAGGTAACGGCATGTTGGAGTAAAACAGGATAAAAGGCAGGGTAATGATTTCACAATGTAAAGAGAATACAGAGGATGCATATTTCTACTGCGTGGAAGTGTGTGTGTGTGTGTGTTTGAAGGAGGGGGGCTGGTGGGTAAACGGTTCTCAATGAAAACAAGCACAGAGGAACTGAAATTACCATAAAGCAACAAATTGCAGCAATTATTCATTTCATTTGTAGTGGCTGTGAATTTGATTGATGTCATACCTAAGCCCTGTCTTTTTCTGTTTCCATAGCAACAGACAGCTGCTAGTTCACAGACAAACGTGGCTGACAGCACTCTCGTGTGTCAGGTATGGTGACGAGGCATTTCTAATATCATTTCCTGAAATCTCCTGTATCTCCTCCATCCACCACTCTGAAGTTACCGTGCCATGCACACTTTGAAACGCTCAGCTTTGCAGGTTCGGTGGTATTGATCAAAGTCGCCGACCAAACAAAAACACACTGAATGTGACAGAGAATTTTTTTTCATGCCATACCAAGAGCCCTGAGCAGGAACTGACTGCTTTGAATGCAGGACGAGCCTGCATCTTCGCATTATTGTGCCAGTCATCTGGTTCCGACTTCTCAAAAGATTTAGTTTGAATGACATATTTGTTATATAGTCTGGTATCACTTGCAGCTAGCCTATAAATAAGACATTAAAAAGACACATAGCCTGCAAAGTTCATTCTTGGTTCCCTTATTTACGACTCAGTAGACTTAATATTTGATCAAAATAAACAATCCTTGAATGTAACAAAGATTTAATATTACTATTATGTTCTTTTTGTTTTATGTGCTTGTTTCCATTATGTAAAAAGTATAAATTAAAAGAGCAATGGATGCATATGCCATTGTTTTTGTTTTTCTGCGTACTTTGTTTGACCATGACAAGGGCAGACTGTTTGTGCCAGCTTTGGTGCTGGAAACAGAGGAGATAAAGGTGGAGGATGCAGCCAGCTGCGTTAAGCACCACAAATGCCCGCCTCTTCTTTATTATGATTAATCAGCTCACAAAAATTTGATCCTCACCATGAACAGTGTCATGAAAAGTTAAAGGCAACTTCCACTTGTTTGAAAAACGGCATGGTCAGTTTAAAAAGCGTGCAATAGTTGAACGTATCGTATCATGGATGAACAGAGCTCACAGCGATTGCCCGCAGGCATTTTCATTAATTCACTTTCTGCGTGTCAACTTTGTGTGGGAGATAAAAGGAAATAACAGCATCAATCTCTATCTCCACAATAGTTGTGCTCTTTGCGTGTTGCAATACTTCGTCAAACAAACATTTTATCTCCCTGGCTCCTTTGACGCTTTCTCTATTTATGAAGGAGGCTGTTGCTGGATGGCTTACTTGTGAGTCAACGTTCCACTATCTGCTACAGACAGCATTGTGGTCACCAGAGCATGATAAGGACGGTGTATCATGACTGCAGGGCATCACACTTGCTATTCAAGTGCAGGCCACTTCTACACAGAGACAGAGCAATTGGCCTACCCCTCTGTCAGAGAATGACCCCAGAGCGACACATTTTCCTGATAAATGAGGCGAAGTAATTCCAGTTGGCCTCTTTGGACAAGAGTGCCTGACCAAAAGCTCATTTAGCACTGCTGGCCTTGAAACACATGCACACACACACACACACACGCACACACACACACACACACACACACACACACACACACACACACACACACACACACACACACACAATGTACATGCACAGTATAGTCACACACCCACACATGCATGCATGAGCCCATATATGAACACACAAACCAAAGCCTGCAGCCAAATGTTCACTAATTTTCACACACACAAATAAAAGTAAAAACAAAAAGTGAAAAAAACAACAACAAAAAAAAAAAAAAAAAAAAAAAGTGAAAACAATGCATGCATCTCTACAGAGTCTTGAGATTTTGGATTAAAATCATTTTGAATCATTCTCCACAAATCATCTTCAGTCTTGCCTGTCTCTATTGTCCCTGAGAAGAAAAATATTTACAGCGATTATGTTGTTGATTGTTTTCACTGGAAAGTGTGTATGCATGCGTTCGCTTGTGTTTTGCGTTTTTTATTGGTTGCAAATTCACAAGCTGCGTATGCGAGTACCCTTTGGTTTGACGCTGAGTAGGGTGATAGCAGTGCTTTGTGGATGATGAGAGGTATTGATAAAGTGATTCTTCACCTTGTGAACTTTTCTGAGAGGCTGTGGGCAGAAAATGGCTGCTACCCACACTTGAGTTCATGGATGTGTAAAGCACTCTATCTCTCTCCTTATTACTCCTGTCACCTCAGTGTCTGGGTCAGGGTTACAATGCATCACTGTGAGCCTGACCTAGCCATGAACAGGCCTTTCTGGGGCTGTGAACTTGGACATCCAGGCAGCATGGTTTCCCTGTGATTGAGTTTGACCTGAGAGTACCGAATGGAGAGCGAGCACACAGATGATACTGCCCACTGGGGGCAATAAGGCCCAGGTGTGGGAAAATGCATTCACAGTGAAATCTTTTAAAAAAAACACAGGATGTGTGATTACTCATTCAGTCTATGGGCGTCAGGTTTTATTATTAGGAACATAATCGCTCAGCAACATGATACAGCATATGCACAATGACTGATGAACAAAATCAATAATTTGTTATTTCATGGTAGGATGTTTGGGAGCTGCTCTGCATCACTGGGATGAGGCACCAGAGCAGCGGAGGAAGTCGTGCAGAACTGCAGCATATTAGAAAGAGCAATTCGTAGATCAAAAGGTGCATTACGCCAACGTTGTTTTGCTCATGAGTCGAAGGGGTAAGCAAGCCTGCAACATATTCATACCATGGAGCACATGGATGAAAATACCTTTAGAAAACACCTTTTTTCCTTTTTTTTTTTTTTTTTTTGCTGCAGCTCAGGGTGCAGCCTCGCTGGCCAGTGAAGTCTCCCAGTAGAGTAGCCTCGCTCCATTGGTGGTGTAACTGCACACTTACTGTACATCAGCATCACAGTTATCGCCGTGTGCTGCTGTTGATCATTCATTTCAAATAAAGCTGGGAGTAAGTGTTGGCATTGTTTGCCAATGCACTGAGCAAAAATATAATAAAATATTTATTATTTACATCTTGACTGTAGTTGTTGTTTTTTTTTTTTTTTTTATCATTTATTAATGAATGCAGTCACTTGTGATGGCCTAAAATGAAATTATTGCAAGACATATTAACTTGATAAATATTGCGGAACAATCAAAGTGAGTCCTGGGAGAAGGGGGTGTGCATTGTGTGCTGGCTTTTGTAGAATTATTTAGTAGGCATAGCCAGTTTATACTGATTTTCTTTGGTTATATGGCAGCAATTAAGAAAAAAAAAATCTTGGCATATTTACACTGTGGAAACTGTGGATACTTTTTTTTACATAATGCAGTTAATTCTGGTCATGAAATTCTTTTTTTAATCAGCTAAGACTTCACTACACAAAGCTTGCACAACCCTGACGAGATAGAAGTGTGTTACTGAAACGTGATGGCGACTTTATGGAGATAAGAAGCGTGCATTCAGCTCCCAGTGGTCTCATATGCTCCTGTTTTCCTTCTCTGTATGTAAGGGGTGATTTTAGATCTACTCACCCTTGATAAGGACACATTTTTTGTAAAATCTGCTTGACTGATGCTTAGGTACACCGGTGTCACTGATTTTAATCTGACAGCCAAAAAAACAAAACAAAAAAAAAAAAACATATCCATTAACATGTTTTTAAAAATGAGTAGTCTACAAAAAATGAGTAGACCAGAGCGAACTGTCTATAAAATAATGGTGCATGAATCTTAGGATGGAAACCATGAGAGCAGGGGGACCTCTGGTGGTTTGAAAACACCATTTTGTGAGTTAGTGTTCATCACATGGGACTGAGGTGGGCCACCAAAGATTTTGCTAGATCTTGGGTGAAAATGACGTCTTGAGTAACAAAGAACTATTTAACAATAAACACAACAAAGCTTAGATCAAAAAGTGGGCAGTTTACATTTGTATGTACTTTGCATCCACAGTATAAGTTACAAAGCTATGAGGCGGCATTTTAAGCATGATAATAATGATGATAATGGTGTGTGTGTGTGTGTGTGTGTGTGCCTAGAAGTGATAGCTAACAAGTACATATTCTGTATTATCTTGTGGATCATCTGCAGTGTTGGCATATAGACCCAGCTCTTTAACAGCTAACTTGAATGTTATCTCAGCTCTTCGGCTCTGCTGTTGCTCAGCTGTTCCTCGATGAACAACACAGTAATCGTAAGCCACTTGGCTTCCCAGTTGATGTGATGTGAATCTTTAGCAACCATAGTTTATAACATGCATGCATGCATATACTGCTGATCAGCAAAATATGGATCTAAATCACCATGCATTGTTGTATTACAGCCATCCATGCAAACAAACAGATGAAAAACGTATACAAGCATATGAAACATACAAAAAAAAAAAAAAAAAAGGACTTTGTCTCATAATAGCATGTCATGAAATTGATTTGCACACCAGAAGAGAATTATGGGATTTGTTTAAAAAAAAAAAGAAAAAAGAAAAAAAAAGCATCTATTATTGGAAGATTAACTCTTCTTGTTTTATTCATTAGATACTGTGCAATAAATATCAGTCTTGATTTGTAGACCATTATTTTCACAACACTGGTAAACACTTGATAAAGTTTGCTCATGCTCAGGCAAGGAGGAGTAAAGTGCCTGCTCTGAATGTTGAGTCTGACTTTGGCTCTAAAACACAATGGTGCAGTTAGGAATGTTTATAGCCACAATTTAAGACCAGAAAAAATAAAATAAAATAAGATAAAATAAAATAAAATAACACATCAACATCCAGCAGGCGCAGCCACTGGGCAAAGTCAGCAGAACCCAAATTGAAAATGACTCACCACATCAATGACATTCACCATGTTGACAAATAGTGAGGTTATACATCAGACTGCATGGTTTAGAAGTAATGTTAGTTAGAGTGATGAGTAATAGCTATGTCAGTGACCATGCGAAAAAGAGAGTAAATAAAATTATGCATTTCGCATCCACAGTAACTTCCTGGCAACACTTGCTGAAAATCAGCTGAATTTCACCATGAAAAGTATCCAAATGGGTCGTTACGTTGACAAAAGAAGCCCGCAAACATAAAGGAGAGGAAAATCAGTCTCATATGAGGCACGGCGAGAAGACAATCAGCTGACATTACAGCAGCACAAGCAGCTTTTTCATTTACCATGCACAGAATGATCTCCACTCATCAAAGTTATTCTTGAAGCATAATCGCAATATTTGAACCCGATATTATTCTGCAGAGCTCTGTGTCTGAATCCTGAGCTAAACAGAAAACAGGCAAATTCCCTTGTTTGCTCAAGACTTGCCAGTCATGCCATATTTTTTTTATGATACTCTTTTATGTAACACTGCCTATAATTTACTTTCATTCAAATAAGCACACTTTTTAACATTTTTCTCAAATTCCACTGAAGCAAATTCAATTGAAATAATACTTGAGAGTATAAAATTGGACAGATTTCCTAATGAGACCGCCAAGAGTCGCAGACTGTTTTCCCTTCAACCACCTGCTGCCTTATTTTCTTTTAATCTTTATTTATCCAGGAAAAGTCGACTTTCTCTTCACATTCATACCCATACGGATATTTTCGCCTGGGAAACCACAGCTTTTGACTGTTAGCCACTGAGCAGCTTCACCAAAGCGGTTGAGGTTTAGGTGCCTTGCTCAAGGGCGACTATGAAGGGAATGGAGAGCACTACTGACTTAATTTTCAACCACATTGTTACTTCCCACAGCAATGGAAAAAAAGAAATATGAAATTAATCAACTCTCTCAGTCCATAATTACTTGCTATTTTGTAATAATCTGTCAGCTTCTTCTGTATTCAAATGATGCCAAGACTAATGCCAAGAACTGTTGAGCTAAGATTTAGAAAACAGAGCGGTCCTCTGAGAGGAGGCACAGAGTGATATTTGTCCTGACTGTAAAGTGAACCCAATTCCATTTAACAACACATAACAAAACATCCAAAAAAACACATCTGGAACATTTCTGTCACCATCTGTTTTTATAAAATCCTCCAACAGAGGAAAAGGCCACATTTTGCAGACAAAAAATATTCCGTATCATTCCCATCAGGAAAGCTCCCGTCCCACTGGGATGGAGGACTGAGGTGAGCAAAGCACAAATCTAGGAGTTTTATAAAATAACAGAAATATCGCATGTAAAAGAAATTTGCAGTGACGGAATTACAATTTATGAGACACCAACACAGGCAAGTGATATCTTTAAGCTAAGTTGAATGCCAGATCAAGCAGTATCAGACATGTCACAGTGCCAACATGAGGCAAACACCCAAACTCTACAGGGGCCAATTCGATGCCCAAATTGCAGACGCATAAAAATCAGCAGCATATAAACATTTTTTTTTTTTTTTTTCCTGGATTATGTTTGTGTCTGACATATGACTTATATGTTTCAAATTAAAATATCTTGTATATCATGTCAGACAGCATTTTAGGCAATTTCATTACCTTTAGCTGCCAAAACTACTTGGTTGATGTTAGGAAAAAGTTAGGGTTTAGGCATAAAAACCGCTTGGTTATTAAAATGTAATGTAATGCAACAAACAAACACCACTGTCACTTCACGCTGGACATATTTTTAGGAGGCAGGGCTTGAAGTGTGCAAGGTACAACTGAGATTTACAGCACAGATGAAATGTCATACATTGCCATACAGTTCAGGCAACATCTTAGGAGTCCAAATATCTACAGAATGTCTAATCTCTGCATTTTGTCAGAACTCAGTACCACACACATGATATTTCAAAATCAGATACAGTGTTTATGCAGATATGGCTATCTATAGTGCATTCTTACAGTGTGTATCAGTGCAACTCTTGCATCACACATACAGAACAGAGACTTGATGCCAAAAGTTTCACTGGTGGTCTGTGAGCTGCAAACATAGCTCCCTACCACGGACAGTGTGATCACTATCATGCAGTTAGATGGGTGCTGAAAGGGAAGCAGGCAAGGCTATGCATCCACTACATGCCTTGTGTGAGCCAGAACTTAGACGATAGTTGTTAAACGGTGCAAAACAAAGAGCCTTCTTGTGGGAGTCGTCATGTGCCATGATGGCTCTGCATGATCATAAAACAGCCATGGAATATGAGGCTATTTTAAAGGATCAGGGGGCACCCTACGGTGCAAACACTGTTCTCTCATAACATCGCCATTTTCCGAAACTATGATGACTTCTAACTGCTTAACAAATTCAAGAGTGGCCTCAGGAACACCAAGATGATGTCAAATGACTCCCATGGCCTCCCTATAGTAACCAGATTTTAAATTAATTGAGGTAGGAAGTGTGAGTCTATATTGACAGGTGTTACTAATTTGTCCATACTCTGAATATTATTTAGCTAATCTGATCAATAAATGTGATTGTTTGTGAAGTGACATAATCATTTGGAAAGTATTCCATTACTTCGTCATCTGTAAAAAGTATTTTTTTTTTTTTCAATGTAAACAGTAACAGTAATACAACACAGTCCATTCAATTATTCACTGACACAGTAATCCCACAGTTCACTGACACGTAGGATTAAAGCGAGGCATCTGGAGGAAACATACATGAATACGGGAGGAACATGCAAACTCCATGTGCAGTTCAATTTTCCAGTTCAGTATATCCATCCTCGAATTCAGCGACTAGCTGTGTTTGATCACTTATTAACTTTTGTGAATTAAATGCAGTCAAAAACCCGTACAAACTGCCAGTCATTTGAGATCTAATTTGACATTTTCTGTAATCCAACACATTTGAGAATTGCATCAACACCACTCTGCAGATATAACAGGAATGAATGCACTGGTTGAAAGATCCAGACACAAATAATGCACTTAATAATAATAATAAGAATTTTAAAAGCCTCTAGGTTCCACACTGAAAAGGTAGATGAGTCACATTCTTGCACTGGTACTCTCAAAACTCATTCAAAAATGACTGGATATTATCTGGTTATACACATAAATTAAATTCTGATGTTCAACTCACGTTATGTCACATGGGTGTGGATTGATCACATGAATTACTAGCATGTATCAGGTGTGGGAATACTCTAGTTCTGCCTGGAAGCACCAGCCCAGTCCTGTATTCCTCCCTTTTCCAGCAAAGAGGAAGAAATGTACACCGGGGAGCATGGTGATCCTGGATCACAGTGTAGCTCCCAGTTCCTTCTTATTCAGTTCTTACCTGCCGAATCATTCCCAGCTCCCGGGGGATCTGGTCATCCTCATGTCCACTTGCTTTCAGCGAAAGGCTTTCCCTGAAAATACAAGAGGTAACGTTACACTTTGAATACTTCAAAATAGAGAATAACTGTGGGACCGGTGGGATGTGACTGTGAATGGTGGTTGCACGGCAACATGGCTGGTGAAGCTTTTGGGCTACAAACCGTTATTGTTTTGGAATGATTATGGTGTATCTACTCACATTACAAAAAAAACCCTCTTTTTTTATGCCCCAAGGAACGAATAACTCTAATTCTGAATTCTCTTTGTAAACTATGTTTCTAAATAATCATTGAGTCATCTTCTCAGATTTTCCTTCAACTACTTCCTCAGCCATTGTTCTCTGCTGACACTGAAGTTTTTGTGCCTTTGAGGAGCCTTTGTCTAACAAGGGGAACTTCAAGTTAAGTCAGAGGAGTTCATTCTCCAGGGACAAGGGACAGTAACTGCTAGAGAGCCTCACAAACAGACACACACACACACACACACACACACACACACACACGCGTGCGCACACATGCATGTGTGCACACAAACAGAAATACACACAGAAAACAGAGGATGGGTCCTGCTGAATAAATTATGGGGAATGAATGCATACAAAAATAAAGCTCTCCATCTCCCCATGTATTAGCACAGTGCAGGAACTGTGAGTGCAAATAAGTGGGTGTTTGATCCTTTGTAACATTATGGCGTGGGCCTATCCTGACCCTGTCCTTTGTCTTAATACCAGGGCTTTACAATCTCATTTACGCAGCACAGCAAAGTCTTTTTTTTTTCTTCCTCCTCATAATACAGTTGTATTATTACCCAGGTGGTCATAAGCTAATCGTCGTAAAACTTTGTGTAAACATACGGCACAAAAAATGCCCCCCCCCCAAAAAAACATTTCAACAAAGCCATTTCATCTCATTCTTTCATCTCATCTCATTTTTCTTAAAACAGCTGAAACAATTGTGAGTGGAGTTACATGATCTTACCTATTCCCAGTGAACGCCGAATATGTGACTTAAATGACTTCCTGCATCTCAAAATATCTATCCATCCTTCACTGCCACATAACCACAGACAGTTACCCTTGGGAAGGCATGATGGAGTGAAATAGTTCTGCTGCTATTTGACTGGACACATGATGATAAGAAAGCAACAAACAACACATTATGTTTATGATGCTGCAGCAGGTTGCACAATGTGGTGCAAAAACAGCAAGCAGTGCAGGACGGATGTGTATTGGAAATGGCATCAAAGACGCTGAAAATGCAGCAGACATGTGAAAGACAACGTGGAGTGTGAAAAGTTGAGGTAGCAGCACAGTTCAGTGCTCCAGGGATGAAACACAGCTGAAAGTGACAAATTATGCTCACAAAGTGGATGACAGCGATGATGGATTTGGGCTTCACCACTGTAATCATTATCATTGTTGTCATTATCAACAACATCAATATCATTACTGCACCAGGTTCATGCACGTCCACGCTCACACACACACACACACACACACACACACACGCACACACAAATGCACACACGCATACAGACACACACACACACACACACACACACACAGTCTCCTCACCTCCACCCACAGGCACTCCCACTCTCCCTCACAAAATAGTTTCCTAACACCTATAAAAGACTTTCTGAGGTCAGTGTCTAAAAAAAAAAACACTGTAAAGTCATAAAACGTCATTCCAGCCTGTAGACACTAGTCTGCTCTGAGAGAAAGTGTGATTATGCTCTTCACAATGTATCAGTAAGTATACATGCCATCCACTGTTATTTAATCGCAGGGTGAGAGGGGACAGCTCACTGTAACAGGACTGAAGTACTGTGGTACACAGCAAAAACTCTGCATGTTAAAAGGATGCTTCACCCACAGTGTATCATTTTTGTATCAAGTACTCCCGGTGTGCTGCCTTCAGTTTCTGTAAGTGGTAAACTTTTACCATTTTACAACTACAAAATGCTATCAAAGGTTCAATTTAATTCAGCTCTCTGGTATCCAGTTGTATGCTCAGTATCTCCCAAACACATTTTCACTCTTGCTGTGTTTCACGGGATGAGCAGCTTGGACGTACACGCTTGTGCAAGCATGCTTCATGACCATTAACACATCATTTTGTCTCACTGAGGGGTAATTTTTTCCTAAAGCAAGTGAAAAAAAAAAATCATCAGGTGGGATTATCTCATCCCAGTGACAGTCTCATATTCAGTACCAAAATATTGTTTTTATTGAAACAAGTGAAGAAATCTAAGTGACCAGAAAACTTACAAGAAAACATGGAGATTTGCTGCAGTGTATTTGTTAGCATACTGCAAAATCCAAGGTTGTTCCAGGGCAGCATCATACACTATCTTGACATTTTCTTTTTGCTCAATTTTTGTCAGCCTAGTTAACTATAACACTGATTTAAAGCTCATTGGGTCTACACAGTACTCGATGAAAGTGTTCATATAATGACACAATAAGACGTGCTGTGCATAATTTATCACATGACAGAATACAGGAAAAAAAGAAAGAAATGTGTGCCCTTTCAAATTTACACCATGAAAAGCAGCTGGGTATATTACTGCCACTGCAAATAGCATTGCTGATACCTAAACATTAACACCTAACATTACCTAACATACCTAACATCAACTATGGCTTACACCTGCATATCACCAGTTCACTGACAAACTCACTGCAGACTGCAAACTTTGCACAAATAAGGCTATGACAGTAATACCAAGGTCGATTTTGAAGATTTCCCAACATCCCCATAATTACTGCAACAGGTTGCCTGTCCTCACTTGTGTCTGAAGACTTAAATGGAACTCTTATGGACAAGTCTAACCCAGTATCTCATTAAGTGTTTATTTTTGTCAGTATGTATCATGGATTGAAAGAGCATAGAGTGTCAGAGTAGCTTTTGCAGGTCAGTTTTGTTGTGACAGCTCTGAGACTGACTGCTTATAATATATGACTTACTGCCATATATACGGTGATATCTGTGTGTGTATGTGTATGCGCGCGCGCGCGCGCGTGTGTGTGTGTGTGTGTGTGTGTGTGTGTGAGAGAGAGAGAGAGAGACACACACACACACACACAAGGTGGAGAAAAAAAGCATGGCAGATGGATGGAATGTGGTTTACATATTTCCAGTGACAAGTGTGGTGGGACTTTATCCATCATACAGGCCGAGTTGCTGTAAATATTTTGACATTATATCAATGATAGCACCTATTGTCTGTTGTGCCTGTGCAAAGTGTGTATAGCTGAGGTGATCACCTAGCATTCATACATGCAGTGCAGACTTGCAGGAATAAAACTGCACTGCTCTGTGAACAATTTTTCACATAACTGAACGCAGAGGAGATTTTACTTTGTTTCAGCCAACTTGCAGGTGGGTTTGGTGCAGGCAGAGTGACCCTTTGATCACCACTATATATTATGCCCAGCACTCATAGATAGTGGGGTAGCACTGTGCTGGATGTATTTATAAATTCATGATTTATGATGTTGTGCCATTTACAGCACAGCATCATAGAAAGAATGGGTTTAAAAATGTGGTTTAAATAATAAACCTAACCCTTAAATTTCAGAATCCAGAGACTGTCTACAACCTCGCACTTGCTTTTTCATAATCACATCATATATTAAACGTGTTTCATGTTCACCTAGTTCCCTTGGATGTCAGGCAATCTATGGCTGTGCCACAGATATTATATGAAAGGCCGAATGTTTGCGCTCGGTCATTTCCTAGTTACACTTGGTCAAATGATTATCTTTCCACTTGCTAACCTTTGAATCAATTTCCTTTCACACCATCTTCAGTATCAGTTTCAATCCAATAAACTTCCTCCAGTGCTTCTGTCTGGTCTCTAGGGACTCCTGCTCATTACACACTTTCCAGTCTCCACGGCAGGGGTGAGTCTGCAGGATACCAAAGATCTACTCAACCATTTTTTCTCTTTATCGCCCCTGAACTCCCAGAGACAAGGTGCTTCTCTCCAAGAGTGGTAGTCCAACAAATCAAGTCTCATGTCAGTGCCTTCTTCGGCCCTTCTGCTGCAGCTCCTCAGCATACTCTGACCCATGGGTCACCCTACATCACCCACTGGAAATGACCAGAAGCGCATGTCAGGCAGAATCAATTGGCTGCACAGCCACTCGTTCAATTAAGATCTTGGGTGGGGGTGGTCAGTGTGGTTTGCAGGGTGGTGAGTGCGGTCAGGAGTGCGGTCTCAAAGGAGCAGTAAGTGCTGAAATCAGCTTGGTTGCGCCTGCCATTTGTCATTATCTAATGGTAAATCCATCTGTGTCTGTTATAGGCTCTTGCCAGGCCAAATCACTGTATGACCTAACCAACAGGCAATAACAAGAAAAGGACGGAGCAAGAGAAACAGACAGACAGACAGGTAGGCAGACAGACAGATAGATACAAATAGATTGATCTGTCTATCTTATCTTAAATAGATGGATGGATGGATGGATGGGAACCCCAATATGGATTTAAATGTAATATTCTAGAGCAACCTAATGCACTCTATGTAGGCCAATACATTTATGCATTCCAACTAATCAATTAAGAACAATCTTACTCTATAATGATAAAAGTCTCTGTTCCATCTGCTTCTGCTGGTAATGACATCGAGATCATATCATGAAGTTTCAAAACATCTGTGAAATCTCAGAGGTTTGCACTGCCATGACGCAAATGCACACAGGAATTCAAAGCCATTTATTTTCTGTTAAACAAGTCTGGGAACATGATGGTGACAAGATAAAATAAATTACGGACTTTAAAGTAGGCATTAAGATGGAATACAATTATGTGGAACAAAGAATGCAATTTTGTAATTTTCTCAATTACATGATCTGTGACTTAATTAAATTTAAATGCTGCTAAATCTGAACTTGAAAATGATTTTAATTAATACACGTCTTAGCTATGTACATCATTTGTCAGAAGACAATATGAGGGCTTACAGGCTTTTCTGGCATATTTTGCTTGTTTATCTCTTTTTGTGTGTGCACGTGTGTGTGTGAGTGTGCGTGTTTTTATGTGCATGCAGACATGCATGTGTCTGCATAATGAATTTACCATCAAAGTATAATCACTACCACTGACAACCAGACATCCTTGTAACACTGACAAATATGCTGCCATAATGTTTCACATAGCCAAAGTGATTCACAAGGAGTGGACATTGTTGCCAGATATTCTTTTCAGTAATTGGCAAAGTGGTGCAAGAGGAAGTCTGTTTATTCTAATAGGATGCCCGCATGTAGTTCTTTTCAAAATGACACAAAACATAGCTGTCTACAAGTCCAGTGGAATTAGAATGACTGTTGGGCCGAAGGATAACAGCGAAAATGACACAATACAAACTGGAGCATGTACGGTACTGCTGTACCAAACGTATTATCCCTGCCATACAATTACTGTCAACACATGCCAGTGTTTTTCTATGAAGAACTGCTTTTACAGTTTGCGGTTAGTACCACAATTTAAAGCTCCGCTGCACCAAAGGGATACCACAGAAAACCTCTTTGCAGACTGGAATTAGTGCAATCAGGGGAGATACAGAATTAATATGTCTGATTAAGTGCCTGACTGAATTAGCATTTGGAGTCCAAAGAGATTTCAAGCAGGAGAAGGGGGGAGGAGGAGATATATAGAGAGAGGGGCTGACAGGCAGAGAGGGATGCAGAGATGATACAGTACGTATTGGAGAAAAAGAGGGAGAAAAGGTAGAATGATATAAAGTATTTCACAGTGAATAGAACATTTTCTTGGTTTTACTCAGGCCTGTCTTTTCCCTTTGATTAATTATTTTTTTGACAAGGAAATGTTCCCTCTACTCATCTGACTGTGAAATGAATTCTTATTCACCATCCTGCCTTAAGTTTCTACTAGTATACACACCAGCTGTCAATTTTTCATGACAGGAGAGGTAATTGGTTTGGCCCCATCAAAAATTGCAGATTCTTAGAGGATATTATGATCTGTTTTCGTGAGGACCCCGTCATTAAAGATGAGAGAACCACATGAAGGTGCTTAGCCAGGGAAGAAGACATGAAGGGTGACAGAGAGAGACAGACAGATATTCAGAGGGAGGTAAAAAGGGACACAATACCGAAACTCAAAAGGCAGAGGGAAAAGTCAGGCAAAAAGTAGTTTGAGGAGAAGCAGAGAAGATGAAAGCCATAGGCTGTGCTGCGTGGTTAGCCCCAGAGAGAGAGGAGTAAATTACCAATATGAAATCTCTCCCTCAAAAAGTCTGAGTCTTATATGAAAGCCTCAGAAGCAAACTGTGAGGATGGCATGGTACTGTAGGGTGATGCAGGAGGCACATCTGAACACACACGAAGCATACAGCCATATGGAATGCGCAATGCAAATCAATAACAAAGCTAACTTCTTCTGCACCTCCTTAAGCTAGGTGCATGCTGTGTGTGACTAAAATTGACTCTCCTACCAATTCTTACTCTTGGCAATATTAAATGTTTGCAGTTCAAGATGAGAGAGCAATAGCAGAGATGGTCACTCTTAAAGGAGTGAATGAGACGGAGCGAGGGGCGAGGAAAGGGAAAAGAATAAAAGGTAATTGGAAAGGGGTGAGGGAGGTTGAGGGATGGAAACGGAGCGGGGAGAAATGGAGAATACAAATGAAGAAGAAAAAGGAAAACTGTGCGAATGAAAACATGGGAAATATTTGAGAGAGTGAGCTGAGTGAGCAAAGCAGGTGAGAGTCATGTGGAGGGCAAAAAGCACAGGGATGAACTGAGTTGAGTTATTGTTTGTTATTTAATTTGCCTCTTGTGTGGGGCGTCATGGTGAGTCATGGGGTGTGTCTGTCACTGGAACTCCACGAAGAGATCACAGCAGTGGCTTAAATGGATAACAGGGTGCGATGATCCAGTCTGGAGGCAAACCGACAAAGGAACCAGACAGATGTTCTCTAATTTCTCCCCTCTCTCTCCTCCTCAGATGTTCTCCTTTTGCATGTTCTTCCAGGAAAGCGGACGAGCGGCGGTTCCATTTGATACAGGGGTTGACCACTTGGCATGGTCACATTAAGCTGTTTTATGATAAAATGGCTTTATCTAACTATGCTGTAAAACCAACACTGAAAATCTGGATCATTAAGAGTTTGGACAGTAATAGTGTGCAGACTAAACTGCGTAAAATATTTAACAGTTTGTTGTGTCAGCACAAACATTCTGTCACTTCAGTCCGGTTTCATTTTGGGCGTGTATGTGCGTTGTAATTTTAAAGCTGTGAGCATAGCTGCCATGTTCTTCTTCTTCTTCTTCTTCTTATTTTTTTTTTCCAATAAAGGCCATGTTTTTATTTTAATGAAACTAAGCACTGTTTTCTCAGCCAGTATGTGGGACAGTATCTCAACTGGAGTGGCACCTCGCAGCGCACGCATGTTTATTTCAACATACTGATGAAACTCGTCCACTGCGCCTTTGAAAATGCACATGGACATTTTTACCGCAATGTGCAAAAGCAGACAAAAGACTTGTTGTAAAGCTGCAGCTATAGAGCATGCAGGAGAGGGATCACACAGGAGTATAGCCATCCCCTGTTGGGCTCCATGCTAGGAATCTTAAGCGGATTTGTGATATCAGCACTAAGTAGAGTGTTCATTACAGGTGTCGAGGAGTTGAAGTTGATGGTAGAGTTAAGAAAGGAAATGCTGACATGATACTGGAGGCACGGAGTAATAATGCCACAAGTATGAAGGCCAGGTTATAATGTTGAACACTGTAATGCTAAACACAGAAAGTGAATCATAAAAAGCGTAAAGAGAGGGGTGTGTGTGTGTGTGTGTGTGTGTGTGTGTGTGTGCATGTATTGGGGGGGGGGGGGAATCTGTACATATGTGTATGAATGAGTGCACATTCTCTAGGAACCAAGAAATGCAATCCTCAGGATGTCATGTTTTTCCACTCAACAGGGCCATTTGCTTACCAAATAACATAGACATGAAGATCTGTACATATGTGTATGAATGAGTGCACATTCTCTAGGAACCAAGAAATGCAATCCTCAGGATGTCATGTTTTTCCACTCAACAGGGCCATTTGCTTACCAAATAACATAGACATGAAGATAAGGAATTTAAGCAGCGTCACAGAAAAGAAGTTTGCTGTTTACACAGGTCGTAATGTGGACATGTGAATGATAACGATCTTGGTATGCTTTTTATCAACAGCAATAGTGAAATGTCCCATTAGCATGAGGAAATTTAGAATTGATAATGCAGAATTAAATGTTTTTAGCTAGATACACTGGTTAGAAATGGGTAAAAAATAGACTGAGATAGGCAAGCAGAAGCATCAGAGACATTTTCCTCTGCTCAGCTTTTGCATGAAAGACCTGGGAGAAGCATCAGATAGCAGAGAGAACACGTCATGCACCATCGGCCATGAGTCTCTCTCCTGAGTAGGCCATCAGCCTTCCGGTGCTATCCAGAACTATCTTGCGCCAGACTAGCCTTTAGCCTCAGTGCCTGGCAGCACCAGCTGCTATGCTTTGCCAGTCGTGCCTGCACAGAGAGCAAATGCTCCATTGCAAAAGAGATAAGTAAATGTTACTTATGCCACATACAAAAGCACTATTGTACCTTTACCAAGGCTGATAACATGAGGAAGACAGTACCCAGAGGGCAGGAGCAGAACAATGCATTTAATACTTGAGTGTGTGAGGCTTTTAGAAACTGCATGGGCTGAAGTTGGCAGAGATAAAGAGAAGTTGGACAAAAGGGCGATGGAGAAGTAATATATGTGCCTGAATCTTGGTCACTGTGAACAGTGGAAAGACATGAGGTTAGTTTTGGGCCTATTTGCAGAAATACATAAATGCCTGCGAGAACATTTAAAAGCATGAATAATGGATTTTTTAAAATTTCTCTTATTTATTTATTTTATTTATTTATTTATTTATTTTTTACCAAAATACATTTTTACAAAATGCAATGGCAGGGTGACAAGTATAGCAGACTTGAATAGCAGCAATACACACATTAATATATGAGCTAATTGCATTCTACTCATTTGATGTCGTGTCTGCATCTCTGTGATATACATGAAGAAAGGAAGAATGTGTCTTTCTGTGTGCGTATGTATGTGTAAGTGAGTGGGTGTGCGCACATACGCATTTGCACTCGTATGTTTGTGTGTATACAGTTCATGTGTGTACAGTACAGGCAAAATGTTCTTCCAACTTTTAATTATAATTACATGGAACATGATTAACATACTGATGCAAACAAAAGCATCTGCTGGTAAAACCACATGTGGACAGAGTGTGCATGTGAGAAAATGTGTAAAAAGATTACATTAAAGAGGCAGAGACAGAGCGATAACTACATGGAAAGTGAATACTGCTCTTGGGAAAGCTCTCTCTCTCTCTCTCTCTCTCTCTCTCTCTCAGAGGAGAGAAAGGCCGTCTGAAGAGGTTATTTATTTTTCATCTGCAGATGGAAACTGAAGAGCAGTGGGGAGAGCCCCAGTGGAATTACTGACTGGAGATGTACCCTCCTGGGGCCACTGTCTCTCTCTTTTCTCCCTCTTTCTCCCACTCCCGCTCACTTTCCATCTCCCACCTTTCTGATCTTCACCACAGAGCTGCCACTGTCTCTCCGGGAGAAGGGAGCAGAAGAGAAGAAAAAGATGAGCTGCTCCTCCTCGATGCCATCTTTGCCTGCCTCACAGTCAGACTCTATTCATCCCACACAACCGTGGTCTGCAGAGCTCTGCTTGGCTCTGCTCAGCTGCAACTGCACCGAGCTGCGGTGAGCCGAGTTGCTCTGCTGGCTCCTCCCATGCTTGTGTGTTTCTACGTGGGAAGCATGGTCTCTTATCCCAGCCCTCCTCATTAACAGCATTCCCATCACACTCGAGAGTCATTAAAGGAGCCACTTGTCCTCCCACATCCCCTCTTGTGTTTTCCTTTCATCATTCCCTTCCTCTGTTGAGATGAGCTGGTGGTGTGGATGGCTCGGCTGACACCTTTACTCCGCCAGGACCAGAGTGAATTATTGGGAGGCAGAGAAGTGAGGCTACATAAGCTTAGTAAAGATGTCTTTGTATGGCCTGTTCTGGGCATTCTCGTGTCATCATGGGAGCCTGCGAAAGCCTGCTTTCCTGCTCCCTATTCCTCTTAATGAACAAAAGTGTCAAATGCATCCTTACATTCAGGTCATTTGGGGTACCCCACAGCTGCAAAAAAGTCAAGATACTAAAAATAAGAGTGCCACTGAAAGTATGCAAGGGAGCTTGTGTTTCCAGACCGATGCAATGCTATCCCTTCGCCTGTCTGCTTCATTCCATCTAGGGAAGGATCTAGGCCTTGTGTCAGTGGATGTTTTCAGGAGGCACATAATTAAAATGACATTGTTGCTACAGTAAAGTGCTCCTCAGCAGCCAAGCACCTCTGTAAGAAATCTCACCTGGCAAGAGCGTCTTACCCCAGGAGTTCATTCTACAATTTCCACATCACTTTCTTCCACATTCTGACACCCAATGCAACAACACAAAGCCTCTTTGCTATCCCATTTTGCAAGCTGAATAAAAACAGGACAAGGAATGATGAACCATCGCATGTTTTCACATTTCTATGGTGAGGGAGAAAGAGACAGACAGAGAGAAGGAGAGCACGAGAGAAGATGGAGACTAATAGAGGACCGGCTGCAAGGGAAGAGTAGGGTCTGTATAGAGACACACTCTTCATTATTCCTCAAATAGAAACAAGCCCAGCCTCTGCTAATCTCCCACACAACAGTAACCAGAAAATGGGCTGTGCTTTTGCTGCCTCTGAAAGCCATGGGCTGACAATGGATGTAGAAGAAATCAAATTTGCGCCCCCCACACAATAACCTCCTTATTTTCTTTCTTTTCCCTTTCCTGTCCCTCTTGTCGCTGCTCTCCCTCCCCTCTATCTTCCTCTGCACTCGATCCGCCATTTAGTTAACTTCATTGGTTGGAGGAGAAGAATGCTGAGGATGCAAGACTCAGGAGAAACCAGCATCAATTAGACTCTAAAGTGCACTTTATTTTTTGTCCCTCCCATGCCAAATTAAATTACACTATAAATAAAAAAGTGCAATGGAAAAGCAATGAACTTTAATTATCTAAGCACAGCCTCAACACGGGTCATTGCCCACTGCACTCCAGTTCACTTTGTGCTCTCCCGCTGCACACGTGCTGGTCCGGGGCCAATGTTTTGATCTAGAGGGCCACACATCCTCAACTTTAAGAAAATATTATTTTTCACTTTTTATTCTGTTATATGTAATTTATATTCCCACTGATCTGTTCAGACTAGGCATGTGCATGACAAATATTTTGATTACCGGTTATCCACTGTCTTTTTTCTTCTTCTTCTTCTTTTTTTTTTTAACATAGCAAGTGCTCACACAGTCTGTCCATTTCACATTTCTAATTCCACATAACAGACTAGCTAGCTCTTCTCTTAGCACACGTGAGCGGTCCTTGTAGTGCTTTTCAATTTGGGCAATTACCGTCCATCTTGCTGACAGGTTGCACTCTGGTTCGAGGTATTTGATAAGGCTGGCAGAAGCCCTCGTCTTCAACAGTACTTATTGGCAGCATGTCTAGCTCAATCATTTTACAGATCCTCTGTAAAAACCATGTGAGTCACATCCCCTTGCTGGTCCTGATAAAAATGAAACGAGGGTTGTTTGCTGAGTGCCCTTCACCCCGGCCTGATGAACTGGATTTTTTTTTTTTTTTTTTTTTTTTTTTAATGTGTGTTGCAACATGTTGCTGGTGTTGCCGCTGGATTTTAGTGCCGACTTCCACAGTTTACAATGAGCGTCATTGTCTTTTCTCAAAAAATGAGCCCAAACAGAGTCTGTTGCTCTCTTCATTTAGCCTCAGCTGTTCCTCGGCTGATGACTGGAAATGTTCTGCATACTAACATAGCCTATGTAATGTCATTAAGCCCTGCTCATTTTCTCAAATCTCTCGAGTTCACAGTAGTTAACATTTTTTCATATTCACCCTATAAAATGAATATCAAATTTTACATCAAAAATGCTAATTAACCTTTTTGAATATCTGATTCATTTAAAATGAGTAGTTAACCGGATACCTGCGCACGTCTGCAGTTCAGACAGCATGCCTCCTTACATCCCCCGCTCCCGCCTTCACAAGTCACCTCTCTTCCATACACACCAACAGTCACGACTTTCTAGCCTTAATGTATGTGTAACACTCCGCATTCCTGCAAAAAGCCTCTCATTATTCATGCCATGAAAAGAGTGCATGAGAGAGGTTATACCATTAATAGAGCGATATTGTAATGGGTCTGAAGGAAATTGAATAATATTAATAAGACTGGATGAGCAAATAAATCACTGGTCACAGCTGTTAGGAGTCATTTCATTGTTGCATCAGTGCTTTTTCCCATTCTCGTCTTGTATTTATTTATTTTATACATTTCTTTTTGAATTCATTAGCACGCATCGCACATGTAACAGAGCAGATCAAACCGCTTTGATAATTCAGCTGAGAACACTGGAGACACAGAGGGAAACAAATTAAACATGATAACTAAGACTGTGCTTCTCCCCATGTGGATGGATGGGGTAACGTGTGTGTGTGTGTGTGTGTGTGTGTGTGTGTGTGTGTGTGTGTGTGTGTGTGTGTGTGTGTGTGTGTGTGTGTGTGCACGTGTATGCATGCATGTGTGTCTGAGAGATTGAGAGATGGAGAGAGTCTGGTAGACAGAGAAAGAGAGAGAGAGAGAGAGAGAGAGAGAGAGAGAGAGAGAGAGAGAGAGAGAGAGAGAGAGAGAGAGAGAGATACAGTGACTCCCCTTGGATTTTCTGCGGGAGGGACGCCAGGAACTCAATATCAGATGACATGGGAAAAGGTGCAACCTGTGAAAAATGTTACTCCTATTTCCATTTTATCTTAATTTGAAAAGTGCTATTTATTTTACCATGTACAGAAAAGAAAAAAAAAAGAAAGAAAAAATGAAAACCTGGATGGACTACCACCAGCAGCCTTCCTTTTTAAATCCACTCATCTCTCAGACGACAGTAAATAGTCTGTAAAGTACTGAACAAAAAAGGGCTGAGGGCATCCTATGACTGAAAAGGGCATCATAAATAAATAAATACACATGTATATACATTAAACATGTTTTCAATTCCTTCCTCTCTCCACAGGATATATCTTTCAGCCTGCCCAGTTTGCCTAAGAAGTGAGAAAGTCATTAATGAGCCCTTAAGGAGAATCATGTAAATCTAGTATTTTATTTCCTTCTGCTTTCATTTTGTTGAGCAACACACTGCTGCATCTAATATCACAAGACGGCATGGTCATGTTGCAGGCACAGGGTTGTGGGATTGACCTACACACTGTCTGATGAATTGCATTCGGTAATACGTAGTATTGTAGAAACCAAGGACATCAAGAAAAAGAGAAAAAAAAAAAACAGGAATTAAAAAGGAGCAGAGTGAGAGACTAAAATAACGTATGCTGTAATGTTATATGATTTAGCATCATGTTACGTTACACTGAGCTAACAGATAAGCTGGCTAAAGAGGCAAAAAAAAAAAAAAAAAGCCTTGTTTGCATGCTGCTTCCTCACGGGGATACAGATGAGGTTAGCTGTGTAATTAAAACAATTCAGCAAACTTTAAATGACTTATCTGGGCTTGTTTTACAAAGGCGCGGCTTGCAGATGTCCACACAGCCTGCTGCAGTCTGCTGCACCAGTGGGGCAGATATTCACTGGGTGCATATGTCTACACACAATGTTACACTGAAACCAGTTAGTGTGATACTAAATGTTTGACCTTGTTTCGCCGCACCATGGAGACGTGGGGTAGCATCCTACCTTGGAAAACAGGCAGCAACATTAATGGTATATAATGACATGCAGTAACAATTTAGAACAATTAATCAATCAAATCAGTGGGATACTGACCAGTTTTTGTCCTGAAGTCATGATGTATGTAAGATAATGTGTTGTAAAAAAAAAAAAATCTATGTAAGATGATGTAATGTCCGCTGCATCGTAAATAGGTTTATATTCCCTCAAGTTTTGTTTGTTTTTAAATATGGCTGCTGGTTTACACTCCTCTGTTCATCTGTCTCATTCCTTCTTTCTGCTGTTTTGATCACCTGTCTGTGTCTGTTCTGTCTTCCTGCTCCTGTCAGCCTATCATTACAGTAAAAATGCTAATTCATTATAGCGCATAGACTACACATCTTCAGTACACCTATCTTTGAAGCTCCACACTGTAGACTGCAACATCCACTTGGAAATTCTGCGTGTCGTAAGACTTTTAAGACTTCACCTGGGGCGATAGCTGCTGGACAGGAGTGAACTGATACTACAACCACAAACTACGCTTTCAGTTAGAGAGGTATGATTTAGATGAAGAGAAACCTGTCAACAAACAATGACTGTTTGGCTCTGTAGTGCTGGTTTGCACATTAGAAAGCCAACAGTTCTCTTTGTTAAAACAGTGATAAGCCTTTATCGAGTCCAACATCTCCGTTTTCTCTTTATTATTGAGATGAAAAAGTTGAATGATAGCATCAGTAACTGCCAAAACTTTTTTTTTTTTTGCCTTTCTTTGATCTTCATTTTCTGGCTTGCACCGTTATTACTACACTTTTGCTAATGCTTGTGTGTGTGTGTGTGTGTGTGTGTGTCTATTCAGAAAAAAATGGCCCTAGGAACAAAGAGCAGACCCCTTTCAAACTGCTTTAGCCTGCCTCTGACAGGATTTGATCAAAAGACAAATTCTGTTTGTGAGATAGAATGCTAAACATTTACCCTTAAAATGCTTAAACTCAAAAATACATTACATGAAATGAAGAAAATATGACATAAGAGAACTTCACATTCCCTTGAAAATGAACAGTTAATCACCCATGCAACCGCACTCCACCTTCCTGCTTTACATACACACTCACACACACACGTAAGCCACCTCTGATTTCTTTGTCGAAACAGACCTGTGACACAGTTGAATAATACTGAATCATTATTTGTCGGTGTCGTCACTTGATGGTTTACATAACCGGGGTTTAATAATAGAACAAGTGCGCAAACACTCTCCCACAGTACTACTGGTGTTCCTGACCAACAAATGGAAACAACAATACTCAGGTTTGTAACACTATTTTGAGAAGGAGTCAGAGAGAGAGAGAGAGCGAGAGAGAGAGAGAGAGAGAGAGAGAGAGAGAGATCAAATTAATCCAGTTACTACATTTCCCTTGCCACTTGCCTGGCGTTCACCCGGTAGAGTCCTGGCCTGTGCGTTTTTCCTATAGATACAGCGTAGTCTCGAGGGTCTTGTGCATTTAATTTGGCATCAAAAAACACGGAACAAAGCAGCAGAGTACACAGCTTTGTTTCACATTCGCTCGAGAGAAAGACGCTGCTTCACTTCAAACTTGAACACGTATTCCATTACAGGCGATGCCGTGGAGCTGAATGCCTACAAGCATTAGCATCTCTTCTTAATTACATTCAATCTGAATTCAGGCTTTGTTAGTGAGAGGTGTGTGGCATTAAAGGACCTCAGCAGTGTTTTGAATGATTAATCCCATTTATTACAATTAAGGTACACTTTACACCTCTACCCACGCCTTTACGCGCCACACGTAAGTTTTAAGACACGCTAATGCCTTCCTCCTACTTTCTAGGCAGCCATTTGTTTCCATTCTTTTCAATTTTGTACAAAAATCACCTTGCGAACTGTCGAGGGACTCGACAGTTGCTTAAGATAGATAATCCATCACGGTGAACAATCCACACAGTTTTGTCAATGCATCCTTGTCATTGCATGGTGATTCAGTTTGATGCCTGCATGGATTTGAAAAGTCTGTATGATAACGACAAACAATAACCAAACACGGACACTGTGAAAAGGATGATTGGATTTAGTTTCTCCTTGCCATAAAAATCTTATGATAGTTAGACAGCTAATGTCAAAGTATTTTTTTTTTCTCTCAGTTTATCCAATACTACCTGAATGCAACATTCCCCTCTATTGAACTCGGAGATGCTTTCTATGTGGAGATACCCGCAACAAAATGTATGCCTCTGCCAGAAAATGCTTTCCGTGGAAGAGACTGTTATATAAAGTAAATTCAAAGGCTCTTAACTTAATAATTAACTAAATCCATTGAAATCAGGTTAAACCGGAGCAGCAGAGAGGCAGGTTTGTCATCCAACAACATGGGAAAGTCAGGTAAACAGCTGTGTGACAAGTTCAAACACCAAAAAAACATGACACCTTTTAGATCCCTGTGCAGATGGGATCGAATTATCCAAAAAAAAAAAAAAAAAAAAAAAAAAAAAGAAAGAAAAAGAATAAATAAATAAATAAATAAAAATAGATAATTAGGTACTTTTCTGTATTTGCTTTCCAAAATACAGCAACTGTAAAATTAGGCATGCGGTTGAAACCTCAAAGTATGTGTTTTAATAAATAACTATGGAACATTTTGTTATTTTCGACCCTTTTTATCGCAGTAAAATGGTGGACAAATTATGGAGCTTCAGCTGGAGATGAACAAAAGCTTGACTGAGGGACATGCTCAGCTGGCAGACATTTAACTTCAGCTGGAGACCCCGGCGATGTTTGTGTGTGTGTGTGTGTGTGTGTGTGTGTGTGTGTGTGCGTGTATGAAAGAGTGAGTGGGAGAGACAGACAACGAAAGAGAGACACTCCATGTTAGCAGTCACATCACATCACAGCTTGCAACCACATTGATAAAGAGAGTCACCATGCAGACTAATTTGGACAGAGAGCAGACCAGACTATTACTGACTACTGCTAATTTCAAGTCATATGAAAAAAAAAAAATAATGACTTTATTGGTTATTCCTCTGTACACTCTGAATTTTGTTGTCTTTGTTTGGAAAAAGGCAACCCATTTCATTTTCTCTCTGTGTGTGTAGGCATGTGTCAATGATACATGAGCACATGTGTGACTATGCCTGCATATTTGAATGTAGGCATATGTCTGCTGTTCTTTTGTATGTGTGTGTTTATGTGTGTGTGTGTGTGTGTGTGTGTATGTGTCATGGGGGCAGGGTGTTTTATTTATCTCTCTCTATTTGAGGATACGGTCCTCTGAGAGAGCCAAAGCAAATTCTATTGTAAACCTGAAGCAACTGAGGGACTGCGAGAGCCAAAGCCATCCATCAGTGCTGGACATATCCCCCATATGCAAACAAATGAATTACAGCACTCGCCTCTCACCGGGCCCACGGCACAGCAGAACAAAACAGGGTGCAAAGATGTGAGGAGAGGTGAAGGGATGCCGTATTATACGAGCAAGATTATGAAACCCTCCTGTGGCCCCACAGTGAAAAGACAGACAAACAGAGGGATAAATGAAGAATAAGGTCAAGTGATAGGGGTCCTATGAAAATGAGAGAGGGAGACCGCCACGTACTGTTGGACCTCTTCACCTTTTCGAAATGTAATGGCACCGAAGACAGGCAGGCGGCTGGATGTGCGCTTATCCTTCAGAGGGGCTGCAATCACTGCAAGTGGGTAGGTGAAAACCTGACTGCACACAGCTGTGTGTCACTTTTGCAGCTCTGTGGTGCTGTCGTCCTCTAGGAATGATTAACCCAGAAGAGCTTAATATAGAAAAAGAGAAAGAAATAGATGGAGAAAGAGGATGAGTGGGAGAGGGAGCAAGAGAGATAGAGAGAGAGAGAAAGAGGGAGAGGGAGAGACAGACAGAGAGAGGAGGGCATAGAGGACATTATTGTATTCCACAGAGGCTCTGCTCTTTACCTCTGCACATCAAACTGTGTTCACCAGCGTTTAGCAATCTGTCTGCTAATTAATCATGCGCTCTAATCAGTCAGAGACACTGAAAATCTGTCTGAGTGTGTGTGTGTGTGTGTCTGTGCTCAAGCAGGCTTCACTGTATATGTGTTAGAGCGGGTTTGTGTGCATATGTGTGGAAAGTATGCACGCCGGAAAACAGGTATACATTATTCACTGCGAGATAAAGAGGTAAAATTAGCTATTACCATTTGCATATCAGTGGGAATGCTATTCATACAATCAGACTCGGAGAGAAAACATCTGATTCTGGCTTCTCATCGTCTTTTGTCGGTGTGTGTTTTACACAAGTTTCTGTATAGATGCGTCCTCCTGCTTGGGAAATGCATTGCAGCGTTCCATTCATGTTCAATTACAATGACGCTATTTCAGGATCTATGACCTGACTTGATACCGTCTTGGTGGCTGAGTCCAGGGTAATTGCATCTGTTGTGAGCTTGTAAGCCTCAGAAATCAGAGCAGTGAACAATGGATAGTATATTTCCTCTACCCAACAAGGTTTATAATCTGCTAGTTGAAAAGGGTTGCAGTATTCATCACACTGATAATGATCCCCAAGGTAGTGATATCAGCATGATGGGAGATAGATTTACTGCATTGCCACCAGGGTAAGCAATCATGTCTGCAGCTATTCTGGCTAATTGTGACATGGTGGCAGTGGCAGCAGGGGTGGGCTAGGTTAGCCTCCGACACAGAACACCAGCCAAGCCTGCTAGCTCGCATACAGCCATCAACGCTAATCTCCCGCTATGTGCTAACAATAGCGCTGATGTGCTTGCTTTCCTGAGGAGCTTTTCTCCCCCAAGCCTGCCTTGTTTATGCGATGCCCCAGCAGCCAGCCGTCTTTAGCTTCCCCATTACCTGGGGGACAGCAGAGCTGAAATCAGCCGAGGTATTGTCGCTCCCATGGAATGGCTGTGTGATTGAAGGCACACAGGTTAGCGGATTCGGCATCACACGGGCTGGGAAACGTGGGGGTTGTGGATAAACAGTTCTCTAAACCAATTACTTAGCGTAGAGCACATTAAGATTAGTGAAAGAGAAAAAAAATATGAAGAAGGAGAAGGGAGATTGCAGAGAAAGAGGCTTAGTTTCTGTGTGTGACAGAGGGTAGATGGTCCGATAGAAAGAGTGTACAATGTATACTGCATATTGAAGTTAGTAACTGAGCTGCTGTGTGTGTGTGTGTGTGTGTGTGTGTGTGTGTGTGTGCTGGTATGTACTATGGGGCTGGGAGGGTGAGAGACAAAGATGCACACAGTGACTGTGACACAAATGGAAACAAAGAAATAATTTTAAACTCTTATTTATACACAGAAAGGCAAGTGAGCGGGAGCATGCACACAAGTACACACATTCATACCTGTTTCCAGTTACCAAAGCCCTCTAGTGTTTGTCTGACCAGCAACAGCAGAGTTGCACCTTATAACTCGATGCTCATTTGAAAAGTAAAACTATTGCTTTAGTCATTAATCTGATTTTTGTGTTACTTATTCTGTCTAACCCAATTAATGCATACATGCTGCATATGTACATATTACATGCATGCTATCCAGTATATGATCTCTTACTCTCTCCCTCTTTCTCTCTTTCCCTCCCTCTCTTTGCTGCACCCCTTAATTTCCTTCAAAATTAAGTATTTAAAAGCATAATATGTGGTCTAGCACATTTCTTAGGGTCTTTGAAGCTTGTGACAGCCCCTGGGCATTCAGTTTATAACATGGCAAATTACATTGGACCTCTGCTGCGCAAAAAAAAAAAAAAAAAAAAAAAAAAAACAGGGACAGGCTCCCTCATGGTATGTCAGAATGTAAGCCTCCATTTTAACATGCTCCCTCTAGCCGTCTCTATTTGTCTGTCTGTATTTCTCCTCACCTGCCCCTTGAGGTCATGAAGAGACTTCATAAACTCAAATAAGGGAGACATGTTTGAAATGTGGTGGCTTCTGCAAATTTCTGCAAGCTTTTCTACAAACAGCCGCCAACCACTGTTATCAACACTGTGCTAGTTACTGCAAAGTTCAGAAGCAGGCACATCGTTATGCCATAGAC
This sequence comes from Myripristis murdjan, assembly GCF_902150065.1. Classification (NCBI taxonomy): domain Eukaryota; kingdom Metazoa; phylum Chordata; class Actinopteri; order Holocentriformes; family Holocentridae; genus Myripristis; species Myripristis murdjan. The sequence continues at coordinate 24,724,557 of NC_043985.1, forward strand.
TTAGTTGGTAAGGTAAACAGAGAGAGAGAGAGAGAGAGAGAGAGAGAGAGAGAGAGAGAGAGAGAGAGAGAGAGAGACAGAGAGAGAGAGAGAGGGTTCCCCGTGTACTAAAGCTGAATGACAGCCAAAGATAGAGTGAGAGAAAAGTGGGACTGCCATGTCACACATGTCAGCATGGGTTAGTAGGCAGCTGGCAAGTGGTCGTTGCTGTCTGAGTTCACCAGCCAGTCTGACACAACCAAAAGCCACAACCAATACACGGGAGACCTGAGAATGCATAAAACCGCAAGGGCAAGACCTGGATAGAGATCACACAACAGTCTTTTTCGTTCTGACTTCTTTTTAAGGTGAAGGAAGCATTAATAAAAATGATAATATTATGTCAAAATCAATTGGCCTCGTGGAAAGAAAACAAAAAAAGAAAGAAATGAGATAATGATCTGACTGTGGCAATTTCTGATTGTGTGCTTTTGGGTGCCAAGTTACAGTAGGCGGATCCAGTTCCATGAGGATGCATTACGGTGCACTGCACCCACAGATAAAATTAATGCATCCTCATTTTCAAATCCGTGTTTTCCCCATCCCTGCTCATAATTGCTTGAGCATGGTCCAAGTTGTTTGATTTTCAATTCGTTTGATTAATTTCACAGTGCCCGGATTAGTATTTACCTCTAAAGCAAGTCTATCATATGATAGACTAATCTCCCTCAAAGATCAATGCAGCTTTAAGTCAGCTTGAATGATGTCATCCAAGTCCACTGGCTGTTAGTTTGCAAGTCAGCCTGGAACCAAAGCACACAATGTTGTTTACTTGAGCTGAGCAGTTTAATACTCCAGTTATATTACTCATTTTATTTTTTCACAGAAAATATTTTACAAAACCAACTGTAGTAATAGCAGAAGACAAAATATGCTAAAATAAAGGACTATACCCTATCAAATATTTGTTGCTATCAGTGCAATTTTTTGCACTGATAGCAGAGCAGTGCAAGTTTTATTTTTTTTCCACAGAACAAAGTAGTTTAAGGGTCTGCTAAGGTGCAGTTATCCAATTATAGATCCATCACTCATATTTCTGCTGATGGAAACTGCCTCCTCATTTGTTTTATTATGCATCCACACCTAACAGTCACTACTATCTTCATCATATCTGTTTGAGAAGATGGTGCTTTATGGAAACAAAGGCAGACTACAGGGCAAAGGCTACGGTAAATCTGCAACAAAGGATTTATCCCTGCATCCACACTATTTACATATTTTAATTCAATAAAAAAATATTAGTAATCTTTTTTTTTTTTCTCAGATTTTCCTATTTACTGTCATTTGAAAATCAAAGATTAACATCATCACATCTGAAAAACATTCATTCCACTTCCAAAATGTGAGCTTATCGTCATCATTGTAGCATGCATATGAATGCAGTTCTTGTTAGCATGTTCCAGCATTTCTCCATCAATTAATTTGGATAAAAGTCCCCTACACACAGGCTGCAATCGCAATGTGGCCAAGCCTTTGATGTTAAAACAAATGAGTACAAAAATGGCAGAATAGTGTTTTGAAGATTTGTCTTCCTATTTCACCACAGAGAACGCTAGATCTCCCCTAAGTCAGTGAATCTCTTTTCTCTCACAATGATGAAATCCTCCATTGTCACTTTAACTGAGAGGATGGGAGAACCTAGCTTTCGGGGGGGAAAAATCCCTCCTCTAAGCTCTCAACCGTCCGCCCAGCCATCCATTGAAGTCTATTTGCATTTTTGACACTTATGGGCGTGCTTCCTACATTTTCCGTATAATTTATATGACTTATACAGCTCATTTATAGATTGATAGCTGCCATTCCTAACTGGCTATAATGAATGCTCCATCAGTGCACACAACTTGCTGTGCTGGATCTGACACCACGCCAAAGACTTCACAGAACCACTCTCATTCTTCATTAAAGTCTAATTTGTCTTTGGAAGGCAGAAGTCTGTGTAACAACCTCCCCTCCCCACCCCCCTATTTTTTTTTTTTTTTTTTTTTTTTTAATTCACAATTTTTAGTCTGTGCAAGGAAACAGGATTTTGGCATTACGGTTTATTTTTCAAAACAGACACCGAGCATTCCAGTTAGGCAGCAGCCATGCAAAAAAAAAAAAAAAAAAAAAAAAACAGAAAGCGGGAGGCTACGCACTGTAGTAATGAGGAAATGGTAAGTCAGTGGTTAATAATGCTTGAACTAAATAGGCGGAAAGTGCACCACAGACTACAACTTGTACATCTCTGACATCCATATGACACTCCTCTGTCCTTGAAGATTTTTTTCTAGGGCCATCATTCAGTAATACCTGTCCAATATCATGCTGCCGGTACAGACTACCACAGGAGGAACTTGTGCTGGTTTCTGTGCTGCTGAGACTAAAGCTTCCTTACTGAACTGGTTTAGCCTTCTTAGCCCTAAGGGACACCTTACATTCATATGACCTCTTTTAACTACAAAACTCCACATTCCAATCCGAGAAGAAATAGCACAGCAGAATTGTGCCTCAGAGCAGAGAGATATGCAATATGATGGCCAGAACATGATAGGGCCTTTACAGAATAAAGGAACACCTAGAGATGAAGCTAATGAATACAGAAAGAATCTGGCTCTCTTTCATGCTGCGATTAGTGTTATGCAAATGTAGAGCAAACTGGAGGGTGGGGGAAGAGGAAGGACTGCAAGCCAGTGACTGTGGGGGTCCCACCTGTTTCATCAGGCAGAGAAGACCCTTTTAACCTGTCCACACTGCCCCACAAACACACATTTCCCCGGGGCTTGTGTCATCCCACTCAATGTTGCCTAACAAAGCAGCTCATTTCAGATTTCCTTTTGCAGCAGACGATTTGACATGGGCCACCTGGTCACAAGTCTGTTTTTTACATATCTCTTTTGCATAGCCCTTGTCCACCTAATGTAACACAAAGAGAGGTGATTTTCTACAACACTTGTCCACAGAGATTTAAATCAACGTGCGCATGAATTTGAAAAAGGGAGGGAAAAAAAAAAAAAAAAACATGTCACAGAAACCAGGCCATAAGCACCGCCACAGCTTTTCAGGAATACAAAAGGAGAAATTGAAATATCGCTGTATATAGTGATCAACTATTGTTCCCCGCACCCACACACTCACGCACACATGCATACGCAAACTCTCTCTCTGTCTCTCTCTCACAAACACACATACATAAACCTCTGCACCATGCAGTCCCAGAGAGCAAGGGCAATCCTCAAAACTCATGAATATGACAATGAGTTGTATCTGGGTCATTAATATGACATAGTTGTGACACAGGAGCCCAATTAGTAGTCAACATAGATCCTCTACTGTTCCCTTGTTACTATACATAATCACTATATCACAACAACAGAATCCAGAGCAGGGGATGATCAAACCACACAGACACCTACAAGGAATATTAAAGAGTCCTCTTCAAATAGCCACCACCGAGTAGATGAAGACGTCACGTCAACATCAGAGCATTACATAAACTATGTTTACTGATAGTATACCTAGCTTGCATGGCCGTCTGACTCCCACATATTTGGTTTCACACAGTATGTCTATGTTTGCATGAAAAAAAAAAAAAAAATATCTGTGATGTATCTGTGACTGGCTAAATTATATTAATTTAATCACTAAAAGGGAATGAGATATAGCAAGGCCTTGCATGTTGTGTGACTATTTTCTCCCCTTGGTGACAGACGGGCTGCAGCCAAATGCTGAAGAGTCTGGCACAGGCTGCAGGAGGCTAGCCATTGGGCAGTATGCAAACACACACACACACACACACACGCACGCACGCACGCGTGCACGCACGCACGCACACGCGCACACAAACACACAGAGCAGTTGATTACCATGCTATAGTGTCATTGGCTACCTCTCCACTGCCTCTCACTACTACGACCACTTGTCATTGACTGGGAATGTCCAATTGATGTTTTGTGCAAATCCCATTCATGTTTGCTGATTCGTTAGATAATGTGGCCCGATTATGAGCCAAGGACATTTGAAGAACCTCAACCCCATGGAGATGCATTAAACAACTACTTAGTTCTTTCAAAATAAATGGCCATTAATCTGAAAACAACTTTTTTTCCCCCCTTGATTTCTGACAAGCCGACTGAGATGAAGACTACATCTGTTCAGGATTATTTTTTTTGTTGGGTGAAAGGGAGTTTAGCCATTAAATGGGCATGCATGAACTCTTCATCTTCATTCAAGTTTTCTCCGGTTAGCATCTCTCTGAAAGCATCTCTCTCCTCCCTCACACGTGTAGTAGAAGGGAGGACTGACAGCCCCTGTCACAAGGCCTTGACCTGAGCAGTGAAACAGACTGGTACCTCAGCACACTCCATAGAGACAACTGGGATTAATTCAAGTGTAAGTCTATCCTTGTCAGATCAAAACTATCATAGTAGGGCAGCCTTGCCTACATGCAGGTGCCAGGATGAGTGACACATTAAGGTCATAGACTAAGAGGGTGAGTGGGTAGCGAGAGAAACACATGAACACTCTCTCTCTATCTATCTCTCTCTCTCTCACACACACACACACACACACACACACACACACACACAACCATGTAGACATATATGCACTTGTCAATGAAAATACACAACTGTAAGTACAAAGAATGCAAATAATATGGGTTAAGGTGTGTTTTTTTGCATGAAGGTGTCCCTTTTTTTACTGGTAAGAGTCATGTTTTTTTCCATTTTTTTTTACCAAGTGTTCCTGTTTAGGTGTGAGCGTCTGCGGTCATGGACACACAAGTCTTTCTTTCTTTTTTTTTTTTTTTTTTTTTTCTCCCCAAAGGATCAAAGATGTGAGGTCTGGAGCTCAACAGTCAGAGAATGTCTGATTGCTAGCTGGGGTGTGACCATGCTGTGTTGTATTGTGTGGCTTTGACTGCTGACCAGACTCCTGTGAAGCTGAGCTGAGCTGCCATCTGATTGCCAGGCTGATTGGGCTTATGAGTTAAAAAGCAGATCTGGGAGACAGACGGCAAAGCTAGGCCCAGATGTCCAGATCCCAGACATTCATTCTGCACCCCTGGGTCTGCAGAAGGCATAGGTCCAGGAGGATGCACACACACACACACACACACACACACACACACACACACACACACACACACTTGCACAGAATTCTTGTATAAGGAATATGTTTACACTGTGGTTTATGCTTTCTGATACCTTACTTTTTTAATGCCTAAATCCAGAAAATACTGCAGCATTTATGGCAGGGCTTAGGATTTCACATTGATGTACCTCTCAGGAGCACATTGCTGTCACATGCCAACTGCAATGAAAATCAAAATGCAATTCAAATATATCATCATAGTGAATGCTTTTTTCCTTTCTTATGAGTGCAGGTGAATGTATGACTCACTACTCGCCAATCTACATTTTAATCAGAAATGTGGCTATTTCTCATTTCACTTTTACCTTTCTCTCATCATGAACAAGACGTTTAAAGACTGCCCATGACTGGCCGAAATGACTGGCTGAAAAGTCAAGTGCACAAGCAGTGTATAAGCAGAGGGAATGATAAACCTGAGACCTCCATGAGTCACAGCGTTTTATTTGACATTAAAACCATTCATGACACACATGGGCAAAGAATGCTTTTCTTTGACTAATGATACCATATGCCCAATTTACAGCACTGCTGGTTTCTATCAATTCTGAACAGCTATCGTCAATAATGGTCACTATCATATATACCATATATACCTTTCACTGATGTTATTTTATGGTATGTCTGCTTTGTGATATGTTTTCTTTGGTAGTCTTGTCTTGAAATTCATCATTTTTATGATCTCTTGCCGATTATAAAAGATGTTGAGTAATGATTTTTTTTTTTTTTTTTTTTTTTATAAACTATCCACCAAACACATTTCCTTATTCAGACTTTGGATTGATCGATTGATATAAGGTACTAAATATATTGAAAAGCAGTCTTAAAGTGTCATTTCAATAAAAAAAAAAAAAAAAAAATCAAAACTGCATCCCATATAGCCTAACATGATAAGTTTAGAAGTTCCTCTAACTCAAGGTTGAACATTGTTTCTTTTTAATATTAATTCTTTGTCAAGGGTTCTCTAAGAATCCCTGAATTTTTTAATTTGATTTCTTGCTTTTTTTCATGCACCTTTGAGAAGCTGCGAGGTTACAACACATCCTTTTACTGCAACCTATCCACATGTTTCACAGCTGTGGCTGGGATTACACATGAAGAAATTTTAGTGGAAATGAAGTGGGTTCTGGTAAAATGCTATTTCTGTTTTGTTAGAGTGGGAGTTATACAAGCATTGCTATTTCCCCTGCAGATAAAATTTGCTTTAAGCGTGCTTTGAAATGGACAAAACACTGTTTCTGTGAAAAATTATTTCTTCACAGGCAGAAGTCCTTCGGCTCCAACAGGTCATGCAACCATTTCACAATGCGAGCCCGTTCTTTTCATCTCCTATACGATACAAGTGAGTGAAAGGTGAGAGATAGACCTTTAAGCGTGTACACATATGTGACATTTGTCACAAAGCTTTGCACAGCTCTGACGGAAATAGTGATTATTTTTAGTTGACAGATTCCGTACAGGTAAGGAAAATGTGCATTAATGACCTAAGATGAGAACCATCATCTCCAACAGCTTTGCTTTTCTGTGGATTTCAAAACATCTTGCAGTATTAAATGCAGATTCCTACTGGTTCCATCACTAAGGGCTTGTGTCTGTTGACAACCTCTATTTTAGCTAGCAGCACTCACAAGCTGCCTAGGGATGTGCTAGTCATGGCTCTGTTGCTATGCGACTACTAAAAACCTGTGTGAAGGGCATCTCTCCAGTTTAAATGTTTTTAACTTTCAGTTTTTAGAGCAATGAGTGCTGGAATGATGCTCAGCTCACTCTATAGTCCATGTTCTACCACAACAGAATCAGAGGCCAGTCCTTTAGAGGAAGGTCTCGTTTCCACTCATGGCCTCAATTTCCTCCCCTAGTTAGACTCTTTTGTCTTTTTTTTTCTTTTGAAAGGGGACCTATAGAATTTTACCTTCATTACGCACTATCCAGAAAGATGAAAGGAGGCAGGAAGAGACTGTGCACACCCTTTCCCAGCCCATTTAACCTTTTAATTTAGCAGCAGGAAATAATGGTGGCCTGGGCCAGCATCACTTTAAACAGATGCTGCCCAGGTGCCCCGGAGGCAAGACGAATGACTCCTTTGCGGCACCTATGTATACATCTGTGTGCGAGTGTGTTTGTGTGTGTACTGTACGAGACAGAGAGAGGGAGAGAGGGTTTTTGTGAGTGCCAGAGCATTTGCACTGTACACATGCAAGCTGTTATTAACCGAGCTGTCACATCAGTCATACCTCTGGTCCTGTCACTCTCATTTTAGAAGCATGTGGCATTCCAATGAGGTCAGGAAGAGAAAGACTGACAGTGGAGAGGAGGGTGAGGATTACTAAGTAGAAAAGACACCATCATCACGACTGGCAAAGGTGGGTGATGTAAGGCAAGTGGTGAGTAATGATGCATCCTGAATTCAGGTCAGTGCTCTTTGCTGAATTTTAGGGAGGGAGCCTAGGCAATAAGGAGAGAGAGGTGGAAGGAGAGTTGGAAGACTTCCCTCGTAGCCCTGAGTCACAGCAACAAAAAGATTTCAACCTATATTGTTTCAAAAACACGAAAACACTAGCCACCACTTTACGACATCACTACACTCAACATGCGTTTCTATATTCCTTTTAATCCACTCCTGTTCCCACAGTAAGAGTTGAGATGGAGAGAGAGCCAGGAAAGGGAGCAATGCTCCTTGGCCTCTGGAATGACAGAATGGCGCTTTTATGATGTCTCCTAGATTATTCCTTGAGATGGATGGGCTGAGCTGGAAGACCAATTGATTAATCCATCGACTGGCGGAATGTGCTCCGGCCTTCCCCCTGCTCAGCTGTCCTTTCGCTGGACAGAACATTCGGAAAGACATGCTGGAGAGGATGACTAATGAGTGAGGCTGCTCCAGATGCTGTTTGTGTCTGTCTGTATATGTATGTGTCCACGATGTTTGCTTGTGTCTGTTGACGGAGCAGATTTCATCACAAGTGTGTTGGTTTACAGGCATGTTGGTGCAGAACAGTATCCGGTATGAAGTCTCAGCTCATCAGCAACTGGATCATCACCACAAATCAGTGCAATGAAGCCAAAAAGTCCAAACACTTTGACAGAGAGAGCTCCAGATAGTTGTCTTTGCTTTCTATTTGAGGGTCCAAAGTCTTCAAGTGATTTTTCACCACTTGATCAGAGAATCTCCTCTTTTCAACATCTTGTCAATCAGGTTTCATTTGTTTCATATATTAAATAAAAACATAGCCGCACTGCTTGATCTTGCCTAATTATTCTCATTGTTTGACAGACAGATTTCTTTTTTCTTAATAAAGACTCTACATTACTATGGCAATGTTGTTTTGAAAATAAGCCTGGGGTGACACAACAGTGATGAATTCCTCCATATTTGTGCTGACAACAATTCCAAACAAATGATGCTTCATCCACCAGCACCGTATCAAAAGTGAGCTGAGGTTTGTTCACAGTGGCTGCCTATGATGCCGAGTTGCAGCACCATGTCAGTGGCCATAATTTTAGTGCTAAATTCCTCTAAGGTTATGAAAGCATCTTTCAGTTGTCGGTTGCTATGAGGTGACTCTCTCCTTGCCTACCTCTGCAACTAGACACATCACCGTGTGACTGACTAACAATGATGCATCCTACAAGAGGCTGTGCGCAAAACACCACTGACTGTGCCCTGACATGAAAACCCACATAGGTTCTTACTCACAAAGGAAAGATGGGGGGTGAAACTGAGATGGGATAATAATGCTGATTGGCATGAAAACCTTTGTGTCAAATAAATAGTTTTTATAGATCTGACACAGTGGTCAACGTGATGAGAGCACTGAAAATAGTAATCGATGAGGGAAGAACTATCCTAATAATAGAGACATATGTATTTGTACAAAAGCCATCACTAATTCCCAGCACACCTTCTTACTTCAAACAAAAGCCAGCTCTCCAGGCTATTGTTTGAAGAAAGGCGAAATCCACTGAATCTTTGGACATGGGTCAGGGAACAAGGTTACGGTAATTACCACAAACCATGTCGATGTATGAACAAAAACACCTTGTGAAATCGAAACAAGGCATGAAATTGTTTCAACTCCAATTTCAGTGTCTATAACCCATGATGCCATCTACCGCATCTTCATAAAAAAGCTGTTTTCACCTCCAGCATGAGGTCTACAAGCTCCAAGCTGGTCTACAAATTGGAGACCCCCCTGCACTGTTTTGCTAGCTTCCAAAACAAAAGGCAAGAGAGTAGATAGCAGATCATTCTGATGATTCCCCTTCACACTGAATGAAATCCCCTGAGAGATTTTATACCCAGAGAAGATGAAAAATGGAGGGGTAGTTCCATTATTGATAGAAGTCCCAGGCAGTCAAAGAAATGAATGCTAATGGTGTCCTAAGCCGGGCTTTACAGAGATTAATCCGATTTAAGAAATGAACATTTTATTATATGGCGCAAAGTGCTGGCCCTGATCTGAACTGAGTCACAGCCTGAGAAAGATGAAATTACAAAGAAGTGTGGGAAGGGAACATGGGTACCCAGTCTGTCACTTTGCAAGATCCTGGCACCTCATTGCACTGGTACCCTTTTCCAGCTGACAAGTTCATTAATTTTATGACAGGGCTGCTTGGACTGATTTTCATAAGATAAGTGAGACAACAACTGGACATAAAACAGATGTCTGTGGTAGCAACATCCTCAAATGAAGTCTGGATTTACGTGAACAGCAGGAAGTCCCTCTTGGTCCCTCAGCCGCACCTGCTCTGAGGCTATTTCCCACTGTTGAGGAGGACTAACTGGGATACACAAGGGGATGCCACTGTTATCATTCCTTTATAGTGAAATAAACAGAGCACCAGTATCTCCCAGTAAATCACCCCATTTTAATCTAATTTGCATCTTTGCTTGAATAGATTGTGATGTAGTCTATGATATCCCAACCATACACATAAATGAACATATACAGCAAACATTAATCTGCAGAGAAATCTCAAAAAGAGTGACAGAGTTTGTAGAGTGCTGAATGAGGAGGAGGAAAACTCTTTGTCCTTACTGGTATGAATCACTCTGCCTCAGTTGCCAACAAACAGCTGTAATCTTTGGGATGTGTAGGGAGGATTTATCATGCTAAACCCCCTGACAGGGCAAAAAACATAAAATGAGCAGTTTAATTTGTCTTCCCAAGGTGATGTCACTCCATCATATGGAGGGACTTTCTTTCAAGGGGTGAGAAATTTTCCTCACTTTCACAGGTGAGTGATATAATTAATACTATCTGTGACGAGTGGTAGCCACAACCTCTGTTCATACGTCTACTACGAACACTGGTTTACTATCAACATGACAGACATCTATTAGCACAAGCTATCATGTTTAAAATCATTGATAAGAAACTGAACATATGTATTTCTACTAATCGTGTTTAGCTGAATGCTTATCCTATATTAACATAATCCTAGTTGCTTTGAATCCTGTTAACTGGGAGGCAAGCAAATGTGAGATAGTCAATGCTAATTGACAAAAATATTCTCATAATATAAAAATGAAACACTGATACCCAACATATTATAACTGTTACAACTCTATCACTATCCAATGCTTTGGAATAAGCCTGCTATTTATTTTTTTCTTTTCTTTTTTCTTTTCTTATGATGACTTTTTTTTTTTTTTTTTTTTTTTTTGCAGTAACAGAATAGAATTGTGAATACTGTACCATATTCACTAAGCATTTTAAATATTTAAATATATTGTTTTTGCTTGTGAAAATGATGGTCTGCAATGTAACTTAACAACGCAACTCACCTTTTGTGGGTCACAAGAAAACAGTGTGTGTGCTCTATGAATGGTGTCCGTTGTTGCCTAGTAGGAAAGTGGTCTAGTCCAGCAGACTAGTGGCTCAGTTACGCTATGGAGTACAACCTCCGTATTTTATGCAGCTAAGTGCAGGTAGACTGAATAGTGGAGAGAAGACGACAGATTTTAATTTCAGCACCACCGGTGAAGGACAGCTCCCTCCTAGCCAGTTCAGACAGGCTACACTAAAGAGGCACTGAACAACTGTCCCCTGTGTTTCAACTATGCAGACATGATAGATCAATGCCTACTAGGAAAAAGTCAGAGGTGCATGATTTCTTAATATCTAGTAGCCTGCACAAAATTATCATCAATTAATTCTCAAAGAAATGTTAGCACAGTATTTTGATACTAAAACAAACATACAGAGCATGGTGGGCTCTGCACACATGGAATGAACTGAGCACATGTATGTATTTATAGGTAGATCGATTAATACACAAATATATAGAGATGTGTATGGATGGAGTGATGGATGGATGAGTGGATGGATGGATGGATGGATGGATGGACGGATGGATGGGAAATGCCTAGTCCGCAGTCAGCAGATGTTCAACATGTCTTAATGTGACTGTCCAAGTCACGCACCAAACAATACACTCAGGTGCTTCCTTTTACAGTTGTTTCTGAATGTCTAGAGGAATAAACGACTAAGTAGCTGATCTTTTACTCTTCATATTCAATGATATCTGAGCTTGGTGCCCGCGCACTTTCGCGGACGCGCACTGACACGCAAGCAGACCCACGCGAGCGCGCACATCGTCTCCTTATCTTCAAATCAGCCCATGATTAGAGATATTTTATTTAGAGGCCCCAGTATCAGCGTGAGTGAAATCTAGAAAATAAGATGCCCCGGTTTAATTTGTGCCTATGTGGTTGCAATCATCAGAAGAAAAATATATTTTTTTTAAAAAAATCACACTTGGACATCAAGACAAGACATCAAAGCAGACAAAGCTGGAGGACTAATAGTTATGTTATAGGGACAATGGTGGCAAATAGCTCAACATTTTCCTACACCACAGACACCAACTTACTTGTTCACGAAGACGTTGCGGTCTGCAGAATATCTGGTTTAGACGGAGAATGATCCCTCTTCAGCTCCCTCCCCAAAAACTGCATCGAAAATACATCCGCAATTCTCAAGCGATTTTGCAGAATCCGTGGCGATACTTTCTTGACAAACACATTGTGTTTCCATTCTCACAGCGACGTGGTGTGTAATCCATCCATTATTCTGGATGATATGCTATTACTCTTACACTGATGATATCAATGCATCCATCGTTTCCTATTTTTCAAGATAATACGGAGGCACCCACAAGTGCCATTGTTGAAACTACTCTCCCGATGCAATGCGATACCCACTGTTGTCTTAGCAAGGCATATTGGGTCCCCAATTTTCTTATACTAATGAGTGAGACTAACGCAGATGAACACTGTTTTCCCCAAATCTAAATAAGATGTGAAACAATTCATCTCTCCATAACGTGCAGAGCGCAGAACACAAGTCAATTTCCAGGTAGATAAATTCCGAAAACCCCGACATTAGATGGTACACCACCATCCATACGTAGAGGGCAGGAAAAAAGGATTATGTTAACGTCCCGCTCTCCCTCTCTCTTTTTATAATGTAACTTTTCTTCAAGTCCCTATTCCTTCATAGCCACCAAGCCCGCTGAATCTGATTAGATTTCACCTCACAACCCAGTGCGGATTTCAAGATGCTTATTTCTCTTTTCCCTCCTGGTTATGTCGATGAATGGAGTCCCGCAGTTCAGAGAATGAATGAAATCTTCGGGTGGTTATCCTATAGAGTGGTAGAACTGAAAAGTTATCGGGATTAAACTACCTGTCTTCTCTCTGGTTTCTCCGTCGATTTTTGAAAGGAAAAATGTATTTAATGTGGAAGTGATGCAACATCGAGGGAAAAAAATCCAGCAGGTATCCCCAAGAAGCCTTCAAAAACCTCCTTAGAAATACAGACAGTGGCTTAAAGTGTGAGTAGCCCTCGCAGTAGACCAAAAGCTCAATTTTTACTTTTTTTCATGCCAAGGCTTGGTCTCACCGTGTCTGGACGGGAGTTAGTTTACCAAAGGCAGTCATCACTTCTGCGCTCTTGCTCAATCTATGCATACATATAGGCAATTCAAGCCTCGGCTATCCATTGACGTGGCATAGGTTACAGAAGATTGCTTTACGGGATATTATCCACAGAGTACCGATCGTCCGAGCCCTTTCTTCTTTTCACCTTCTCCCAGCCGCAATGTGTTTAAGACGGTTCAGAAGTGATCACAAATCACGCCGTTCCACAACGCACAGGCTACATCCATCGGAGCGCTTTACCTCAGTGCGCTTGGCATTTACGCACCCAAATAAAACGCACGGCGCAGCACGGACGGACACAGAATTGATCAGTGCATGAGGGAGCCATCATGTAGGTTACCTCCCACTGACAGGCTGCTCCCTCCAAATAAGACAGTTTGTAATCCGCCAGTCACTGCTGGAGGATCGGCGCTGCCATCAGCCGCAGGAGTAAAGCAGTGAGGGGAAAATGTACATAGAAATATATTCTACGTCCCTTTCAGCGTCATTAGCGCTCTGTTTTCACTTCTGAGGCTTCCCAAATCCTCATTCCTCGCCGTGTTTAGACCGTGCACCCATCTCATCTTAAAGAGTGATATTATTCTGATTCTTTATCATCGTTCTTAATTGGTCAGTTGCGTTAGCAGGGGGTAGCAAATGCAATTTTTATTTATGCGAGGCCATGTGCTCTCTCTCTCTCTCTCTCTCTCTCTCTCTCTCTGTCTCTGTGTGTGTGTCTGTGTTGGGGGTGCGTGTGCGTGCGTGCGTGCGTGCGTGCGTGTGTGTGTGTGTGTGTGTGAGAGAGAGAGAGAGAGAGAGAGAGAGAGAGAGAGAGAGAGAGAGATTCCTCCCAAGTGTGTCTTGCAAATGGGACACGACTGCCACCTACCGGCCTCCCTCGCCTGTCTGCTGCACTGTGATAGTGGCCTCAGGCTGGCTGTCGCATAAGAGTGCTTGATGGTCTCCCATGACATTGACATGAAATAAGATTTAGTGTATATGTGGATATACATACCAGTATATTTTGCAGTCACTAAATGGACATTTATTTGACACATGACAAGGGAAAAACAATATATTATTGTGATTTTGTAACAAGCTTGACTTTGGGTATCATTTAGAAATGCTGGTCCTATGATATGAATGATTAATTACAGGGTGAAGAACTTTAGGATTGGGACTGACACAGAACACTTCAGGTTTCCACAAGCGCTTGTGAACTTGTGAGGCATATAGCTCAGGGAACTTGTTGCACCACACACATTTCGCTAAATTCATACATAATAGATGACAATCTGTATGCTATACATTAAACAGAAAAAAAGACAAATCTGCAGATGAATGAGAGAGGACATCTCTCATTTTAAGACAGTATGCATTCTTAAGATGTGAGGCAACATTCAAATGCAAAACCAGGGCTCTGTCCATCTGTAGCTGTCAACATCTGATCTCATTTCCCTCAGTGCTGAGGACACTGCATCATTCATCTGTCTTCATAACTGTCGATCTGCCTGTCTGTCTGGCATATGGTGGTAAAGAGCGCCGCCCTCTTGCTTTCCAGTCAAAGGAGACATCATTAAATGGCTCCCTCTTTCACTCCATTTTTCTCACCTCCCATTTTTCAAGAGTCTGACCACACAAGTTAATGAATCCCATTAGTGTACAAGCCCACTCCACTTAGCAGGATAGCAAGAATATCCTCAGTCTTCCCATTTTATAGTAAATCCATATAATTCACATGTATTTTTGATCTCATTTGTGAGTATACCATGTTGCTGTATGACAGCCGTACCAAATGGTTTGGATTTAAAGCTTTCATTTTACCACCAGCTGGGAATCTCTTGTGACCACTACTTGCTATTTAAGATCCTATTTTCTCTGCGGAAGCCATCACTGATGTTTATGTTACTTTTGGGGCCACAGAGTAGCTGCTGATGGAAACACCTGCTACTTCAAAGTGAAGCTTTGGAATAAAATAAGTCAGTGTGGCACCAGAATCCATCACCCTATGTGCTGTATAGACACACTCATGCTCATGGCGATATCCTTTATTGTACATCTGTGGTCACATGGACTCTTAACAGTCTTTTTATGATGTAAAAAGAGTCCTGCACACCACTGAAACATGCTAGTAAGGACCACCCTGCTCTTGGAGAGCATTAAGGAGGTCTTGGACTTCCACTGTAAACAATGTGACCTTGTTCTGTGAAAGGGCAAAATGCATACTCAAGGGGCCAGTTACTCTTGAAGTGGCACGGGCAGAAAATATCCCCTGGGTTAAGGAATGCCTCAGTATAGATTATTGGCCATGTTGCCAGCACCCTACGAGAAGGAGGATTGCCTTGCTATTGACAATGTGAGTTACTAACACACAAATGGATTAAGACTGATGGTGTAGGCTGGAAATGATCATTTTCCACCACACCATGCTCTTTATTATCCCCTTACAGAGACCATCCAGAAAATATGGTGTTTTGACAGAAGAGAGGAAGAAGCCGTAAAGTGGCATTCATAGGCGGCTTAAGGCACATAGATCTCTTCCTTTCCCTGGGAGTATTATGTTGTCAGGCCTTGAATAATACATGTGTTGGGGTGCAATTAGATAATGTAATAATCATGTTGGGTATGCCATGTAGGTCTCATCCAGTGATCAAAAGGAATGCACCACAGTGAAGACTAGGCTACTCATCATTGGTATTTGCTCTGCCAAGATCTACTTTTAGCTGAGAAAAAAAAAAAAAAATGAAAACACAAATAACTTCTTTAAATGTGCAGGAACACATATATTTATATATGTGGAACATACAGTACATATTTGCATGTTAAGTATCACTAGTGATGACATAATGCGATCGTTGTGATTTTACTTCCAGAATTTAACTTATTCTCTCTGATGTGTGGTGATCTGTTAAAATCATATTGCTAAACAACTCTTTGTAAGACTTTTTTTTTTTTTTTTTTTTTTACTTTTGTATCTCAAAAGTTGAGTCTTGGTATTTTTAGCAGTTGATCACTGTTTGTACACAGTGCATGAAAAATTCCACTATGCCTGTCTTATGTTCTCCTGAAATATAGTTAAATTTATCCGCATAGAAATGCAACCTGCACTCAATTGGGATGAAGAGGAGGTACGGTGACACGCTGTGTACAACCGCATCACCTCCAGTTGCCCCTTTTAAAGGAAGCTCTGAATACATTAGTAATGCATGTTGTTTATTTTGGAGATTTGGCATTCATTATTGATGATCTTGTTTTTGGAGGGTCGGGGACATCACTGCTGATATCCTGCAAGGCTCAGAAGCAATGAAATAATGTAGTCAGGTGTGTGAGAGGCAAGTGTCTCGGTATCTGTGTGTGAGAGTGTGTCACTTGTCTTTCCTCTCTTTTCCGCTCTGTCAGGCCTGGTGCCACCTGAGGTTGCATACTGTAGTAAGGTTGTCTTTCTCTCTCTTAGGTTTGATTCCTAACCCTCTCCTTTTCCCCCCATCTCCACTGTACCCCCAGTAATCACATAATTCAACCCGGGAATTAGTTTGCAAGAAATAGCTTGCATAGTCAATGAGAGAAACTCAACAAACACCTCAGTAGCGATGTTTCTGAGATTCAAAGCAATTCATCAAATTTCACGGATTTGATAATTAGGTGCATCAATGTGTTTGCCATCCTATTTAATCTCCACTTTGATCCACACTAATCTCTAACTGTACTTGTTATCCAAGGCTTCCTTTGGCTCAAAGGGCTTGTGATCGAAGAACAAATTCTTAGTTTCCATTCTAGGCCACTTTTAGCTTGATTTCTCCATTCAACCTCTGCATCTGGGTTAAGTTTGAATAATTCAAAGCATGTTTCACTCTAATAACGTCCTCTAAGTTATTTCAACATCACAAATTAATGGTAAAGGAGACTAGATGACTGGTTTAGTTATTGGATGTTGGCTTCAGCCCAAAGCAGTATCGAAAGATGGAAGGACTCGCACTCACTGCAGGATAAATTGAACAGATTATCATTATATAATCAGTATAAAACCTAACATATCATGGAGTGACATCTTTGACATATCCTGTAAGTGCATATATATGCTACCATTAATAATGCATGAAAATGTAAATCCTGATGCACAAATGTTATCTTTTCTAACTGGACTCCAGTATCTTCTGCCTGTCAAGCTTATGACAGATGGAGAAAAAATATATATCTTGAAGAAAAAAGTGCCCTGGATAAAATAATGCAAATTAATTAAATAATGAAATTTTCAGAAATTAGAAAATTATTATTTCCATGTGTGTTTAGGTGAAATTAACTGAACAAAACTGTATTTTACATTATCTGACAAGCACTTACAACAGTTTTCTGTATTCTGTAAGATACTAAACACGTTCTCACGGAGGCAATCTGGCATGTGCATTCAGGCATAGTTCCAATCAGGAAAAATGCACATTTGCACAGAACACTCTCCCACTGTGACAGCGACATTATAAGCTGTATTTAAATTAGCAATGAACCTTGGATCACTTGAAGTCACAGCAATTTAAAAAAAAAAAAAAAAAAAAAAAAAAAATTTAACAAACCATGCCATCTTGTATCTTGCCTCAATACTAAATGTGAAGTAGTGACTAACTTGTAAAATGCTTAACCAGCTACTCCTTGCAATGCTCAAATAAATTCTAGCTTTCCTGCAAGAAGTTTCCCTTTTATGATTGAGAGAAATATTAATTGAAAAAAAAAAAAAAAAAAACAGCAGTGCCCTATTCTTTTTAGAAATGCTTTACCACAATAGACTCAGATATTTCAAATCAAGCATGACTGACTGTTTCTTCCTTCTGCAGGTGAACAAAAGCCCACAAAACTCAGCTATGCATGACAGACCACCAATGGCTGCTACCTATTTTATGTAACTCCGATATGAGGATTTACATTCACTCACCCGTTTCATATAGAGAGTGCACTGCAGAATTTCTAACTGTTGCATTCAAACAAAACCATGCATTGAAACAACTTGTACAAATATAACTTTAAATAGAAAATGTGCTGTCAAATTGTCAACATTGTAATAATATATTTTCCAAAATATCGGTCAGTATCAACATGTTGTATTGACACTCTACACTCTCTACAATTCTCTTTTTATTACCCAACCACTAAAGGCTCACTAAGTTTGCTATAGAGAAAATCTTGACTGACAATCAAAGAATAAAGCTTTAAGCGTGATATAAACCTTGTAATCCTGTATCATAGCAGATTTAACCATGGTGTAACCTCAGATCCAGCTTGTTTATCTCCTTGGCTGTGTCTCTGTTCATGCAAAACCAGCAGCGCTCCAGGCAATGGCGTACCTATTCACATGTGAGGCAGGGAGCAGATTTTCAGCATCTGGATGTGACGGGCGATCCTCTTTCTCTAATCCTCTGTGTGGTTGTCTTTCTGCTCAGACACATAAGCAATCGAGCGGACCATCCATGCACACCAACGCTACCACAGGGCAGATAAAGAGTGCAACACGGAGTGAATTGCCACTTAATCAATATCAAACATGAAAAGGAATGGAGTTTTTGATCCCTGTGTTTACTCACTGTTAGCTGACCAAAAAATATATATATAATTCATTTTTGAGTAAAATGGTTGTGAGCTGATGTGTCAAACATTGATTAGCACTTAAACCAAGTGTCTCCTCAGGCTAGTATCATAAAAATGTGTGGGAGGGTGAAAGTCTACAATGAATTATGGTGAAGGGAGTGTGTGTGATTATCTGCAATCTGCGTCACTTGAGCTGTATGGTGTGCCTGATACATGTACCCTTGTGATATCTGAACACAACAAATATATTTCCTTAAAGGGTGTCGGCTCTTTGCAAAAGAGGTAAGATATGTTAGCAGCTATCAAGATCGAATGACAGTTGATATCTTGGAGGGGCAAAATACAAGATTAAGGAGGGATAAAGAGTCCGGCCAGGGTTTAATTTGGCCACAGTAACATATCACCCTGAAAGGGTGGGAATAATTGAACGCCAAAGAGGTTCATAACCGATTACCTTAATCATCTTTCTCTTCGCTGGAGAGTCTGGTTAACTACTGACAATAAGAAGTCAGTGGCTGTTAAGTGATGACATTCATAAGAAGAGCTGCTTGTGCTGGTGTCTAATGGGCATGGTAACACTATTTTAAAGAGATTAACTGTAAGATGAGGAATAGCATATGGGCCAGATGTGACATGGCATGACAATCTGTTACCGTTAAACGCCGAGTGACTGCAAAGTAATTCACCACCCCTACCCTGGTTGTGCTCTTTAACCATTCTAACAAATTGGAAGAAAGAGGGAATGTTATTGTTCCTAATTGAAGTCAGTGTGCATCTGTAATATGGTTGGTTTGGAATTAGCACTATGCTTTTTGTCACCGGCCATGTGGTGAAAAAGGCACAAAAATACCTCTTTCGCCTCAGGACGCTGAAAAAGTTAGGTCTGAGGTGCAGGCAGGACCAAGAGCATCCTGACTGGATGCATCATGGCATGATATGGGAGCTGCACTGCCTGCAACTGCAACGTGCTGCAGAGGGTCGAACAGAGAGCCCAGAGCATCAGTGGACGTGAGCTTCCTGCCACGCTGGATTTTTACAATGAGCGGTGTGTCAGTAAAGCCTGCAGGATTATCAGAGACCCCAGCCACCTCTGGCAAGTGGTACTGCTGCCTTAACACCAAGACCAGCAGACTCCAGGACAGGCAACCAGGCTCATGAACCAACAGACACAGACATACACACACGTGCCTAACCCTAACCTTAACCTTAACAACCAAAAATAAGCTTTTTACCAACTGGGGTCATGGCTTTTCTCCTGAATTGGACAGGCCATCCCCAGTTAACTGGTTTTTAGTCTGAAATGTCTTCCCAAAAGTATAGCTAAGTAAGCCACACACACACTGTACATATACTACATACAAGGGGCGTCGTAGTGGGGGGGAAAGTGGGACTGATTACCCAGGGCCACAATGGGGGAGGGGGCCCTCGAAAGGCCTGAAATAAAAAGGTCGGCTATACAAGGGCCCAATAAGATTTCTTTTCATGGGGCCCAAAATCCCTGGTGGCACCCCTGCTACATACACACTTATACATGTGTATTTGCACATTTACACACTTTATAAGAACATTATTTATACCATCATATTATCTTTTTTAGTACCATTTTGTATTACTCATGCCCTTACTATTTTACTTCACTAAAAACAGATCTTCCGCCCAATGAGCACTGGGATAGGCTCCAGCAACCCCCTGCGACCCTTGTGAGGATAAGCAGTTAGAAGATAGAAGAAGATAAAAACAGATCTATTATCTATTTTGTCTATGTTCCATTATATTAGTAACATTTTAATGTCTCTATTATTTTGTTGCTATTGTTGCTGCACTGTTGAGGAACCAAGACCAAAGAATTTTACTCTTATATACCTCTTATATACTATTCTTATACACACAATATACTCTTATTTTACATCCCATATAATGTGATGTAACAGCAAAGTAACCCTGAATCTCTTGAATCTTGAATCTTTTTCATGTGACAACCTAGGTACAGTTGTGATGATTTTCATATTTTAATTTCACTTGGAAGATTGCATTGCTTTATTTGGATTAGGGTGGGAAACAGAGTTTATTAGGGTTTCTGTATGCCTCTCAAAACCCAAAATGCATAGTGGTCAAGCTACAAACAAATGTTCATAATATATAATATATTTTGGGGAGAAGCAACACATGCGTGGCTTTGGACTACTAAGATTTGCTTTCATAAGATCCTACTCTTCATGATGAATTATGGGTATTCAATCAAAAAGATCACAGTGGTATAATGCTATTACTATTTTCCTTTTTTTTTTTTTTTTTTTTTTTGGTACAGTGAGAGTTTTATGGAGTATTCCAATATGTTAACTCCACCTGCTTGTTTGTAAATGGCAGATTGCAGCAATGCCCTCAATTCAGCACCTACATAACTACACCTACAGTTATTTCTGGCGAGTGACCTTTCTGTTTGTCACAGTTTACTCACTCAGTAGTTATGCTTGCATGACTGAGGGTGTAAAGATTAAAGTGATCAAGATATGGCAGATGTATGTGAATTTTTCTATTCTAATATTTATAGAAAATTCTGGAAATTCTGCAGTATGACTGCTCATATAAGATATAAGACATAAGCCTACTGAATTATATACATGTGGTGTAATGTGTTGTTTGTGGTATAATTTGCATTTATTTATTTGCTCTCTATTTATTTGCTCTCTATTTATTTGCACCCTAGGCATCAGTTTCCAATCCTGTGACTGATGTGTGGTTATCTGGAAAATAGCACTCATTATCACCACACACAGTTAGGTGTATGATCAAACTTCCCTACACATTGATTATATAGTCAAATGTGATTGCACGGATCTGTTATTATACTGTCATGTTTGCATGTCATCTCCAAGAGGCAATCAGGATCAAGCAATAATACAGCTGATGCTAGCGGTGTAAGAAAATAGATGGGGAGGCAGGGTGTGTGTGTGTTTTTCCTCAGGCCAGTGTCTGTAAAGTTTTTCTCAGTGTCCAGACTTAATCCAAACACACTCGCACGTCAAGTCTTCCAGATGAGTTTGCTTGCCATTCCGAGTATACATTTCTGTGGCAAATGTGACAATCAGCATGATAAACTGGAGCCAATCCTTATGATTATGGCTATGGCTGCAAATATGGTAGACACTTTGTCTAGTGCTCAGCATGAAATGTAAAGATTGCTTTCAGGCATTTCAGTGTTAGCAACGGTTTAAGAACTGCTCCACTGCTCCAGAAAAAGCTTCTGGCGAAAAGACACTTGATCTCTGCCCGCTTGCAGTATAAATAAAGAATCAATATTGAAATATTGCATTTCTGTGTGGAAGAGGAAGAAAGTAGGTCGGGTAAACAGAACCCCATGCCAAAATAATATTTTTCACCAGTGTGGCGCGAGGACAGACCACACAAAGTGGAAAGTGCAAGGTGAAACTTTGGTCAGCATTAATCATCATAACCATTTTTTTTATCAGAAATTTGTTGATTATTGATTAGAATGTACTTTAGTGTTTATGTGTAATAAAATGGTTGGCTACGTTGTTCCAAACAATGCTTGAAGCAACCAGGTTCGTTAAGCTTTCTACACCGATCAATAGAGGATGCTAGCCGTCATCATGTGTATCCCATCACAGTTCACTTTACACCTTCAACTCCGTCCTTTTAGTGCTTTTAGTATTTCATTTACAAGCACATGCACACACAGACCCTGGGTTTTGACTAGAAAAGTGCCCTTTTTGTTAAAATTGGCCCATGACATCAATCCTCAATCAAAAGCTTGTTTTAATGTGCAACAGCTGCATTTGAATGCTAATTCTGATAGCCCCTGCCCCTCCCTCTTCAACTTCCCTTGTCCCAGCCACCAGTTAACGCATGAAAATCAAGCGTCGTGTGGAGCAGCACAATTCATGCCGCCCTGACCTGCCTTCATAGCTGACAGCCAGGTACCAATAGTATTTACCCTCAGTACAGCCAGCCTAACTTGGGCAATAGCCCGCCATTAAGCTTAACAACAAGCGAGCTGGTCTGGTGTGAAATATTGTGAGCTGTCGCTGACCTGGCCGTGACCCTGGTCTGCATTTCCGCTCCAGGGAGAAGCATTTTAATTTTATTGTGTAATTAATCAAGTTGACTCCTGGCTGCTTATATGTTGTCATGTTTATAGTTTTATGAGTACATTGTGCAGCAGTCGGTTGTGAAACGTATAATGTAGACGAGGTTTAGCGGTCCGCCTGATTCCCATCTCCAAGAGTTGCCAAAACAGGCTCCCAGTTGTTTTCTTGGTTACTTCGGCCAGCTCACGGGCATTATGTTATTCCCACCTGTGTTCACATAATCCCCTTAATGTTCTGGTAAGCCAACGTGTTTCCTGCGTGTTTGATCAGCATATGCAGCGATAAGGTGTGGAACAATAAAATGTGCTTCATAGTGTTGCTATTGTTGTTGCTATATCCATCTGTTGCAGCGAGAATTTTAATTCAGTGATAGACTGAATAATTACGTTTGCAGTTGTGATGTTTCAGTCACAATATTATATGTGTTATATGTTCTTAATATCAATATTTTATCAATAATATTTAGCAAGATATTAAATAAATATTCATTATTCATTCTGCAGGTAAAACAAGGATAAACATGCCTTGAAAAGAAAGATGATACAAAGAAAAAAATAGAAAAGAACAGTACAAAAGGGGAATAATTAAAACATGCAGCAATTAATTGTGATACAAAGAGATTCAATTATAGAACAGAACAACAATACAAAAAAAGTCTTGTGATTCATGTTTTCTGTCATAACTAGAGTGGCTTTATTATTGATTGGCTGTAAGAGTTATTTATCAGTAATTAATGAACAGATTAATGCTACAGTAGTAAGGTGTGCCTTGTTCAGGATGGAGGGTGAGTGGTGATGGTGAGCCAGGTGAGGCGATGGAGGAGAGCCACATAATGTCAGTATAGTAGCCTGTTGTTTTGTATTGGACTCAGTATTTTGGACTGGCCTGTCGGGAAATCTTTTGCTGATATTCACTGTTAAAGTTGGAGGAGGAGGCATTACCTTCAGGCTGAATTATTGTACTCTTGCTATGTTAGGTATCTTTGAAAAAATAAACCTCAAGTAGAATATTTCAAAAACAGTTTTGTTTCACAGATGTTCCTAACTGAACAATTGTACTGGTAACTTGGGGCACAGTTACCTTGGCCTTAGTGAGTGAACAAAGGAGGCCCTCCTTTGTTCACTCTCACCCCCCACTAACTGCTCGTTAATAAACTTAATAGAGAGGGGGATGAACGAGTGTTTGAGGCAGTTATGCTTGCACAGATGAACCCTGTACCTCCTCCAATAGTACATACTCTGAAAACAGTGTATGCAAATGGTCAGATAGGATGTTTTTTGTCTGTCTGATGGTGGCCTGCTCAAACAGGTCTCACCTCAGTTGATCTACAGCTGCTCTGTGGACAGCATGGTGGTTTGCGTCTGCCCCACCAGAAACTGACCGGGAGCAGCTCTGTGCATGTACCCCAGCCGATCCTGTCCTCCAACAGCCCCGGAGAAGCCTGCAACTGGGGAATCCTGAAATAATCATAATTATAATAGAATTGAAAAATGCCAGTTGAATCCTACAGTATAGTAAGATTCTGTGTTTGACAGTTGGGTGCTACAGTTTAACAGGTTATGCTGTAGTTGGAGTGAGTTTGGAAAATCTTGATCCATGTGCCCTTTTTCAGCTGTGAGTACCTGCCCCTGTAAAGGTCTCTGCACAGTCTGATTCATTTAGTATGCTTCAGTGACTGCACAACATAGGCATATTTCCTTTATCAGATTGTGCAGCCATTAATTAGATACAGTATATCACTTTTTCATTCCTTTTTTTGCCAAGTAATTAACTCTTACAAGCAAAAAAGAACATGATATGATAGTGACAAATAAATTTAGTTCATTCTATCCAAATGTAATGCCACCTAAGCCCTTATAGATTCCCAGGATAAGCAGCATTTCATGACTTGAGCATCAGTGTCTTGCAAAACAAATGCTCATCCTTGTGTGTCTCATATCAAATTGCTCTTTTGCATTAGCATTGCATTCCAACACTAAATGACTTCCCTTCTGTCACTAATTCCACTGTGGATTTTTTGCAGAGAAATGTGACATGTGACATTATGA